>NC_063217.1:38048127-38357594 GCF_020740725.1 Corvus hawaiiensis
GCAGGCTGATTCTTCACCTGCAACACACAGGGTTGCTGTTCACTGTTCCCTGCTGGACCTAAGAAACCCTCTGTCCTGGCTCAGTGGATGCTCATTCTCCTCTTTTGCCTTCTCTCACACCAGAGTCTGTAAAACATAGCCCCATCCTCTGCATTTCCAATCAAGCAACCCCTCAGCCCTCACGCTTTGCCTTTTCATGTAGCTGAGCCCTGTCATGCAGTAACTGGGAAAATACAGCTTTCCAGCTTCATTTCTAATTGGCACAGGGCCTGAAGAATGATTGCCTGATAAAGCCATTGCCCTGGGACTGTCTTTGGAACAAAGGCCCTTTTGATGCCGTTAATGCTTTCCAGCCTGGCAACATTGCTCTATTACTCGCTGTCTGGCTGCAGTCCGTCAGCTGGTGCTGTGCTTTGGCTGTGCCATTGCACTTGAGGGGACAGCATGTACCCCCACCCAAAGATGAAATGCCATGTTTCAGAGCTGGGCTCTCGCTTGAACTATACCTCCAAGTAGAGAAGAAAGAGCTGGGCACTTGCTGAGCCATGTTAAGAGATGGTGCCTGTCCACCTATTCCCTGGCAAGGCTGGGGAACTTGGTAAGAGACAGTGGTGCCTGCCACTTTTGTTTGCTGTTAGTTATTAGTCCAACAGAGCCCCTGTTTCCCCTGAAGCCAAAAGTTAGCTCTAGGAAGACAGAGGTGGAAGAATGCAGTGCCATATGACATAAAGGGGCCTCCTGCTCCTTTTCTTCCCCTCCGGTTCTTAATTTTGGGGAAGTTTCTGGAAACCATAGTGACACATCCACACTTCTCACCCATCTCCTGTTTACCAGAAAGCCTGCAAGTGCCCCACAAACCTTTTGACTGCTGTTTGCCCAGAGGGGCTTGCACAGCGCTGAGGTGGAAGGTCGTCTTCCTCTCCTGGGGTCTGCTAAACGGCTGTGCCCCTGGCATGGTGGCTGACACTGTAAGCTTTTAATTCCTGCCCTGGAAACATGACATGAATCAAGTGGCACAAAGGATCATCTCTGTCTAGCACTGACGCCTGTTGCACTGGTCACATCAAGCTACTATAGCCTGCCACCAAACTCTGTAAATTTATACCGAAAGTTACAAGTCCAGCTCATTGTCAATCCATGCTACTCGAAATAAGATAATAATATACTTGATACTTCCATTAATACTGCTAGTTTCTACTGGTGTATACAGAACTCATGGAGGCTACAAATTCCATGAGATACAAAGAAGGAAGAGGAGCTCTGTGGGGCCGGCCCGGGGTTTGACGCCCCACAGACGAGTGCCACAGCAGCGGCAGGGCTGGCCGCGAGGGGCGCGGGCCGTGAGGGGCGCGGGCCGTGAGGGGCGCGGGCCGTGAGGGGCGCAGCCCTTGAGGGCGGCACGCCGGTCCCGCGGCAGGCGCGTTCCGCTGGGCCGCGCTGCCCCCTGCCGCCCGCCCGCCGCACCGCAGCCGCACCGCCCCAGGGATGAGGTGCTCCCGGGAAGGTTTCCACGCTCTCCGGCAGTGCGAGGATATGCGCTGTTCCCCATCAGCCCGGCAGACAGAATTCGTGCTGTGCCTGGGGCACACGTCAAGCACCGAAGTGCTTGAGGCTTCCCAGCTCTGGTTCTGGGATCTGAGGAGCTGGCTGGTTGAACTCCCTTCGTGCCAGCTTCACTACTGGTTCTCATGAAGTCACTTTGTGGCCTTAGTACAGAGTAATAAGACCTTTATATCCCAAACGCTGCAGCACCCTGGAGCACGCTGAAACACGGATTCCTCCCTAACATCCTTTCTCCCTTTGTGTCATTTCCCCTTTGTTCAAGCCTTTATTCTTGCAAAGGATATTTCAAGCCTCCTTTTTCTCTGCTAACTTTTACTTTTTCTCTCATCTTTTCATCTGACTTTTTTTCCTCCTTTCTCATCTCTGGCAGCCTCAGCATTCCCCCCTCCCTTCTTGAGGAGGGTTTGCAGCTTTGCAGATTTTAAAGCCAGAGAACATTGTGATGGTCTAGTCTGGACCCTACAGCTTCCTTCAATTAACTCCTTGAATTACTGTATGTCTTCCAGAAACAAAACAGAATTGTATTTATCTAGTCTTAGCACCCTATCCCCATGCAGTATCTTTGGTAGCTATCTAAAGAAGTCTTCTTTCAGCAACTTCCTTTTTTGCCATGTTGGCACTTCCTAAATTGAGATAATCCTTCAGCTTCTCAGTTTCATGCACTTCCAGCTCTCCTCCTGCATTTCTCAGTATCCTCAGAGCATGATTTTTTGACCTCAGCACTTCAAATACCCCTCAGAACTCCTCTCTCCTGAGCTTTTAAGTTTTTACAAAGTGCCATGTGTGACTGCCAGGTCAATTTTTCTCCTCAGCATTAGGAACCTTTTACTAATCTGGGGCCTTTTCTTGTGAAAGCCATTGCTCACTAAATTTGCTAATAAACGGTTAGGTTGTACTTTTCATCTGGATCCTCTTTGGTCACATTGGCCAGACCCATGGCCTGTGAGTCATGATCCCTTTCCTATGCCACTCACAGTGAGTAAAAATCAGAGCTCTTTTCCTCCATACTCCTGAGAACTAATATTTTTCTACCCAGCCAACCTAAATAAGCCTTTATAATATTGAGCCTTTATAATTCCTTGTCTTTTGAAATGTTTTTTTGCTTGCTTTTACCCATTTATCTCGCTTATACCTCGTATTTGTTTAAAATGCTTATTGAGATGAAAGCATAAAAACAGACAATGACTGGAGCTGTACAAGGCCTGGTACTATATTTAAAATATTTACAGGTAACTAAACCAAAATCAGCATGTTTTCATGACACAGTTGGAGAGAATGGGGCCTCAAAAAAGCTCTCTGGGCATTGAAATTCCTTTTGGAAGTGAAGACAGCCCAAGTGGCTGTTGGAATTTCTGAGGTTATGTTAAGGAGTACTTTATAAAAGCCATTAGGGTCAGTAATAATTCACAAATTATTTCTACATTCGGTTTTACCTTAAGGAGAAGCCCTCAGAAAAATGTTTAAAAGCTGGAAAAGAGAAGCAGCAATGTTACCCTGATTTTCTCTTTCCACCATTAAAATACCTGTTCATGTGACCACGTTCGTTCTGAGCCGTCCTTCACACAGATGTCCAGCCTCAGCTCCGTCCCCGTGGCTCCGTGTTTGCTGTCCACACAGAGGTTGGCTGCCACATTTCGAATCTGCAAGACCAAACAGCAACATTTTCCATTAAACTGGGCTGCAGAAAAGAGCTTTCAGTGTCAGGGGTTAGGAATTTAGCTCGGAAGGACTTGAGATTGACCATTGGTTACATAAAACTGGTAGGTATTACTTTTTACAGGGTAGAGAGCCATGTCCTGGAATAAACTACTCTTTTTAGGAGCAGCTTCAGAAGAATCAAAGTTTGAAATATTTTGCTTAACAAATGAAAGGTAGGTCTTATGAAATATATTCATGCAAAAAAAAGAAAAGAAAAAAAGTCCGAGAAGTTCAAAGCTTATCTGACTGCTTCTTCCTTCCTATGAGAGCAAGAGAGATCAACAGTATTAGAAGGAACTGACTGTATGAGTCCGTCCCAGGCATGGGAGCAGCAGTATGCATTAAAAATTCAGGCATGCCCTGTTCCAATCCATGCTCTTACTTTGACACAATAACACCATTGTAGATAAGGTCACACATTACGCCCTGAAGTGCATAAAATTAAAAAGTACTTAACAAATCTGCACTGAAACTTATGCTAACGCATGGAGGTTCCTTCTGCATGCCTGCTGCAAACACTGCAGTGTAACTTGTTCTTAAAAGGAAAATCTTGTTCTTGAGGCTGAAGCAAGTGAGTAATAACTAATCTGTGACTATCAATCATACCAGTTATGTACTACTGTTGACAGGTATATTTTCTTTGAAACACTGGGTTGAAAATATTTGCCCACTGCCACCAAAAAGAGCAAAATCCTAAATTTGTTTTGCAAATAGTTGCACACTTCACCTTGAGTACCTTAGTTGGGCTAGTTAAAAATCCTTTAGACACCTCCACAATGAAAAGGATTTCTTAAAAAAATTTACCCTCTCAATGAGATAAACAGAAACTGAGTAATCAAAGTGCATGGAAACACGTACAAATTCTATATGTATAATATATAGAAACCAGTGCACATTTTGACATTCTGGATGCTACTTTTATCCTTTTTAAAAGAAAGCTAGATGCTGGATGGAGATACAATTGAGCAGTCATTTGTGTTTTTTCATGAAAAATACTTTAGAAGTCACTGCTGTTGCCATAATATGCCAGACAAATGTACATATCGCCACTGCATACCTCATACACATCCTAAGGACGGAAAACTTCTCAGCATTGCACAAAACATTGCAAGGAGGGGAAATACTTCTGTATGCCAGAGCTACTCTGCTCTTTTTCTGACCCTAGAGGAGTGGGATCCAATCTATTAACCATGAGAAAGAAAGATTTACACAGATGGGAAAGCAACAGGTAGTGGAGAAAATGTAAAAAACTTTACCTTCAGGAAAGGTTTTAGGAGGTTATCTTAGAAAAGAGCAGACTGGGCAGAAGATGGGAGAGCATCAGTTTGAGCAACTGCCTCCAGGAACCTTGGATCCTTCACAAGAGCTCAGAGAAGCACTTGTTTTAAAACTTGGACCAGCCCAGTCCTAGGATATTTTTTCTATTTTCAATACAATAAAAATTGCTAAGGATGAGGTAAAACACTAGCTGTTTATACACACAACCAGATGCAGAAATCCAGCACTGGGCAGCCCCACAGTAAAAAAGATGAAAGGTAATTAGTTCTCAACAACCTTCATTTTCATATCATCCAGCAAAAGAGGCAGGAAAGAATAATGAGTGGAATAGAATTTAATGTCATATTTTTAAAGTTTCACGTGAAATACCTACATCAAGTATAATTTTTTTTTGAGAACATTCAATCATTACTCAATGCACTTAAATTTCAATTGTATAGATAAAGATTTCTGGTCTAATAGAAAATTAAATGATACATCAGTTCAGTTCTTACAGCATGCAAGTTAATTAAAATGGAACTGCTAACAATTGCCATTAATAATTGGGTATATTTATGTGATTCAGAATTGTAAAATGACAGTGAATATGCTCCATGTCCAATTAATGCTTACTGCATTAAAAGGCTTTCATAATTTTGTCTCGATGGCATCGCTCCATCCCAGTCTTCGTCATTTGGACTGTGCAGTAAATGTGTTCAGTCCATTTCTGGAAAAGGCTTGAGCTGAAGCTACATTTAGTTCCTTCACTGCTGGAATCTCTCTCACGTTCTTTATTTCCTCCCCTCTTCCCTCTGCTCCTGAAAGGTTTGCTTGAGTTAGTTTTTCCTCTGTTTGTTTGCAGCTTACATGTTAGCTCATCCTTTTTCTGTTTCATCCTTTCAGCTGCAGAAGGGTTGTGATTTGATTTTTGTTCTCTTTTTGTAATAAGGCATTTCAGTCAAGTCTGTGCTTTTGTTCTCTGGCGCTTCTGTGTGGCCTTGGCAGTTGCCAGAAACTGAACTGAGCCATCATGCCAGAGCCAGAGCCACAGGGAATGTTCTGCCAAGTATCAGCACCACACAGCCTGCAAATCCCGTAAGATGCTTCCATGGACAAAGGAGGGAAAGCAGAAGCACAGGGAATTTTTTTCCCCCTCATTTATACACCAATATGCATTTAAACTGCCTTGTCTCCAGTCACACAACATAATGGATTTAGGATTTTTGAGGTTATGAGTTACAACTAGAAAACAAATAGCTAGTGATCCTAACACATTTCCAACATTCATATTTGTGCAGCTGTAAGACCAAGGATGAACAGGAGACAGATTTTATCAGCCATGCAGGTAGAGCATTGAGTTGCTACATACAAAACTTACTTGCTCAACCTCAAATGCCATCATTTGTACACACAGATAAACGTACAGGAAAAGTGTGCTTCCAAGGACTCCCACGTATGGACTGACAAGAATGGTTAGTGGTGATATTAAAGGCTGTTTCAGAATTAAATAAATTCTGGCACAAGCACAGGACACTGTCTGTAAGTCATTACACATACTTAGTTCTTGAAATGCCATCCTAACTCACTTTGAGACTATGGACACTGTAGTCCTTACAGAGAGCAGATGAGGTGTAGAAGCATAGAGAATATAGCTTCCCAGCGCCCAGCAGTTATTTTGACCAACATTCTTTGATAATTCTAAAACTCTACAACTTTTCCCAGGCAAGTGAGTTCCTGCAAGATTTGCTGTTGAGGTAGTGGGTGATGTCCTGGCTCCTGAAGCTTTGCCCTACCTGCACTGGAGCCAGGCTGTCACCCAGGGACAACTCAGCCTTCATGGAGCCAGGGAGGGGTGAGCCCGAGCAGGAGAGGTAAATTCCCAGGCGTTCTGGGAGCTGCCCTGCATGCTCATCATGACATGAAACTGTCTATGTCAAAAGCAGAAAGAGGGAAAGTGTAGCAATCTAAAGACAAGTGTATGTTCAATATGGTCATCTGTGAACAGTAACTGTGGAGATGGTTTTAGAACAGTCCTTAGGGAAACAGTAACAACAGAAGCACCTCGGTGCTATCAGTTTATATAATACTTTCCCTATATCTGATTTAATCCCTCAATATGAAAATGGCTTTAACTCTTAGAAGACATTAGCAATATTCATTTATGTTACTTTTTTTTGTTTGAGCAGCGCTTACAGCCAGTTTTAGTGCACTGCTTACATTCTCAGATAACCCTACGGCCATCAATATCTACGGATTCAATATGGAAATACGAGCCACTTCTCCTGTCAACTGATACACAGTAATTTTAGAAGTATTTATCCTTTGTGTACGCCATAAAAAAGAAAAAGTCAAAGGTAAAGAAGTCAAACACTGCCAAAGACCTCACTGAAGAAACAGGGGACTGTCATTCAGTGTGATACTGATCTTGATAAAAGACTTTGAACAGTCCATCTGTGCAGCTGTGCAGCACTCAGTCTGTGCAGGGTGGGGTTGTATCACTTTTGTACAACAGATATGTGACACTTTCTGGGCTCAGATTGACTCATTAAGGGTATGAGTATGACACATTTTAAAAAAAGGAAAATAACCAAAAGAGAAGGTAGTGAGTTCTTAGGCTTTAATCTTTTTTCAAATGTGCCACTTGACTATGTGCAACATTTTCATGTCAGTGCTGTAAAACAGTTCTGTAAAATCCATGAATTTGGGGCCGAGAAAGGAGTGCTTTCAGGTCCTACAGCTTAGCAATGCTGCAGTGACTGAGACACTTCCTCATTAAATTACTGAAGTTCATGTAACAGCAAGTGAAACCAAGTTTAAATAATTCCCTTTTGACTCAGTAAAACAACTTTTTTTTGCATCACCTTGATTATAGGACTCATGAAATCTAAAATAAATGACAATGTCTGATATTATATGATTGATTTACAGTAAAATGTGGTTTTAAAGGTATTGGAAGCTGTGATATTTGCACAATATACACAATATGTTTGTGCTGGATCACAGCTTGTAGATTCATGAGTACTTCCTAAGAAAACACCTGGTGTCCAATTCACATCTATTGTTTTACATAGTAGAACTTCAAATACACATTACAAATAAATTATTCTGTTTTAGAAAGACCATGGGATGGGTATTACTGTTTTTAGCTGGCACCAGACTTCCCAATATATTCAAAAGAGTAAGAACAAAACCTAATTGAATACTTTCCTCTTTTCCACAGTGGAAAAGAGTGCAGTTACTTCACTCAAACACAGAACTGACAGTCTCACTAACCTTAATCTGTCTGGATTTGCTATTACATTGCTCTACTGCACATATTTCAGATGTTACAAGGTAGAACAGATTATCAAGGGAACATACACCCTGCCAGCTACAAGGACAAAAGGCACAAACACACATAAGAGATAAGGCCATGACAAGTGTAGTAAAAAAGATTGCTTTTTGTTTTCCAAATGTCCTTCTTTTCCATCAAAAACAGATTTTGTCAAGAAATGTAAGAGTCGGATTTTAAATAAACGTGTTTGTAAAAAAAGAGGAGTTGAGCAGAGGCTGTTTATGAGACGTCTGCTTTCACACCACATGCTTTTACTAGCTAGATATCAAAATACTAGAGCCAAACTTGTCTGAGTACTTCATTGTTTACTCTTTCTCAGACTGGCATAGGCAAGCAGATGTAAAGTATTTCCAAATAGGGTACTAAATGAGTCAGTGTTGGCACAGACTTTTGGTGTGTATAATCAGCAAGGTTTCTAGAGCTGAGTGATTTTTACAAAGCAGTAACATTACAGTCTGCTTCCGTCTTTCAGATTCTCACAGACATTGACCTTCAAGTTTTTCCAAGGTCCTCGCAAGTGCCAACAAATTAATTAAAACTGCACAGGAATGGGACAGTCTCAGGAAAAACAAGAGTAGCAGGGCTGAAAGCTCTCTTCTTGTTATTTTAGTGAAAGTATATTTTAGACAAAAAAGAAAATCTTTGGTCTTCATGTCCTTCCTAAGAACTTAGTAAATGCTTTTAAGGCACAGACCTCACACCACTGATACGATCTTTGATTTACTTCTAAAAATACTTGGGTTTATGCAAAGATTATATTAATATTGCTATGAAAAAAATGAATACCTGAATCACAAGCTCCTCCTCTTAGACCCTCTTGATTGAGGTTAAGGATCATCCAGCTGGCCAGAGAAATTACACATCTGATCACAGTCCTCCAATGTATGTATGTATACAATGCATGTATACATGTGGAAGATAGTGAAGGAAGATCACAGTAGCAGTCATAGCAATCTGATCCAGTCTGACTTCTACTGATAAATTCCTTACCACTTGGTACACATTAATCTCATAAAGTGGGTAGCAGCACCAAAAAGAAGAAGCTTTAACAACAAAGGAATTCATTACTGCCAAGAAGTAGCAAACAGTAAGACACATATAATTGGAGTTTTTCTGTAACTGATAGTTTATAAAGAAGAATTAAGGATTGCTAGTACCACAGAAAGTTATTTTAAAAATTTCACTATGAGGTAATTTGCTTTTCTAAAAAGAAATTCTGGGGAATAGTAGAGGAACCTATGTTTAGAAGTCTATGGTCCAGTCTTGACCACTGGGAATATGCAGACTTGAGTCTGATCTTACCAAATGTTTTGGCCAAAGTTTCAACTTCATACTTTGGTTTCAAACACGACAGTTATTTTCTGAGAGCTGCAAGAACATCTGAAAAATCAGAGAAGGCTAGGACTCACAGTACAGATATTCCTATGGTTTTTAAAAAAGCAACACAATACATTGGAGGAGTGAAGCCTTCTTTATGTATCTTAATGAACTGAGAGGAAAAAGCCCGCTGCACACAACCTATCCACGGAGTGAAGCTGCTGTAGTTCTTGGGGGCAAAGGTCACAGCAATTTTTCAGTGCAACTAAGGAAGTAATTTCCTCTCTGTGCACTACTTGTGTTCTCAATTCTTCTGCACAAAACAAACTGTCAAAGCAAGGTTTGCTACAGCTCTGCTCTTCAGAGAGGTCTGAAAGCAGAACATCTTTGATCACAGGTGAAGATTTGCAGCTGGCTGTTTGCTCACCCCCTGTTCTGGAGTGATGCTCAGATACTGGCTTCTCTTTTGTGGTCTCTCCCTCCCCTCATCCATCAATGGAGAAATTGTATTTGCCTGCTACTAGTACTCAGTGATGACAGCACCTACAGAATGCAGAGAACAGCTGAGAAAAATCAATCATTTTAAAAGGAAAGTATCCAGGCCTTGCTTGTCACATTTCACATGTCAGCAAACTGAACTCCATCTGCACGCAATTGTCCTTGTAAGGACAGGAGGAGGTATTCAAGTAGATATGCAAAAACCCCCAAGCATTGACTTCAGACTTCCTTTTTACTAAGGTGACTCTCTGAATCTAAGATCTTCTTGCGACATACAGTAATGAGTGCTCTTTTCCTCATCTTGTCCTCATTGTGCCTACATCGTATGCCCTGTACACACAAAGTTGTAATGAGTTACAAAAGCAACGGTGATAGTTCTAAGACATGGCAGTTTCTCATTTTAATGGATAGTTCAGGGATTGCTTCAACCACTGTGAACTTCCTTAATAACACTACTTACCACCAGGTTTACTCTGATTTAATAATTTTAATTTCCCACAATCTAAAACGTTAGACTCATTTAAATCTGATCTATTCCTCACCTCCCCCCATGCAGCAGGTGGAGGCTCCACAGGAGGGTAGTATTTGGGGACATCCCAAGCCACTGCAGCCATGAACCACTTGAAATCTTTACACTTAAGGTGCTTGCGCAGCTCCTTCTGGGCAGAGATGTCACCAGTTGAGAGATGTCTGTACTCAGGCCGTCGCTGGTAAATGTATTCTGCAAACTCATCCATCCATGTCTCTGCCACTCGCTTCAGGTTCTGCGTGGCACAAAAAAGAGCAAACATTAATTTCTTCATGCTTTGAGTGGTTGACACTCATAATAGGGAAAATTTTAAACAAAACAAAACAAGAAATCAGCCTTCCACACAACTTTTAAGCTTAGCTGGTCTCATTTCTCAGTCTTAAAACCTGGAAAAGTTCCAGTAACCATATGCTATCTTCATTACAGTGTTGAGCAAACACTACAGAGTATTAAGTACCCTGCTTCCCTGCTGGCTCTGTGAGAGACAGTCTTCTGTCTGTTGAACATCTTACTTTCCTTCATATTCCTTATGCATATTCTTCATACGAATTTTTGATTAATGATGGATGTTGAACAGAAATTTTCTTTCAGCTGCTTACATTGGTACCTGTTTTTTCCCTCTTAGTTCAGACCTCCTAATGTGGAAGAATGGTTCAAATTATTCCTTCTGATATATTTCACTTTGCATTTAAAAGGCATCTGAACTTCAATCTGTCATGATACCGCTTAGTCACCAAGCAATTCCTACCTAAATTTTAGGGTCAGGTCTTACATGTGCATGTTTGGGGGCAAGCAGCCATGAGCGTGCTGTGCCCCATCTCACAGCTGGTTTTGCACAACCTGTGGGCTGGAGCTGGAAGGTTTGCTGTGCTGCCATGCTACTGAGTTCTGTGCAAGGCATAGCACATATCCCTCAAAGGGAATATACTTGAAGCAAAACACCTGGCATAGGTACAACAACCTGTGGCTTTCTGCACTCACTCACCCGATGAAGATATCTAAGACTATTTAGGTTCTGTAAAACCCAGTTCTGGCTTGTGTTCCACAAAGTTTATTTTTGTTGGCATTTTATAGGAAACAGAATTATCTATTTTGCTGCATAAGAATTTATTCAAATTATAATTAATTAAATTAACTGCCTCAAATTACAAAATAAAACAAATACCATTGCAAAGAAAAATTCTGGGTAGACTGAAGTGAAATATTTTGTTGTTATTTACCACCAAGAAGGGGGCATTTTTTTCTGTATTTTTGTTTGTTTTTAAAATTCCTCCTGCAGCTCAAGCCACACAAATTTACATGCAGATGCTGTAGAGGAGTATGGGCTGAGTCTATTCTGTATTGCCACAGCTGCCCAATAACCTTTTATCCCACCAACAAAGCAACATCTCCCTGGATAGCATTGAGACACTAGGGTGTTCTTATTGCTTTGTTTGTAAAAACAAGATAATCAAGTTTTATAATATTCTTTTTATAGAACACTAACTGCGAAATGCTGAGATTCACTCTGTAATAAGCTGGAGGACAACATACATCTGATTATCATCAACATAAGGTAATGTTTCTTTTCAGAACATCCTCTGCATCTAAGTAAGCCGGATTCATACTCTGACTTGCCTTCAAGATTCACTGGAAAATTCCTTCCCTGAATTTTATTAATCCACATAAACTAAATGTCTCTGAACTAATAAGGCTTATCTGAATACAAAGACAGCAAGACACAGAACAAAGGAAGTACTTTTAGCTGACACTGCAAGCTAAGTTTCTATGTGCTTTCTCTCTGTGAAGCAAGTATGTTAAAACCTGCAGGGATAAAGCAAGTAACATTAAAGCAGTGTAAGAATTCACAACACTCATATATCCCTATTCAAAAATGGCTTGTGCTCCAAATAAGTTTGACTTGTGTTGCAATGTCATGAAAACCTAAATAACTTTACAAGAAATTAGAATTCAAGAACTGGGTAGGACAAAGAAAACCAGAAAAAATTCAAGAATATCATCTAAATGACAAAGTCACCTTTCTGGCAGAAAACTTGTAATACAGAAATTTTCTAACAAGTAAAAAGACTATGTGATGAGGTTTTGTACATGAGGCAAAAAAATATGATTAGGAACATTAAACAAAAAGCCAAAATAATGAAAATACGTGTGATTTCTAGCGTATCTTTCACTGCAATGCTGTATACCTCATTTGCTATCATGCCAATGCAGTTTAGGACTGTTCTGTAAAATATTTTTTTTGCAATCATTTTATCTGATAGGCTATTTTCATATGTAAAAACCATACTGTAAAAAGAGCCATACAGTAAAAGTATTCAGGTTAACTCTTGCAGCAGCTCACCCCACCAATATTAAGTGTAGTCTCTGATGGACTTTTTTCTTTAGCTACTTGGCTGCTCTAAAAGACTGCATTCTGCTTTAGATGATTGTTACTGATAAAACATAAGTCCAACAAAAATCTTGATATTATACCTGGTGACTAACTCAAAATTCTAATTCACCAGTCAAAAATTTTTTATTTTCTAATAACACCTTTATAACTGGGTTTTGTGTGTGTTTATGTGTAAATCCACCGAAACATTGTATTAAAGAAAGGCAGTTCTTTCCACCATTCCCCAAGTATCAGGTAGGACACTTCGGACAAACCTATTTAAAACTTTGCTTCCCTGTTCTTCCAAAACCATTCTTTCCATCACATGCTAAAAATTGCCTGTAATGAAATTGTTTATTATCCTTACTATGTTTATACATTGATGTCATAAGCCAAACCCTTATGAGGCAGCCCTTTTAATTCCAATATTTTTTTTTTTTAAATATACAAACTCTTGATTTTCTAGCTCTAAATCTCCAGACTACGAACATGACCAAAAGGAACACTATGTTCTGGAGTAGTGAGAAGCTGTTTCTGAAGCAAGCACTCAGCATCTAAACAACTTAGTTTTAAAGAGGTTTGTTGACCCCAGTTAGCCTGGGCTAGCATTTCTTAGCCTTATTACCACTATACAAGTTCAGCAATCACCATACGTTCTTTTAACATAATTGTGTCCAGACCAGTAGTAAAACTTCCCATACTTGAATTGAATGCAGTCAGGAAGAGCTGCTGTACTGAAAGCTGGTCTGGTGCAACCTTGCACAAAAAAGGCAAACATCATTTGCACTCTTATTTAGAATGTGCTAACCCAGCATGTTCCTGGAGCAAAAATACAAGCTGTCCAAGATGAGATGGGTGAACTTGTAAGCTGAAAATCCCAATTCTGTGGCTGTCTAGCAGCATTATAAGTTGCAGAGAACCTCTTAGGATCATAACTCTTCTCTGCAAATTATGGCAGGGAGCTGCAGGGCTTTTACTCATCCTATCTGAGGAGCACAACCAAAATGAGAGCCCTCATCTCTGACCACTTTAAGGCCTACCAATCAAATTACTTACTGTAAGGTAAGGATGTGATTTCAAGTCCTTTATGAGTCTTCCAGAGTTGCCATTCCCATAATCTCAGTGGATGTCTTGACAGAGTGGATGGAGGAAGGAGGATGGTCACTTCCTCCTTGCCTGACCCTTAGGTGAGGCTAGATACAATCCGAGCATGTCATATAAGCCCCACAAGTGGGAATGGTTTTGAATAGCTACCCAATCTTGACTTTGATATGATTTTACTCTGTGTGTGTATACTGCCACAGAACTTGTGTGTCAAAGAACTTTAAGAGCCTACCAGACTAGGTCACATTTTGTGAACGTCTTACAGCATCATTTAAGCACTCATTTTGTTTTCATCATCATGAGACAGTTAAGTTTCACAGTGAAACTAATCTTCAAATAATTTAGAACAAACAAGAATTAGATTTGAATGTTCTTGATTTCTGTCTCCTGTTACTATTTATGTAATCTTCTACAGAAAACTTCTTTAAATGCGAGTTTCTCAAATGGCATCAAATATCACTATAGAAAGAATCAGTTTTGGCATATCTTTGTGGTAGACCACTCTTGCTTGGATTCAATCTGAACATCTCATGTAAATGTGGATAGGAAAAAATGAAAAATAGAATCATAGAATCATTTAGATTCGAACCGACCTCAAAGATCATTGAGTCCAACTGTTAACCCAGCACTGCCAAGTCCACCACTAAATCATGTCCCTAAGTGCCACATCTACATGTCTTTTAAATACCTCCAGGGACGGTGACTCAACCACTTCCCCGGGCAGCCTGTTCCAATGCTTGACAACATGTTTCTACAGCTGAAAATGGCGTAGCTTAGCTTGGTTGACAAATTCATTGCAAGGCTACAGATGTCCAGATTGGTTACTCTTAATAGGAAAAAAAGGAAAAAAAAAATTAAATAAAAACAATTAAATGAAGATCAATTAAATATTAATTAGTTACATGAATTGACACACAAAATAAAGAAGTCATAGGGACTCTAGATGGACATCTGAAGAGTATTTCAGGACCTATCCAAGAAGACCAATGACAATTTGTTCTCTCTTTTGTCATTTTCAGTGAAAAATTTCTGTATGAGGATAAGTAAGTCCCAATGGTATTTCAGTAGATGCATATTTCTATATGTAAGGTTGTAACAGCTGTCACAAAGAAGCTGCGAGATGAATACAACAGTGAGAGCAACCACACTGAGTCATCAGCTGTCATCAGTTGCTCATTTACACATTCTTGATATCATTTTAATCACTGTTACAATTTTACTCTCTGGTAAATTCTTTACCACTGGGCTTACATTTAGATGAGTTTTATTTAAGTTTATATGAGCTCACACATTTAAGACTGTGATTTTGCTTTGGTGTTTTTTTTTAATTTTTATTTACAAAACAGTAAATTACAATGTCACTGATACATGGATGTCATGGTTTGACCTCAGGTGACAAGTAAGCACCACACAGCCACTTACTCAGTCCCCACAAAAAGGGGTGTGAGAGAGAATCCGAAGAGTGAAAGTGAGAGAACTCAAGAGTTGAGATAAAGACAGTTTAACAGGGAAGAAAAAAACTGTGCACACAAGCAAAGCCACTCACCACTTCCCATGGGCAGGCAGGTGTTCAGTCATCTCCAGGAGAGCAGGGCTCCCTCAAGCCTAGTGGCGACTTGGGAGGACAAGCACCATCACTCTAAACGTCCCCCCTTCCTCAGCTTTATATACTGAGCCTGATGTCATATGATATGGATTATCCCTGTGGTCAGTTGCAATCAACTGTCCTGGCTGTGTCTCTTCCCAGCTCCTCACCCTGCTTGCTGGGGGGTGGTGTGAGGAGCAGAAAAGGCCTTGATCCTATGCCAGCCCTGCTCAGCAATAAGGAAGGCATCTCTATGGTGATTACAGTTTCCATCACTAATCTAAAACACAGCCCTATACTAACTACTCTCAAGTTAATTAACTCTATCCCAGCCAAAGCCAGCATACTGGACTTCAATAAAAGAGTTTAAATCAACTTGACTGGAGAGAGAGAGAGATAAATGAGGACTTCTGCACTTGAAAAAAAGAAAATTTTTCATGGGCCATTTTGTTCAGTGAGTAGGGTAGATTCATCTCTGTGATCAAATGATTGTCCCTTCTTTCTAAGTGTGTAAGATCACCTGTCATTTTCAAGAGACGTGATATTAGTCATTGAGAAGAAAGCAGACGCTGGCCATGAGAATGGAACAGCAGGGTGAGGCAGGGACATGACACAGGACAGGTCCATGAATATTAGCTTTAAGCAAGGTTTAACTGGATTAGTCCCTGATATGAGAGGGGTAGTTCCTCATTTTGTAACTGGCTGGTGTGCTGGCTTAAGGTGACAGCACTTAGAAGAGAGCTCCCAAGGCATACTGCAAGCCAGCGCACCTCCATCCTCTAGCTGCATCTTTTCCATTAACATTTTAGATGCAGCAGCTGAACTAACACAACAATGTAATTCCTGTTCTTAGTTCCTCTAGATGTTCTAAAGATTTTTATCAGGTGTCACTAAAGGAGCACAATGGTTCTATTGTTTGTTTCACTTCACCTGTACAAACTGTTTTTTCTGCTTTTGTGTCTATCTCACTGCATGAAACTGACCCTGATCTCAATCAATAGACTTTACTTTTGTCAATATTAAACTACTACTGGAACACTTGAAACCTGTTATGAGTTCCTATTGTCCTGCATTTAATTGGAACATTTTCCAGGAAGCGGGATGTCACCAGCTAGTATTTGTCACATGAGCCAGGACATCAAAAATCACTTTCAGTTATGCCAATCAAATACGAATCACCACAGCATGTCTGAGGCCCAACTGTATTTTGGTTGTGAGGTGTAAGAGGGGACATTACTGTTTACTTGCCAAGAATAACACAACAATCTCTGCAACAACTGACATATTAGTCTCTTATTCTTCCTAGTAAAATTCCAGTGGGATTATTTTCACCTCACCTACATCATCTTCCTAATTCAAATTTTTCTATTTTTGTTTTGTGAACCACAGTATCGTTGCTACTTCAAAATGGGTGCCCTGTTTACCTCTGGAAGCAGCTGTATTTAATTTGGCTGGGACTAATATAATATACAGTTTGTTTTACACAAAATGTATTTAAAAAGTGCATTGGGATCTATCCAGTCAAGACAACTCTACTTTATGTTCCTCTGGAATATGGGTAGCATAACATTACAATGAATCATCACAGAGAAGAGAACAAAGTATGACTGGAGGAGCTCATCCAACCAGTATGGATTAATATGCCAGAAGCAGCAGGGTACAAAACTCCAGAGCACTCACAAGGAGAAATACGGTACCCGCAGTTTTGTGCAAAGGTCCTTCCATCGGTGTCAGAACACAACGTTTACCATTTCTGTGTATTTCTACAGTGGAAAAACAATAAAACATTTCCTGGACACTAACCACAGTCTTGTGATGTTCAGGTCTTAATACTTAACCTGCCCACATCAGTTAAGCCTCAGTGTGGGGTTTCATACCTTTCCTCTTCTCCCCTAACCCCCTTTTAATTTATGCAGTGCTACTGCTTGTCAATATTTCCCTGTCTTGGCTATCTTACTTTGGTTCTTTACACCTAACTGTGTTTAAAACTTAAATGGGTTTCATATCAGAAATATTTCTGTAAAAAAACCCCCCAAACCAGCAAAACCCAACCAAATAAAGAGATGTCTGCAGGCATAAAAGAAATGTGTCTGCATGGAAGACAGTATTCTAACTAGATGACAAAGCTGGTGTTGTATATAAATAAATCTTCTAAGAGCACAACTGGCAGAGAAGCAAGAGACTATTTATTCTAAGCCAGTAGTCTGCAAATACCTAGAACTGAAATTCCACAGATGTCATCTGAAAACAAACAGGATTTCATTCTCTCTATAAAAGTTTGCATCTCCACCAGGCACACAAAAACAATAATTTAGGATCCATGAATTGGAAAATCTACACCTCTTGCTCACGTAAAGTCATCCTGCAGGGTTTGGGGGCCGGGATGTTTCCCGTCCTGGTGAGGATGCTGCCTGCCCCCAGCTCTGTGGCTGTGAGGGAGCTGTGGAACACAGAGTGACGCTATAAGAACATCTCCACAAATTTGTTGGCTGCTGCCATGCTTGCTTTGTAGACCCATACAGACCATAGCTCATCCCTGCAGCTAAGCCTGGAAGAGTTCAGGGGTTTGACTTCCAACAGATTTCTTTAGCCTTGTAACTTTCTAGCCTGTGGAGTAAATCCTGACAAGTAGCTACCACCACTTTGATGTACTTATTGTCCAAAAATACCTAGTTCTCTATCTTCTTCGTGATCTTTTTGGATAGCTAAGTTGTCTATCCCATTGTATTAATTTACTTAAAAGCAAAACTTCTATTCAGATTGGAGAAAACATAGAATAAAAAACCCACAAAAATTACTTTGACTTTTTTGTATTCAAGGATTAGAAGACCAAAGAATCACAGAATGGGTAAGGTTGGAAGGGACCACAGTGGGTCATCTGGTCCAACCTCCCCGCTCAAGCAGGGTCATCCCAGAGCACATGGGACAGGATTGTGTCCAGATGATTCTTGAACATCTCCAATGAGGGAGACTCCACAACCTCCCTGGGCAATCTGTTCCAGTGTTCACTCACCCTCACAGTAAAGAAGTTCTTCCTCGTATTCAGGTGGAACTTCCTGTGCATCAGCTTCTGCCCATTGCTCTTATCCTATTGCTTGGCACCACTGAGCAGAGCCTGGCTCCATCCGCTGACACCCTCCCTTCAGATAATGACAGATATTGATGAGGCCACCTTGCAGTTGTCCCTTCTCAAGCCTAAACAGGCCCAGCTTCCTTCGCCTTTCCTTGTAAGAGAGATGCTCCAATTCCTTAATAATTTTTACTGACCTCTCAACAGGAGCTCCATGTCTCTCTTGTACTGGGGAGCCCAGAACTGGACACAGCAGTCCAGGTGAGGCCTCACCAGGGCTGAGAAAGGGGCAGGATCACATTCCTTGACCTGCTGGAATTTTCTTCCTAACGCACCCCAGGTCACCATTGGCCTCTTGGCCACAAGGTCACACTGCTGGCTCATGGACAGCTTGGTGTCCACCAGGACCCCCAGGTCCTTCTCCACAGAGCTGCTTTCTGGCAGCTCAGCCCCCAGCCTATACTGGTGCATGGTTATTCCTCCCCAGGTGCAGGACCCTGCATTTGCCTTTGTTGAATTTCAGCTAGTTCCTCTCTGCCCATCTCTCCAATCTGCCAAGGTGCCTCTGAAGGGCTGCAGAGCCCTCTGGGCTATCGGCCACTCCTCCCAGCTTTGTGTCATCACTGAACTTGCTGAGGAGGCATCTGCCTCTTCATTCAAGTAATTTTGAATGAATGAATAAGTTAAACAATACTGGGCCCAGTGACAGTGACAATCCTCCAACTAGACCCTCTGCCACTGATTACAACCCTCTGGGATCTGCCATTCCTCCTCATAGAGCCAGCCCTCTATCCACCTCACTGTCCACTCATCTAACCAACTCTCCTTGAGTTTGCCTATGATGATATTGTGCGAGACAGTGTCAAGAGCCTTGTCAAAGTCAAGGACAATAATTTAAATATTTTCTTTGGTAAGTACTCTGTTTGAGATCTTGGTTTAATTAATTTTAATGATGAATTTATAAATCTCTTAATGAAAAATGTAACAGTGAAAACATAACAGCTGTACTGTGTAATAATCATAGTTATAGCGGTGCTGTTCTCTAAGAAGGTGATTCTTGCTTGATTCCTAAATAATGTGCCAGTTCTTAGCTGATGTTGCACCTGCTAACTGTGGTTGCTGAATCATAACTGACTTTTTGCTACAGTCTTTTGTGCTACAGAGGTGATTGCAAAAGTGCCAGCAGTGCTCTCTGAACAGCATGCCACATCTATCCATTCGCACTCCAGCCACAAGAAAATGTAGCCATTACTAACTGCTTCTCCTGGTTCTTTAATCTGCCTGGAAACAGAATATAAAATTTAAGAAACTCCCAAATATTGTTTGCATATGGAAAAAAATAGACCAAAACAGTCATCGTATTAAAGGAAGCTCTGACAAAAATGCAAATGTGATCAGAGCACCAGATGGTATATTTACAATAATTTGCTTTGAAGATCCCTTTTGGAGCCACACAAAAAGGCTGAGCCAGTGGTTCAGGTGGGAATCTGAGCCCACCTTTACCAGTTGAATTCCTGAACCCGAACTCGTGCAGGTTCCAATTCAGTGACACTGTGTAATGAGAGAAATGCCACTGTGCATGTGCCTGATGGGTCAGAGGATCACTGTGCTGTGGGATCCAATGTCCTGGCAGGCAAGGAGGAATTCAACTTAAGGTTAGGATTCACCACCCTGCTGGGTTAGCATTCAATTTGAACTTCAGTGGGATTGCCCTTCCTGTCAAAAAGGCCTAATGAGCTAATGTTCTGTAGTTAATGCTAAAATGAGGTGAAAAATACCTGCAAGAAAAAGAAATTCTCTGGATATATTTTGAAACTGAGTTAATCTCTGCATATCCTATGGAACAGTGAGATTTTATTGATATATTTCTTATGGCTTTTCTAGAACCACAAATAGAAAAAAACCCACCCTAAAAGGCAATAGGAAACTAAAGAAAATAAATAATAAATTAAGATACACCTCGAAGAAAATTCTAAGAATATTCTGAAGTCTAATTTCATAGGTAACTGGCTAAAAGTAAATGGCTTTGCTAGAATTGTTAAAAGGGAAGCAACAATCAGAAATGCAAAAAGCAACTAAAATAATCCAGTAAAACAATTCGGCAGTTTTTAGGACCTGGGGGTTTGCTTTCTAAACATGCCTTACCTAAAATAAACAAGCAAAATTAGTTACTAGTCACTGCAGTTTTGTGCAGAGATTGACAGGTTTGGAATGAATGAATAATTATGTAGTGCTTCCAGGTTATAAAGTGGAATCAGTGTTGACATCTGCATGCCTATTACTATTTCTTTAGGTGCAGTTGCCTGTGAATTGAACACTGACTGCTTTTGGCAAGCAGCAACATCTTAAGACATCTTCAAACAAAAATATTCAGTCTTTTAATCTACATTTTATTGTCAAAATCTATTTATAAATCTACTATGCATGTTTACGGCTAGCCTTAATTTTGCTCTGCACCACCAAACAATTTTACTAACAGTGTTTCATATGTGTATGCTTTTCAATTTATGTGGGATGTGGCAGCAACAAATATGCACAAGCTTTCCAGATTTTGAGCGACAGATAAGAAGGATGCAGAAAGTTGATGTCATGATCCATACTATTGTGTGTAGTACACTAATGATTATTTAGTGATGGGGAGGTGCAACAAAGTTTTTGACAGGTCTCTGATTGCTCAAAGCACACACGATTCTCATGACAGGTCACAGTTCTCTAAACAGATACTGAGATTTGTCAAGTGTTATGTAGCTGGCTGAAACTGTGTGTTGGAACTCACTGCTAAAAGATAAAGAGAGGTGAAATCCCAAGGGAAGGTAAAATGCTCACTTTAAAGATTATTTTTTAAGGGTAAACATGAGTTGAAACAGCTTAAAAGGAAACCCATGGCATGAGCATTTGGGCTATACCTGAATTTGTCTGGAAGCTCTGTTCTCTTCCTAATTCCAGTCCCCATATCCCTTGAGCAGGTGCTGAGGAATAGGATGGGAAAATCTGTCAACCTTTTATGCAATATCTGCACAAGGGGAAATTCCCCCTCGATGAATAAAGGCCTCTTGCTATCATTTATATAATCACAGTTGGGCCTTCTAGGGCTCATTCTTTTGTGAACTGCATCTTGGGCATGCTCCTTTAAACAGCAGAAGGTGGAAAAGGATTTAGTAAAAACCTTTGTGGAAACTACTTAGTAGTGAAAAGTACTGCTTCTGGCAGTGGGGATAATATTTTCAAATATTCTTGAGTGTGTTATTCATTATATATTTGAACTAGAAGGAAGTTTCAGATTAAAAACTCGTAAGTTGTAGATTATAGTCTTTGGATGATAAAACATTTGGAGGATAATGCAAAGACGGTTCAAATATCTAGGCCACTCCTGTGAATAGTTGCCTAATAATACTTTGGCTAACAGCTCCATTTGGGGCTGACACACTGAAGATTAATCTGTCCTTGATTTTCTTTTTCTGGCAAGGATGAGAGAAAGAGAATATTTTTAGGTTTAAAATTACACACAATATGATGGGTCAAGGAAAATATTCTCTTCCTGGGCTAGTTATTGAAATAGCCCCAAACACCAAAACATACAGAGCTCTAGTGCTCTTGGTAGCCTTAATGCAATGTAAAGAATACTGTACTGGAAAGAAGCTGTGAATCTGAGAATTTAAAGTTCCTTTGAGTGATAACTGTGTGTCACAAATTTACCTAAGTATCATGTTTTGGACTGCCACAACACAGAAGAAAACTATCCATTTTTTGAATGGAAGGATAAGACTCACCACTAGATCTTTTCCCATAAATTATAGGGTGATCAGTCTGTGCATGGGCAGAGATACCATTTTTATAACTGGAAATGTTTTTCAGTAATATTTCATGAGTGATTTATTGAAATCAAGCTAAAATAAATAGTACAGGGAGGCTGCAGGCTGCGTGTACCTGATGGTTCTAAGCACTCACAATGCCACCATGAAAGCCAGTTAAATGCTGAACCATGCAAGATGCCAGTAGTACAAATAGAAATTATTGTATTTTGCTCCTGCAGGTAGTGCATGAGACAGCATATTCTCTAATGAGGTACTATGTGATATAACAGAAGAAAACAAACACTGAAGTTTGAATTTCTTATTTGGAGTTGTGTGTGATTTTTGCAGGGAATGTCATAAATGAAGCAGTGTAATTCAGGTGGGGCAACTCTGACAGGACACAGAGCTATACTGAGGGAAGATATTAATCTCACAATTTAGTCAATACAGTTCCTGCCCCTACCACTAATCCCATTACTGAATTGTGTGTCCCAGTGTCTGCACTGATACCCTGTTAAGGCAAATTTTTCTTTCTGTCTAGCCAGCTGTCAGGCAGGCAGCACAGGCAGCCTCTATTTTCTGCTGCAGTTAGTACAGAAAGCCTTGTCCTGTGGTGCTGAAACCAAGGATATCTCCCTCTCAAAGCAAGAAATTCATTCTTCTATTCATAACACATTTTCATTATTAAGAAAAAAACTATGATTCATAAAATATTACCCTATGGCAATATGCAGACTTTAATATTAATGCCATTTTATTAAAAGAAAAAAAAAATCCTCTAAACCAGAAAAGATTTAACTCAAGCATGAATAAATACTAGTATCTTCCTGGAAGCTACATCTGTGCCCTTCATCTCCCATTTTTGACATCCTGTGAACATCTCCAGAAAGTTACAGAACATTTTCTCTTGAGCAAAAAGCCCCTCATAGGTATGGATGTGTTCAGTAGTCTGAGAAATGTCTAGAGGTCTTGTAATTTCTCACTCTCACAGCTCCAAGCTGGCTGTATTCCACAACCAGATTTTACACAATAACCAGACAGTCACTCAAATAATTGTTATTCAGGCCTTTTGCCTCAGAAAACATCCCTTCCATGAGATTCTGCCTGTTCTGCTGACTGATAAGAAAATGTGCATTCAAATTGGTCCTGCTTATAAAAACTATGACTGACAACACTGTACAATTTGAGAACCGCAAGCCTTAGGTTATTCCTAGGTTCTTTTGAATCAGCATGAAACGTGCTTCTGTGCTGAGACGTCCAACCCTGTAATTTTAAGCTTCCATTTTATTCTTGGCAGTCTTATCTCTGAAAGGCAGAATAACTGCAGTAATTGCACATCTCATTTCAGAAAAATAAAGAAACATTCATTTTCCATTTTAATAGTTTACTGGAAACTGGTTCGCAAGGAATGAAGAGACTGATAATGAACGAAAATGGAAAACAGCAAGACCCAATTACTCACTCGTGCTAGGCTGGTTCCAGAGGGGACTTTATACGGGACATACTTCCTGTAGATATGTCCAACTCGAGAGCATGGAACATCATACATGCCACCTCCACACATCCACACCTGGAAAGCAGACAGAAAGCAAGTGAAAAAATGATTCCTGATAACAAACGAGGCAAAAAAAAAGCACTTTATCTCATGTGTATGTGAAAATAACACATCATTCTATGCTGACCCCTCCCACAGTCATGGTGGCCTTCTTGGCATGCTGGTAACATGGCAGACTGTCACATCCAGAATCTCACTGTGCAAAAGCAGAGTATGTTCAAAATAAAATTATAAAATATATAGAACAGAATAAAATAGAATAGAACAAAACAGAATAGAACAGAATAGAATGGTTTGGGTTTGAAGGGACTTTAAGTCTGGCCGCTTTCGTTGTGCTTGCCTGTTTGTCTTATAGTGGGTATATCTGCCTGGTCCTGGAACTCAGCCCCTGACTGACTGTGCTATTCACACTGTGAATAGAGAAAATAGGGGTTAGAGTGAAGGCTTGAATCACAATGTGATTTCGGTAGCTGCTTCTTGTGGATCATTTGTGTATCAGCCCTTACAGTCCCCTAGCAGTTAGCCACAGCATCCCACTGAGACCTGATAATGAAATGCTTGAGGATCTAACCTCATTACAGGGCAAACCTAAATATACTTATGTAAATGTCTAAGGAAGGCTTGAAACCACTGAAAGTGGGGCTTTGTCCTTAAATTCCATGGACACCCATGTGCAGTCACGTAGAGTTGAGACCTACTTGGGAAGCTGCTGCTTACTACCTCCCATCACAGAATTGACTAAGGCATAGGAGCTCTGGCTAGGTGCCTTTGGACATGTCATCTACTCTCCTAGTGCGTACAGTCCTTCTCAGGGAGGAAGTTTACTGCTGGATTGGGAATGGAGACCCAAATGAATGCTCTGCCTCCATGCCAAAATAGCTCATTAGTGCCCAGCGCAATCTTGCATGTAGTCATGCCATGTGGACATGAAGATCATTTTCTTTGAAAAAAAACATTTTTTAAAATTTGCCTCTTACGTAAACCTTGAAATCCTCACCTGTTTCATCTCATGATAGCTAACTCACTGGAAAACACATGCATAAACATGGTAAAATATCATAAAACCAAAAGTGTTAAAATAACGTTATTTGCTTTTCTAACAATATTTCCTTTGTATGTTACATCATTTGTACTTTTTTTTAGTGGGAATTTCCTCTCTGTGGCTGTCTTCAAACAACCCAGAGCACCAATGAAAGTGCACACCTATGTTTACTATTTGTTCTTGTTTTTTAAATGAAGGTGTCATTTCAAAGGCTAGACAAATTATTACCATGATTAATCAAGTCTTCTTAGCCTTTGAAGAATGGACAGCATAGCAATGTGACTCAAAGGTCAGCCCCAGAACAAATTGAAAAGACAAGAAAGCAGAAATTATATATATATATATATATATACACATATATAGGCCAGTATTACTTTAACTGAGGCAATGAGAGCTGCAGTAGACATACACTGCATTTCCTCTAAAGCAGAAGGGTAACAGTTAAAAAAAAAAAAAAGGAGAAAAAAAATTAGAAAAAACTCCAGTCAGATATGCTGAGGCAATAACAAGTAGGAGAAATAACACCGTGTTAGGCTTATACTTGATAGATATAAAACCTGAAAATGCTGTGCTGCACCTGAGGTATGCCGTGCAGGATAATTGAAATGAATCTTGGGCTGCCTTGAAGGACATTTAGCAGCTGTTCCTGTTTATCTTTCAGCTTCAGAATGGTATTAAAAGCATTTTGTGTATTTTTCTGAGAAGATCAGTTGTGGCAACTTTGTCTTTAAAATGTGCACTTTTATGTCACATGCCCTAAATGCAAGAAATTGGAAAATGACTTCCGTGTTAAGTATTACAGACCTTCAGTACACCATGAAAGGAATTCAGGTGGTGTGGGACATTTGGAAAAATTGTATCAGAAGCAATGAAACTCTCAGGATCGTTAATGTCTCCTTCTTACAAAAGCAATGAATCTGGTCTGCAGCTGAGGTAAAAAAAACAAAGATGAAACCAAAATAATGCAATTTCAGCTTGGAAAGATCAAAAGAGTAGTTTATGTGTCAACTAGAGACTATCTCACAATTTATCTTTATATGGCTCCTTCCAACAGAATGTTGCAAAACACTTCATAGGGATGGTTGAAAGCAAAAGGCAGGCATTAACACAAGCTTTAAAAGAAATTAAGCTGTGGTTATGTGGCTTTGTTCCTGACTGGAGTTTAGATGTCACAGATGCATTTTTTGGCTCTGTTCTACAGCTCCTGTGGGATTTTGGGTGAATCAATCTCTTTTCACATCGCCTCTTTGTCTTTTAAATTGAATTCTGCCTTCTCTTGTGGTTCCCCCACCTTATCTCTCTGGTTTATGAGTGATCCCGCCTGGAGACTATGTGGAAAATGCAATATTGTGCATGAAAGACTGAGATTCCAACCCATATGCTACAATATAATCATAATTACTGTAGTAAGAGACTCCTGCTTTTTGAGCAGTGGAGGATGTGTCACTGGGGAAAAGAAACATAAACATACAGCGAATTATGCAAAGGATTTAGAGGGTACTGAATGGACTTTGGATCAGGCTTCAAAACTAATTGAGAAATACACTGCTGCTGAGAGTCAGTAACAAAACAGACAACAGTGAGAGACATTGAAATGAATGGAAAATACAAACAGTAAACTGGTGGAAGAGGAATCTAAAGTATATCATGCAAAGGCGACAACTTGGTGCTCTTCATATTGTGCAGGAGGGATGGACTACAAACAGGAGAAATGTATTAGATCTGTGGAGCGGAAAAAGTTGTAGAAAGTAAGAATATAAAATTTTGATGGCATTTTGTGGTCACTCTTCTTGAAATATAAGCCAAAAGAACAGATTTGGCAGTTGTAGAAAAGAAGAAAGAACAATGTTTTCCTGTGAACTTTTACATGCAGTGAGACCATTTAGCTAAATGAAAAAAAAACTTGAAAAATAGGATCACTGACTGCAAATCTACAGTCAATGGGTTCGCAAATTGCAAAACCAATTATTGGAGGTGCAGTGGGATTTCCTGTCAGGAAATATTAAAACCCTACCATGTAAACTGGGAATTGATGACTGTGGGTATTTCAACAATACTCACCAGCACCTCTAAAATTCTGAGAAAACTGGCAATATTCCACATTTGTCAGTCCTTCATATAGATTACAATTGCACTGACAAGTGGTAATGCTCTCCACTCCCTATCTCCTGCCAAGATTGACAGCTGTCAATAGAGAGAATTAATAATGATTATGAGGATAATGATGAAAAAGAAAGGGTTTAATGAACTTGGAAGTGTGTTTTGGAAAACAGGGATGAAGAGAATTTGGAAGATGTATTGGCATGGATAAGGAAAAAACAACTGTAGATACAGGTGACTATTTCAAGAGGCTAGGGGATCACCATTAGAATTTTTGTTAAGGTATGATTAACGATGCCTAAGGAATGTCCAGTGCGAAGGATTGCATTGGGTTTGTGTGGCTGGGTTTTGGTAGCAGGGGGCAATAGGGGTGGCTTCTGTGAGAAGCTGCCGGAAGTTTCCCTCAGGCTCAACATGGCAAATGGCAGCTGGCTCCAGAATTGATATGCCCCTGTACAAGGCCATCAGTGATAGCAGTAACACATCTGGGATAACAGATTTAAGAAGAGGGAAAAGTTACCATGCAATTTTAGTCAGAGAGAGGAGTGAGAATATGTGAGAGCATCAGCCCTGCAGACATCAAGCTCAGGGAAGAAGGAGGGGGAGGAGGTGCTCCAGGTGCTGGAGCAGAGATTCCCTTGCAGACTGTGGTGAAAACCACGGTGAGGCAGCTGTGCCCCTGCAGCCCCTGAAAGGTTCATGGTGGAGCAGAGATCACAGAGATCTACCTGCTGCCCCTGGAGGACCTCATGCTGGAACAGGTGAAGAGTGATGAGTCCTCCCTCTGAGGAGGAAGGAGCAGCAGAGACAACATGCGATGAACTGACCGTAGCCCCAATTTCCCATTCCCCTGAGAGTGAGGACGTAGAGAAAATAGGGAGTGAAGCTGAGCTTGAGAAGAAGGGAGGGATGGGTAGAGGTGTTTTAAGATTTGGGTTTATTTCTCATTGACCTACTCTGATTTGATTGGTAATAAAATATTTTTTCCCCAGGTCCAGGTCAGCTTTGCCCATGACGGTAACTGGTGAGTTATCTTTCCCTCTCCTTATCTTGATCCATGAGCCTTTTATTATATTTCCTTTCCCTTTTTCAAGTGAAGAGTGGTGTGTTAGAGCAGCTTTGCTGGGTACCTGGCATACAGCCAAGGTCAATCACAAGGATCTTCAGGAAACACAGGACATTAGTATCTTTTGCTACTCTGTGTTGTGGTGATTACTACATAAACTGTGCCTGTCTGACATTTAAATTCAGGATTTCCCAAATGGTAGCTTTCCTTGTTATTGTGAAGAGATGCTATTAATCAGGTGAGCTCTGGTGTTTTGCCAGCTTTCACAAGTCTAGCACACACCGAAGAGTCTGTCACCAAGATGTCATACACCTTTTTAATTATAAAAATTGATGCTGATGTTGCAAAAAAAAAAAAAAAAAAAAAAAAAAATCCTGAACACCTTCTTACGTAAAAATTAATCTAAGAAATTATTTAATGAAGAGGTCATATTTTGACACACAGTTTGTGGCTACGTCACCATCCAGAATACTCCAAATAATTTTTTGCCAAGCAAATTAATATAAGATTTGGCATCAACACAGGGCACCCATCCAAAAACACTTCCACAGGCCGTAGATGTGGATGCTCTAAGAAAGAGTAAATTGTCATTTCAGAATCACTCAAGTGAAGCCAAGGAAACAGAACCAGTCTGGTTGTCTGGCTTTTTCACTGACTTTCACTGACTTTGTAACAATTTGCAAGTCCACCATCCTACCAAGTTTTGTGAGAAAATCTGGTAAATTGAACTGTCTTGCTAACTTGTCCTTATTTAAATAAGTTTTAAGATGACTGAATCTATAGCTACAGTAGAACCTGCTGAAGCAGAAACCTTTCTCAAGCTGATAGTGGTGATTCTGACGTAATAAAACCCAGTCCTTTCTGTTTCTGTCTTCCACCTCTGTGATTTTTCTCCATTTTTTTTTTGTTATTCCAAACCAAACAGCAATCTTCTTTTTAAAATTTACATCTCTTAAATTCTTCCAATAGGAATTTACTCCTATTTGGCAGTCATTTCTAAGGATGATTTTTTTCTTCTTTTAACACTAGTAAGAAAGGACAGGGACCCTAAGGTCATTATATACTAATGAGATAGATCCAGAGATATGACTGAAACGAGGACCAGTGTGACACAGCTGCCACCAAAAAAAAAAATCTCTCACTTGAACAAAATACACTGGGACAATCTGGTATCTCAATTTCCAGTTGTGTTACCATGGTTTTTATACAAAGTCTGGAGAGAACAACAAGTATATTCTTTGTGATGATAAGTAAAAGAAATATTTGAAACAGGATAATAAAATCATGGGTGATCTGTCAGAGACCATTGTGACAGCTACAAGTAACTACTTATACTTGCCTCTGAAACAATCTAAATGGTAAATCATTATATTCTAAACATATGGTCTAGCTATTGAGTTTCCCCTGCCTTCCTGTTTAATTTTGCTGAGGTATAAAAATGATTTTGAGAAACATGAGAGTAAGCCAGTTAATGCAAAACATTTTGCTGTTCTTAGTAACTCCTGTAAAGACAGCCTGGAAACCCAGTGTTGGGTAACACTGTACATTTCATTCAACAGAATGGCCACAGCACTGTTTTAATTGCAGCTGATAACTCAGATTCAGCAAGATACCTGATATTAGTCATGGCTGACATGCTAAGTTTATTTAAAGAGCTTTAAACTGACAGAGTTTGGAAGAAGGCTGGAAAGATCCTGGAGTGAAATTTGAATTGTAATTTCAGTTCCAAGCTTTATCCAAATACATTTGACTCAAATTATCTATGTCACGAAGCTATCAAGTCCTTGAAAAACTTTGCATGTAGAGACCATGAGGTAAAATTCTTATGTCCTTGGGTATACTAAAAAATAAATTAAGTTTTCAAAATTAGACATGTTAGTCCTCAGCAAACTAATATAAATGCCTGTTCTGCATGTAGAAAGTAACAAGACTTTCAGCTCTATATGTAAATACTAAGTAATTGATTTCAATACACATGTCCACATACAGGATATGAAGGTATACTATAATGTGTCTGGTTATACATAACCTGAGTATTTAAAAACTCCCCATATGTCATTACAATAATTTAAATGCAATTTAAAAAAATCTGCTTTGGAACAGCTGGCCTGCAGACAACAGCTCATGGCAGCTGAGCTGCTCTAGTGATCCTCTGCTATTGAAAGGAGTCTTTCTTCCTATGACTTTCTCTATTTCCACCCATTTTCTCTAGCTCACTCCAGGAGACCCTATGCCCAGAGATGATTAAATTTGTTGATATGGACAGAAAAATTATGTCATTTTCTTTTTTGCTGGATTAGTTCTCTGTTGGCTTGTTGAACTGAGCTCAACACTTGAGCACAAACACAGCATCTGAGCAAAGGTAAGTGGAGAAGACTTGATGAAAGGCAAAAAGTGGAACTTCATTCTTTGACAGTGGTAAGCTACCACATTTTCAGAGGGAACTGCATTCAGTGTCATTTTTTATGGCTTCTGGAGCATATGTTTATGGCACAGTGGGAATTCCTAATGAAAAAAGTATTGTATTAAATTAATTTTAGTTAAAAGACAGAAGCCCAGATGAATAAAAGCATTGTGATAACACCAGCAAGGAAGTATTCTATAACGTGGCTCGATGACTTACCTTGAAGGAGATTTCATACTGCTCTCCTCCCCATATTTCTAATCCTGGATCATAGCCTCCCAGCTCCCAAAACCATTTCCGGTTAACGGCAAATAGACCTCCAGCCATTACAGGAGACCTGAAGGATGAATAAAGCAACACAAACAATAATGAAGATGTTTGGACCATGTGTGCATGTGCCTCTGGGTGTGTTTGTGTGAATGCTGTTTGAAATGTGAAGCTATGAAAGGCATAGACAAACAGTAGTGTAACCAAACAATATTTACCGTTACTCATCCAAAAAGGGGCTCTAGATGAGAAACAGAAAATGTGTTAGATCTAGAGAATGGTAGACAGTCATGCACAAACTCCTTTTTTAAAAAAATCCCAACAAAACAAAACCCAAAAAACAACAGCCCCCTCCAAAGTTCTGTTTGTTGCTAAGTAACAGAGAAAGGGACTCTGGAAACCTGCCAAAGTACTTAATGAGTCTCAGTATTCCATGTGAAATAACTTGCATTTGAAAGTGAGCAAAAGTTTTCAATTCATTTCAGTCTCATAGGTGCTGGCTAGAGAAAGGCAGAAAGGTGAAAGAGGATGGCTGAAGAGAAGCTGTGGGAGTTAAACATCTCCTTTCCTAAGCATTTAAAACTCTTCAAATGTTTCTCACAGTGGTAATGTGACTTATAGACAAATAACTTGCTGTGTTTCCCATGTTTCCATTTATTCCACAAATAAATATGTGGAATTTGCTTCAATCAACTCAGTCTTTTTCACAGACAATATAGAAAACAAATGTGATATTTAAAGTTACTGTTAGAGAATAATGACAAAAACATATTGTAAATTTATAAGCAGGAATTTTGTACTGGAAAGTAAGTATTTTCTCTTTTCTTTCAGTGCCAAGAAGACCATGTTCCTAATGCAGTGAATATATTGACAGCTCTCAGGATTCAAATGCTGCTCACTGATTCCTTGAAATTTTGGCGGGTATCCATGCTGAACAGGAGGATTAACAACACGCTTAAGAAAGTCCAACCCAACTATGAAATTCCATCAATGCAGATCAACACAGGCCTTATGAGTTTTAGAGCAAGAGGCCAGAAGGAACATAGTCATGCTGATGGCTGGTCAGAGAGAGAGAAAAGACAAAGCCTTGGGAGAGCTGGATGGCTCCCAGTCAATGTTCCCTTACCAGAGAGCAGACATGAAACTGGATCTTATGTCCCGTGCCTTGTAACAGTGAAGCCCCTAGGAAAAATTATTCCATCCTGGGGCATTTTGTTTTGAATTACTGCTGGTGGTTTGTTTGGGGCACTGGATGCAGATGGTATCATCCCTGAAGTCCTAACTGGAAAATAAAAACTTCCCCCTGCGCCACTGATTTAGGATTTGGCAGTGAACTTGGGACTGGTAAATATTTCAGGAATCCATGCATAAGTTAGAAGTTTACTGAAGAGGACATCATGTTAATGGAACTTTCTGCCGTATTTTCTCTGTCTTAACACTTTTTTATACTGCTGTCTTTTATCCAAGGCAGTAGAGATGATAAAATAGCAAGCAAACAGCTGAGTGGTCTCTGCCACCATCAGGCACCCGGTGAATCCCCACGCATGAATGTTAGAAGATGATCCCTTGCTTTGCATTCATGGTAATGAGAAACATGGATAATTTTCCTTTCACTTCTATATGGTAGTTTAAAAAAAAAAAAAAAAACTAAAAAAAAAATTAAACTACCCATTTTCATGACTCTTACAGACTAATTTCATTTTCCTTTAGAGATTACATTTTTAAAAGCACATAGAAGCTTTGAGAAACAAAGCTTTGCAAAAAAATATCCGAACTGGCAAGGCTGTGTACTGTAACATACACTGAATGCTAATACTTTTTTACTTTTATTGACATTTCGTATTTCAATATTGACTGTATTTCCACATATGAATAAATTCAACAGAGATTTTATTAGAAACCTTCCCCAGGGGATTCTGACTACTACAATACATTTTCAATTCCTACCAAAGTAAATCTAATTACAACCTGCTCTTTTTGACTTCAGGTTCTAAATAATCAAAACATATTGTCCTTTTATAAAGAAGGACTTACATAGAGAATGCTTGTAACTAAATTGCTACTGACAGAAGAAATGTAGTCCCAGAAATCACTGGGAAAATGCAGGATTTCTCTAATTCTCATAGATACAAGATCTTTCCGAAGCATTTCTCTCAGTACAGTGAATGACCTATAAAAAAGGCAAATGCTGCAGATAAATCAGATGGAAGATGAACAAAATCAGAGTCTTAAAATTGCAAAATAATTGGCAAATATTTACAAATTATATTTCAATCTACAGATTTTTTCTAGTGATAAATACTGAGCAATCAAACCCCTTGTTATTTGGATGTGAATGTTCAGAACATTTATTGCAATTAAAAAAACTACCTGATGACTGGAACAGTAGCAAATTCATAATTTTTGCATTTCCTTGAAAAAAAGGAGAAGAAATTGAATGTAATGTTGCCCCATTAATTCCTATTCCACAAGATGTTCTGACATTTGTTGTTTTGTAGGAAGAGCAATGAAGAGGAAAAGCAGGATGGCCTTTTGGTTTTCATTAGAGTGGAATTAGTAATAAGCTGTGTGAAACTGAGCACTTGGCACAGCATGAATTCCACTCCATACCACAAGCAGCTACTGCTGAACAGGCCTTAAATTGTCTCCAAAATATGAAGACAAGAGTCCAGTATTGCAATCATGGCTGATATGAAAAGTCCTTATGTATCAATAGGATCACTTACACAGATAAAAGAACTGCACTGAGCCCAAAGGAGAAGAATTAATCTCTTGTTTAATGGCTTCAGTATAGAAATGTCAAGTACAAAGCTATGTTTGTAGAAGTATTTTTTTCATGAAATGTCCTACTCAGATACTTAAACAATCAGACTTGAACTATTATAGCATAATATTATGTGAGTAATTACAGTGGAAAGCTGTAAAGTGCTTACGATCAAAACATTAAAAGGACAAAGACTCCAAACACATTAGAAAAGCTGGAAGGGTAAGGTTGCTAAACTTAAAAATATTTGTAAAGACCTTCCACATGAGAACTACTGCACAGACTCATTGACTATACCTGGAAGAACAATACTGGAAGTAAAAGCTAGCTAATTGAAAAATGGCCCAACTGGTCAAAGCTTGCTGTGATGAGACAGAACAAGAATTTGATTTAGTTAAAGTGTGAAACCCACCCCCTAGACCCCAGAAAACTTGTTTTGCAAAAAAAGATAGACTGAGAAAAAGGCAGACAAATACTTAATGTGAAAAGATAGCTCACAAACAAAAGAGTACCTTAAAAGAAGTGTAGCAGTAGCTCAAACTATAGCCAGCAAAGATTTTATAACTGCTTGCAATTAGCATGCAGAGGAAGGAAAGATAATCTCATCCATGAATTTTCAAGGTAAGAGAAAAATGAATGAACTTCAAAGGAATGTGAAGTTACTTACATTAGAAACAAATGTGGTACATTGCAAACAAGCAAACTGCATAGCAGGGTTTAGAATAATTACACTGCAAGAGTGATACATACAGTGGAACTAAAGGATTTGTGAAAAGGGAAGAGGAGCTTTGATAGCCTGCAGAAAGCAAATGAGGGAAATGAAAATGGGAAAGTACTTGTGCTAGACGACATGCACAGTAGGTACACTGATAGGAACCACCTCCCTAAAACAGCTGAAATTTGGCCATTATAATCATATCCAGGGAATGGCACATATTGCACTCTGCACCTCTCTGTATAATCCAGACTAATTAAAGGCTCTGTGCTGAACTACTGAACAGAGACAGACAAATGCTGGAGAGAGGAGTCCATCTCGTGCAGGATACACCAAAAAAACTGACCTTCAGTGCCAAACCCACTGGCACGTTACACAAAAACAAGGCCAATGTCAGCCCGCAACAGGAATCAGGACTCGGTCCTGACTACTGAATTCAGGGAGTCAGGGATGTAATGGAAAAGGAGGAAAGGGGCCATGTTGCTGCTGGCACAGCAGCAGCCCCAGAAATGACTGGTGGTGACCTACTGAATGCAGCTTTGAGCTAGGTTTCTGCATTTTTTATAATGAATTTCAATGTCTTGCTAAGCTAAGAAGTGTCTCTTCACCCTAGTGATAACCACATGAAGGCACCTCAGGAGAGGGAATAAATTCAGTTACCTTGTTTCACTGGTGACTGCTCCAGGTCCTCTCTGCAGTGATTCCTGATACTGCATCAAAACTTCTTAAAGCTGACACTAATCCTAGATAAAAGTTCTGATAAAACTAAAAATTAAAATTTATGTATGTGTTATGTAAGTGACAGACTTGGCCACTCAGAGGAAGTGAATACAGAAGTAAACCAAACTGAAATTAAGATGAGTTGATCAGATGGCAAGAAAGTGATGTAGGTTAAGAAACTAAATGACAAAAATAAAAACTTAGAGGCTCCTCCAGCTAAAGACAGTTTCTATATGGAGCATAGGAAAAGATTTCGATGTAGCTGAAATGAATATTGGTAAATGTTCCTGAATTCCTCAAGAAGTAAAAAAAAAAGTGGACTCATTTATATATTTAATTCTCTAATCAAATGTAACTAAAATGTATTTTTAAATGTATCAACTCTTTTATAGTTAGTATTTCTGTAAGGCATTGTTTTATCTCTTATCCATTCTAACAACATGACTCATTTCAATGTTTATAAAATCATCAACATTCAGAAAGTAAAACCTGTCTCTGTGCCATTAGCCTATGGCAGTTACTCTTTCTTTTTTAACTCAAGTGTCCCTTTTTCTGAACAACTTTTACCCTAGATAAGTGTGTGTCAGCTACTAGTTCAAATGATCATTGTGCTGCAACATGTAGCAGCCAAGTTGTATTATTTAAAATTAACTCCAAAGTCTGTCTATAATCATATTCAATTTTTAAACTAGACTTTTGTTTGGGAAATATTAAGATAAAACCCCATTCTTCAAATGGTGAGCCAGAAAGCTGTGGAGACTCAGCTACAAAGAAACCTCTAAAAGTGCTTGACTTTCAGTTTATAGAAGTTTTCACTGTAATTTCATCACACATGTTTATTTTTCTTACCACATTGCTAAACTTCATTAAAAAAAATTGTAAAAAAGCAATGAGCCCTTATGGGGGTGATGAGGCCCTTTTAGCCTTTTCTCTCATACTTAGAAAATTAATGAATATGTAAAAGAGGTGAGTTGGGTAGAGATGGAAGACTCTGAAGAAAAGGCTTCCCCTTTTTACAATTACCTCTCATAATCCAAGGGAAATCTATCTGAATTATAGCTAGAGGAGATCTACAGCACTCAAACTGAACAGGTGGGTCAGCAAAAAACGAGCATCCTGAAGCAAAAAGTAAATGAAAGCTTCTGGTAATGTCCTGCAGGCAAAGGTGTTCAGAAGGATAAAACCGAGGAGCAAAAAAGCAGCTGGAAGTCATACTAAAGAGACAAATCCAATGCACAAGCATACACACACGATTGAAGCCTGTGTGCTGCAAAAGCAAGAAAGCAGAGCTGAGAGCAGCACTTCAGCTGAGCCACATTCATGTCATGAGGAGGGATGGATCTTGGACACGTGGAGTTCAACAGCAGCAAAAAATCCTTCAATCTATTAGTGGGATGTAAGAACTGCTGGAGAAAACAAAAACAACCTCTAAACACAATTTGAAACAACTCTGTCAGTTTAGCACCTTTTCATATTGATATGTATTATCTTCATTCATAGTTGTCCCTTGAAAATATAATATTTGAAAATTAAATGTAGAACTAAAGATAGTTTGGAGGCAAAATACTATCAACTGTCCCTAAAATAGAAACTTTAGGCTTCCTGGCTTTTGCTGAGCTTCAGTTTGATTCTATGTTTCTATGAATAACAACAGTTCATTAAATCCCATCACTATCTTCGAGGAAGTTCTCTCAGAACATATGGGGGCAGTATCTGAACAGAATTACTATCCAATATTTTCTTCCCCTCTTTAGACAGATATAATCCAGAGAATCATCTTCCAGGGCTTACTTTTGCTTTATTAATTTACTTAAGCCTAGTATAGCATCATAAGCAAAGTTTAAACTCAAGGAGAAATTTTCAATTTCATTAAAGATAATAAATGATTCCTTTTGAAACATAACCAATGGCCTGAAAATAGGTTCTTATTTCCAAAATAGTCCTTTAAGTGAGACTTTGTCCTCCCAAGGCAGATTTTTAGATGAATTACTACAAATCCAATCAGGTAAGAGTCTGAAGAGTCTGAAGCTGTCAAAAGTTACAGGTGATTTTGTCTAAGTTATTTGGATTATTATAGCTCTATGCTTTCTAGAACTCTAAAACATTATGTACTTATTGCAGATTAAAGTAGATTTAAGGACATCACAGCCCACCCAAAATAGCTTTGTACATAAGGTGTAGAAGTGACGTCACCACGTGCATATTTGTAGCAGTTGGGAACTTTGAAAAAAGACCAAAAAGGCAGCTGAATTGCAGTCACCATCACAAACTACACACAGAAGAGAAGCCTTTGCTTGTTCTGGATCTCCTGCAGTATTTCAGGCTCCAGCTTTGTTTGTGTAACACTGAATGATTCAGGTGGGCAAATGAGAAGTGTTAGTATTGAAGCACTGCCAGGAAATGGCACCTGGAGTTTCAGTGGGTTTTCCTTTTTGTTCCTGCCACTGTTCACACACCAGATCAGACTGAATAGTTAGTGAAGGTTATTTCCAGAACATTTCTGAGTTACAAAGATTTCGAATAAGTGGAAGTATAGTTACAATGACCTTCTCCTGCTTTTTTAGTGCAGTCTCTAAAAATACTGCTGCCTAGCATCCTGATGAAATTGGCTTTTCTTCAAGGTGTTACGAGCTGCCCCTGGTGACTGACTCGAGCAGACAGAGCTCTCACACTAGGCTAACTAGATGAGACACACAGTTAATGATGCGGTTGTGATCTGCCATGGAGCTGAGGATGTGGATGAACGTTGTTCCTTTGATCAGTTCTTCCACAATACTGCCAGCAACTGCCCCCACTCTACCCTCATGCACACACATGGCCTCAAACGCAAGCAGGAAGTGGGGAAAAAAGGTAATTTCAATATTTCATTTATGCCTGTCTTTGGGGATTAATGCAGAAGCCTGAAGAGATTCCATGCTGACAGGGAGGGAGACTGAGCTTGTGTAGCTGTGCCATTGCTACAAAAAGTGGGTCATCCATTTGCCAGTGGTCAAAGTTTTCGTGAACATTGTCATTAAGTTTTAAGAAGGCAAAAAAAATTATGCCTGAAGAGGCTAATATCCAGCCAAAGGTATTCTGGGATCCTGGAAATGTTCTCTTAGATGCATCACTGACATTTATTAAAGCTCTATAATTTGCTATGTTACTCTATTATGGAGGGTAATGGGGAAGCAGGCATTAGATTTCTCCCAGTCTGCACCTGAAGCACAAGAATATTTTCTTGTAAAAACTGTGAAGCTGTGAAAGCAGTTTTTCAAATATAGAACTGACAGAAAAAACACTGTAAAGTACTTCTTAATGGAAGATGGAGGAGCTGAAAACTGATGAGGCCGAGCACTTGATTGTCCCATGATAGCATCTGCTTTTAATTTGATGTCGTAAATGAACAGGCTGTAGAAAACCAGAGAAATGAGCCATCCTGGTTTATCAATTGCACTGAAATTAAGCTGTGTATATGAACTCTGCACCTGACTTTAAAGGCAAATGCAGATAATCAGTTTGCCCTGGAGTTCTGCTAATTTGTACAGGCCATAGGGGAAACTGCTGAGCAAACCATACTGATCTCAGAGTCAGGAATGAGAATCCCTACATAGTGCAAGTCCTCACACCAGTACCTCCACCAGTGAGACAGCCAACCTCCTTCACACAAGGAATTGCACACTAAAATTCTCTACTAGCTGGAAGGTACAGGATACATTTCTGAGAACAGCAAGCAGAAAGGGACCTCTGGGAGTAATTCAAAAGCAGGATAAAGGGAGATGATATGAGATCAGGCTGGACTGGGTACATTGCTGGCCTTTAGGTGACTCACCAACAGAGACTGCAGCTGCCTTGCAAGCTTTTTCCCTCCTGCATCCGGAAGCTCACACAGCCCAGATACTCTTATGCCAGCACTGTCCCACTGCCTGCCATGTAATAGCACATGGATCAAGAGGGATCACCCTAACCTATAGATATCTATAATGAAAATACTGCAAGAAAAAATTCAGAACTGAAAATAATAACATATAAGCAATGCAACTGCATTAACTCAAACCCTAAGACTTCTGTCTCAACTTGCTTCCAGGAAAAAATATTCTTTTTAATTTATCTAGACTAATAGTATATAGATAAAATAAGTGCTATGGTTATTTTAGGAAACATCTCAAGATTTGGAGAAATTGATTTGGGCAATCAATAATGCCCAAATCATTTACAAAAATGTGCTAGAGATAGTTCTATCACTTCATAATTAAATTAGAAAGCACAAAATAAGGTGTATCAAATCCTGAACTGGCAAGAAGGTATACCAAACAGTAATAAGAACTCTTGCAAGTGGTGAGAAGATCACAGGATCTTCTGAGTTGGAAGGGACCCACAAGTAAATGGCCTGTACAGGGATCAAACCCACAACCTTAGTATTATTAGCAATGTGCTCTAACCAACCGAGCTAATCTAACCTAGACAGGCTTTATTGTTAAGAGGTTACAAAAAAACCCCATCCTCAAACCCACCAAAAACCAGCACAAAAAAACACAACAGAAAAAGCAAATCCTTAATTACACACAATCAGAACAATCTTTGCCAGAAATGGCAGCTACTGACCCCAGTGAAACTGTAATTTCACTTGACCTTCTCCATCATTCACCCCATCAAACACCACAAAAAAATGGGGTCTATATTGATGCCTTGAGAGGCCACCTAAAAACAGAGACTAGACAGGAGTAAGGGAATAAAGGTAGATATTTATTTGAAAGGTCTTCAAAGGTACACCCTGGAAGCCACAGGCTATTGCCAAGATGGACCCCAAGATGGACGACAGGTCACGAGTTCTTCACACCTTTATAGGTTTGGTTCATTTGCATATCAGGGTTAATTCTCCAATTAAAGCTTCAGTTTAATGATGTAAGTTCCCGTCCGCTTTCCCCCTTAGAGGCTCTTTGGTTTATACTTTTTGGGCCTAGGACAGTCTGGGTGTTCTTGAAGCGTAGACCCAGAAAGGCTTTGTTACATCTACCTAGCATGAGAGAGCAGAAATTAACAGGCTACAAGAAACTTCAGTTAGACACTGAGCAGTACAGAATTTGAAAAATATAAAAGTTAAAACCTAAGGTGTCAATATCATCTAGACAGTTACTGACAGATAGTCTTATTAAGTAGATGGTATTTATAGGAGGAATTCGTAACGTTGTTATCATTTTACAGACTAGGCAAAGAGGGCTTCTGATTCAACGGGTTTCTTAGCTCCTCTGAGAAAGACTTCAAATGCAGATTCAAAGATGACTCAGTGTCCACTTAAGGCCTTGAGTCCTCACTTTTCCCCAGCTTCTCAGCCTCAAAAGTGGAGGCTGTCCGTGGGGTTGCGAATTGAATCCCAGCGAGAGACTGAGGTGCTGCTGTTAGTCCCAACTTGGTGTCAGCACACGGATGGCCTTCAGGCTGCAGATCACCTGTTTCCCCCAAGGAGTCAAACCGCTCCATCCGTCCAAAAACTCCTCACCATGGGACATTACTTTAGCCCTGCACATACTTATATCACCTCTGTTTATGCTGCAGTAATCTACCCTTAGTCTTTGAGACTATCATCTGTTATTTGGTGGCCAGGGTCAGCATAGATTATGCTGATTGAATAAAATCTGTACACCTCCAAAGGATAGAAGTCTTCTGATGACATGTGTCTACAGTGTTACCATGACCTTCTTGCTTTTTGATCTCTTGATCTGAGCCCTCTGAACACTTGGCTTCGACCCTGTCCTATAGCTCATTCCCCAACTCCCCACCTAGGAAACTTTGCCAGGTTCCCTGAAAAACTGTCAAGGGATCCTTCTCTCTGCAGCTGGTATGAACTGGGGAGCATCGATCTCACCAGCAGGTTTCACTCCTGCCACTTATTTTTGTAAATAAAAATAATTCCTCACTACCAGCTAAACAGAATTGAGAACTATGATGCCATAAAGACCAAGATAATAAAGCTGACTATTTTGCTAGAGAACACATTTTCAAACCACTCATCTCCAGCTAGAAGAAGAGAAGAGAGCCCATAGAAAGTGTAGATAAGAAAAGTAATTAGCTCAGTCTGATATTTGTTGTCCTACGTTTGTGAAAATATTTTCCTAAAAACTTCCGTTATACAACAACACAACCTAACTTAATACACACAGTAAATGTTGGCTGTCATTACCAGCAATAACACGAAAGAGTTATGGTTGTAAAGCAGCTGCTGTGCATGAGCATTCAGCCATGTTCTGCTGGCAAGAAAAAAAACTAATGAAAGATTTAAAGGAAGAATATTATGCATGAACCTTCTTAAACATGCAATAAATTGCAAAACACAAGTACATTATGAAACACAGAACTGCAGGTCAAAGATTGAAATTATTAGCATTAACAGAATTGCTTTTAAAGCTTTCATTCTGAAGCTATACACAGGATGCTATTCTTCTGGATGTTATTGCTTATAAATGAAGAGAAAATGAAACAGAACATTACAGATATTTTCTCCTCGTAACTATATTTTAAAATATACCATGCTTCCACTGTAATTACACACGATGTTATTCCATTAACGATTAATATTAGGAGTGAGTGGGAAAGCAAACAAGCCAAATGGAAAAAATTTGCTTTCATGTATTGCTAAAAGAACTCCATTCATAACTTACTTTGTTTTCTAGTGATGAGGCTTAATCTCTCCACAGAGGCAGAAAAGTGATATGGTCACAACTAAACTGTGTTTTGGGCTTAGGTGAAGTGGATTCCTGACAACATCTTTCAATCACTTGCAGGTGCAACTATTCCTGGAAGCCCAGATCTGCTCTACCTGGAAGGTACAACTTCTTGACAAAGAATAATAGCAAAAAAGAAAGACTAAGTACATTTTCTCAGAAAAAAAATGAGCTTCACAGAGGTCAGAATTTTGTCTTCATTGCTTCTCTTTCCAGAGCAGGGAGAAGAGTTTCAAGCAAATCTGACACAGCATGCTCTGCATTAGCAGTTTTCTTTCTCCATACATCACCCTGTCGGTAGCAATACCCTTTAGATACCTTCCCATTAATCTAGGAGTGGTTTATACACCTGTGTATTCCAAGGAGAAAACTCAGCATACTCCAAATCCCCATGCAGAAGCAACACACAAAGCAACCTTCCTCTTCCTGCATCACAGGGGAGGGATCCACCTAGAGATTTGATTTCACTTCCTGGGGGATTTAAGTCAGAGAGCAATGGATGCAAGAGATGCACCACCTGCTTGGGGTTTTTAAAGTTTGTAAAGACACACCCTGTCTGCTGTAGGACACAGATTCTCATTACAGACAGGTGCCATCTGAAGTGATGACTAAGAAGAAAATTAGGAGACAGTGAAAAAAGTCTTCCTATTTTTGTTTCAGCAAATTGAACAACTCTGAAAGCACATGGTAGAAGCACAAGATCCATGTATGCATTCCTGGTAGTTCTTCAAGATCATCACATTATTTGCTGTGCACTAATAATAAAGATGAGTGCCAGGCAAACTCCAAATGAATAATGTCATTCCACAAATTCCCGTTGCCATGAGCAATGGCATCCACATGATGAACACTGCACAACCGAGCCAATATTCCTTCACCTCTCTGTGGAATAATGAAGTTCACTCCACTGTCAAGATCCACTCAGAGCCTCTGTGTATGTATTTCATCATCAAGACAAAAGCCAACACCCAAATATGCAGCAAGAAATATGTATCATATTCTTGACAAATAATGTATGTAATAAGCTCCAGTTTCAGAGAAAGGAATATAATCAAGAACTTTTTTTCCTTGCATGAAAAATTTTCAGTTCAGTTTTCCAGCTACAGCTCTATCGATGAAGCACAGCTAATTTGTACTCCAGGTGGACACTAATGTAAGATCTTTTAAATATATTTTCTAACAAGAATTGAGCATACCATCTATTTTAGTAACTAGTAAAACATAGAAATAATCCATTTTCAGGAAGTGCATGGCTTGTCTGCTGTAAAAAATCCTTTGAAATACGAATTCTTGCAAAAAAGATGTTTGTTTAGAAACTGATACATGAGGAGGGCTTTCTTCAGTCACTAAAGCACTCTAGCTGGGCCTCTATACTGACCTATAATACTGAATAAAATGTTTTCAGGGCTACTATGGAGGAAGCTACATTTAAAAAAATCCTTTGAAATATGATTTCACACGTGTCCCAAATGTTAACTTTGAATATATTGTTTGCATTTTTCTTTGAATTGCTTTACAGTATTATAAATCTTAAAATAAAACTTTTCCAAGTTAAACATTTCCAGTTATTGGAAGCCTTGCAAACTTTATCACAAAAGGTTTAATTATTATGCTATGTTTCCCTCTTAGGAAAAAACCACATAAATGAAGTACATCAGTAAATTAACAACACTCCTCCCTCCATCTCAGTTACTAAATTAAGTCCCTTGACTGAGCTGGAGAGTTCAAGAAATCACTAAGCACTTTTCTTTGTCTGTGGAAAAGATATTTTCATAGCAAAATATTTATTGTACACAAGTAAACCACCACTGCCACTGAAGTTTTATACAGTCCTCTGTAAGATATTAAGGGCTGATGAACTTCAGCCAAAGTTTTCTCCTTGACCATGTCACAGACTGCCTTTGCCTGATGCAAACTTCAGTAAATAAACAAAGCAGGGGACTATGCTACAACTGTGAAAACCTGCCCGAGTCTCCAAGGGAACAACTCAACACTATCCTCTTTAATGACTTTTCTATATCAGAAAGATACAATGTCCTCTCAGTCCTCTCTGAAGTTCATCTGGAGCCTCCAAACAACTATTCCATGGTTCCCAGATAATGGTGGTCAAATCTGGACACAGCAATGCATCTGTGGCCGATACACAGGCTGGAATATCTACCTGCAACTTCTATGCATGTTAACACATCACACAATGAAAATGGAACTTTATTTAACAATATAACACTTTCATCCTTTCCTGTCGCAGTGCTAACACTAGCTATTTGCATTTATACTTTAAATTTCTCCCCAGCCATGGCACTCTTTGCTTTTCAGTGCTGAATCGTCAAGGTTGGAAGAGCCCTTCAAGATCTAGTTTAATCATCAACCTAATGCCACCGTAACCACCCCTGAATTAGGTGGTTTAAACACAGATTAAGTATTCTATAGCATCTACCATCATCCTTTTCTTGTCTGTTCTTCCCTCATCCAGAGTGAGTCGATAAACTTGTCTCTTGCCTGTCCCAAAACTTCATAGCAAGCATATATAACACCTTGCATACCACACAAATCCTCCTCCTCATGCTAGATCAGATTTACCAATCAGTGGGGTAATCCCTGCATCTGCTGTACCCGGTAGAGTGCTCCTGAGGGCATTCTGAATTTTAGGCTGCCTCTGAGACCCAGAAGAATATGCCCACCTTTTCCACTCACACTGTACCCAGTAGTGTCATTGGCGCCTGCAATGATGCCCCAGATCTGCAGGCTTCTGGGTGCTTGAAATCAGAGTCACACAATCACTCCGGTTCTGGAAGAATCTGGGGAAGCCACAGACAGCACAAATTCATCTCAAACAAGTTTTTCCTGGCTCATCTCCCCTGCTTGTTGTTGTTATTACCAGAGTGTGTTAGCCCTACCTTCAGGGCAGGAAAGTGTGTCTGCAAGGTGTACTCAGACTGATGACACTCAGTATTTCATTTGGAGAACACCAGCTGGAGTGTCCCTGGAGCCAACTCTGATATCACTCCTGCAGGTAACAAACATGGATGGATGGCTAATTTGGCTGTAAGCCTGTCCTCCAGGATTTTTTACTCAGGAATCAAGCTTACTTCTGACAATGATAAAACATAAGAACTTTTTGCCAGCGTTTCTGATTCTTCTCATTTATTTGCAATAACACTGATTTACATTCAGAAATCTCAAATTCAAAACACTTTCCTTGTTGAAATCAGCTTATTTCTTAGGTTTATAAAATATTTGCGTGCACTTTTCTCTGAGCATCTTTGCCACACAAAATTATTTCATTAATAATATTTTGAAATTTACTTTCATGGATCAGAAGTTCCATATTTGAGCTGTATTTGTTGTGACCAGTCAACCAAGTTACCTGGTATTCTAGTTGACATTAAATATTGGTGAAATTTATTTTCATGTTATTTCTTTCAATTTATATACATGACAACTATTTGTCCAAAAATATTTTAGGAAATTCTTGACTTTTTTTCTAATTATTTCTGCCAGAGATAACTAACTGGTTAATTAAAATTAATTAAGTTATAAAGAAAGCTAACAGCTGGAGAAAATGGGGGAAGAAGGCCTAAGATATGGTAGCAAGATTTGGCCTCAACAGTGTCCTCTGTGGGTAATTCTGTGTGAAGGCTTTCTGGTAAGTCATTTGTTCTGTGCTTCATCTATTAAATTCAATATTAATATCTTTCTACTTCAGTAGTATGCTTTTATAACACTCAAACTTGTGATGCAAATAAAGGCTTTTAAGAAAGACCCTCTTTAAAAACTCCTTGTGAAAGGTCAAAGAAAGAAGTAACTTCTTTTAATTAAGTGCACATGAAATTAACAAAATAATTTTCTCACTTCATTTCTTAACATTTTGATTCAATCCCAAGAAGTATGTAGATTGTTTTTTCAGAGACCTTCAAGGGTTCATTTTAGCCAGCAGCCATCTCACACAAACATCTGTCTCCCAAAGGAAAATCCAAAGTGGGTTCACTTGGCGCTGACCAAGGACCAGCAGGAAAGCCTATTTCTTCCACATACCTCAGCCATGGCAAAGACAGAGCTTATGTATTCTGCACACCTCATAGTAACTTTTGCCATGGGTTAGAGAGTCCCAATCATTGTCAAGAAAAACAGTGCTCTTCAAACTAAATCAGCCTATTTTTATTGAAAGGAAACCAGCTGAGAATAATCTGCGTTACCATGAAAAAAAATTAAAGCACCCGCACACCTAATCAAAAGCTTACCAAGCTCCCAATCCTGAAGCATCATTCCTTTTTTTGGAAAAACTCAGCTCCAGCAATAAAAGTAGTAGATCAAACCCTAGCCAAATAGTCTCATTATTATCTCAGTAAGAACCACATTAATTTCAAAAAATGGTAAGGCATGGAAAAGAACAACCAAAGTATTTAATACATGGAAAAAGGGACTGTCCTTCCATTTCTCTTAAAAATGAGGTAGATGTAGGATAGGTCATATATCAGCATTAGTTTGTGTCTGTCTGTTTTTACATGTCTTAAAAGGTTTAACTTTTGCCCTGTTTCATACCATAGGAGTTTTGGTATTAATTTGACTGAGACTAGGATATCTTTTCCAGAGTTTTCCAGCTCTGGCTTGCAGGTTCCTGTGAACTATAGTTGGTATTTTAAACTGCTATTCAAGTACTCACAAAACAATGAATATATAACTGGGACATTTCTTTTTTCCTGTTTTTACCCATTTTTTAGCTAATTATGCTCCAGAGACACTCTCTGGCGAAGCACCAGCAATGCTGATTAACTCAGAAATAAGGAATATCAATGTGCAGAAGGGAAAGCTCTCATGAAAATCCCCAAGGTTCTGTTCCAGCTAACAAATCTGACAGCACGTCAGTGACCAGCCCTGCCTCTGGCACTGAGACGAGCCTCTACTGCTCCAGCTATTGTTTTCTGTATCCCAACAAGAGACTCTCCAAAGCACTGCATTCTTCAGACTGAATTACATAACTTTGAAAAATGGATTGAGGACACCTAAGTTTACTTTTCCCATTACTATTATATGTCTGGTAGGATGTGTATAGTGTTAACATCACTCTTATAGAGACAAAACCCAGAGAGAGACGAAAAGGCTCAGAAAGGCAGAATTGTCCAACATAAATATTAACAGACACTGACTTATGGCTAACACCAAGCTTATTCACACAAACAGCAAATATACAAGACACCAGAAATTTCAAGGTGCATTTTGAATATCAAAATGCTAGTCATCCCTGTCACACTTTCAACTTGTTAAATTTGCTTACTAAAATCTTGCTCACCAGTAGCATATGCTCATCTATGGGCTTCAGAAATTTTAGAATAATCAGCTGCTATAGTTCCTCCCTTAAAAAGGTAGGTTTTTTTCATGCTGTTACACATGCAAATCACAACATGAAAATTAAATCCCTAAAAGAAAATAGTGCATTTACGTCAGCTTTTTATTAAAACAGGATCTCTGTTAAGGTAATGTGATGACACCAAGGAGTTCAAAATTTAACTAAGATTCACATGGACTGCCTCTCCCCTAGACAAAGTGCATTTTAAACGTAGATATATTAAGTACTAGTTATATCGGGACAGAGCAAATAACTCACAACACTCCTCTTCCCAACATACAGGACCTATCCAAAATACTTCTGATCTCTACCTCCAGCTTTACAATAACTCTTCCTACTGCTATGCTACTACTATCAATGATGTTGCAAATAAGAGAGGAAACCAAAAAGCTGTGCTAATTTCAGGCTTCATTAGAAATGGAAGTGAAAAAAAAAGACAATGCTTATTGAATAAAAATGGATTTAAGTATTGGAAAAGCAACATCAAAGTTCTCAGGGAATCTTTCGAGTACATCTCATCTTGCTGCTCTTCTATACAGCTTGTGTCCATTACCTCATCAGAGCCATGACTGGATCAATTGAACACTTGCAAGAATAGCTGCCCCAAGTCTCTGAGATATGCAAGGTCAGATTGTTCAGGGATGGAAGAAACAAGCAACAGATAAGCTTTGGAAAGGGCAAACACAACTTTAGTAAAGATTTTTCCAACAGATATAGCTCAGCAGCTGAGGATTGCATGCTGTATGATGCTGCATACAAATCTGGCCTGCATTTTTCAAAATGGAGATGTGAAAATAAACTTAGAGCTGTGTCAGAACAACCAGAGGAAGATAGAGCTTGTATTTGACGAAGAGGCTGCAGAAGGCCAGTGAAATGAAGATTGAAACAGAATGTCAGTTCTCTTTAGCAATAGACCAGGAATTATCTGACATGTCAAATATTTTTAAACACCCTCACTGCTTAGGTATGTTCAATTAAATTCCAGAAAGCCCAGCATTTTCAGAGATCTGAGACATGGTCTCTGTTGCTGTCAAGCTGCAGGAAGCCCTCTAGTCCTGCTGGTTTTCCCTCTTTATGGGTCAAACTCCACATCCTTCTGCTTCAATTCTGCTCTCAGGGTATTTTTGATTTTCTATTATGTCCAGAATGTCACAACAGGCAGAAAATCACAAATTGATTTAAGTTTCATAATTAACTTTTCTATTTTAGTCAAATGAAAGCATTCAAAAATCAGCTATCTTGAGAACTACAGAGGTTGTCTCACTAGGTAATTAAGGTTTCTGCTGGTGCCTATTGTTTACAGATATAAAGCAAAGTACCTTTCAATTTTCTTTCAGTTATCTTCCACATTTTGGGAAAATTTCTGTTCCAGCTGGGTAATAGCTACTTTTCATTCAGGGCATGCTCCTATTTTGTGTTACTATTGTAACTATTTGAAGAAATTGCCCAGAGAAAGAAAAGTTCAAAAGAAACCCACATCATTTAGCATCTGAATTCTAGCACTGCTTAACACAAACTTCTACAGAAAAAGATATTTAATTCTAAGTGGTTCATATGACTTTTTTGTAGATGCACCTGATGTGGTATCTGGATCTAAACCTATCTCTGTAAAACGAAAGGTGTGTGTGAGAGTTACTATTATTCAGCCCAAGCAGCAGATTTCTAGTTTCACCATGCACAGTACTGTATTTATTCTTTCTATGACTTCTAGGCAGATTGTATACTTAAGGTGCCTCACAATAGCTAGGATTTCACTAGTGTGTTTTCAGTAGGAAGCTTTCTGAAGCCAGAAACTTAAATTAAACTAATGAAATGGAAATTAAGTAGAAATGCCAGCTGAAAGATTTTAAGGTGGTAGTAGACAGGACATGACATCAGCTTTCACAGGTGAATGTCCCATCCTAAAGAATAAGAAAGCAAAATCTTTGGAGAAAACTAAGGTATGAAAGAACCCCTTGTGCTCTTATTTTGTGTCTATTTAATGTTCTCACATTCTCTCTCTGGAAATGAGGATGAAGTTGTAGTGTCTCAGAGACAAGAGAAGCATGACAGAATCCATCTGAGGGTGTAAAGAGATGATATCCTGACTTGTAAGGAAAAGGAGTAGGGTCAGCTGGGATTTGGAAATATTTTGTAACCATGGCCAAAGGCTACAGGCAAAATAAATTCCAGGATTGCATTTGTCCTTTTCACAGCTGTTATCACACTGGAAAGTCACTGTTATCTATGATCATCAGCTTCTACAAATAGCTTTTCTCTTCATTTATGACTACAAATGGATGACACTATTCTAAAAGAAATTCTCATTAGCAGTCCACCTCAACTTTGAACTTTTTCTTACCAAATTTCAGCCTGTTCTTTTTGCTAACTTCTAAACTGACAATGGGATTTTTTTTCCTTTGCCTTCTTTTTCCTTCTGGATGCAGCAATAATACTGATAATCACCTGATGGGTCACCTAAGTGCTTCTCTACAAGATATTTTTCTGTTTGTCTTTTTAAAAATTATTTCTCTGCTGATATCATTCTTGCTATACTACTAATATTGAGTTACACAGGAATAACTTTCTATAGGTGTACTGTACAGGTGGCTATTGGATGTACTCATGCATTCTCACTGAAAGACAGATAGACAAGCAGATAGATATTTTTTCCTGATTTTAAAATTTTGTCATGTTTTCATTATTAAGGCCTAAACTAATATGCATAGGTCAACGGCTTTAAAATCAGTGGCTTCATTATATAGGTGGCCAAACAACTTCAAAGAAACCTCACCTGAAAATTGTGGCTATAAATGAATAAGAAAAGCTTTTACCGGCAAAAACACTACTTGGATTTAATTTACATTAATATTTTCAAGGCACTTTGTCCTACCAGCCAGTAGGTGGAGATATAAGTCCAGTAAATGCAGAAAACAACTATTTGGCAGTCCTTGATACAATTGAAGGTTTGTATAATACAATTTAACCGACGTTAGATTTCTTAATAAGTATTAGATGAGACAGATGAAATCTGTCTGCAGTTAAAGCCCATCTATCAGCCCTCCTTCTCTTACAGCCTATGGCCAGCTGTGCCTGCAGAGCTTAGGAAACTTTCATATCCAACAGGCTATTAATGAAAGTAATAAGGCAAAAAGCTAAATAGGTGATGGAAAAACATAATTTCTAATACACAAATATGTAAATTCAAGTGTTTTAAAAAAGCTTGATCAGTATCCTGTTATACCACATTAAAAAACATGGCAGTATAAAAAAAATGTAGTCGGTCCCAGACATTCCAATACTCACATTTTGATAAGTTCTGAGTCCTTTCATGCCTACAGAAATTATGAGCATGTACATATGGAAAAAACAAATGTTTTTAAAGTATTACCACTTCCATTAAGACAGTCACAATACCCTGTCTTGGCATTAAAAATTTATTACTCTATTAAATTACCATTATAGGAACTCATACTGGAAATTGGTTGCACTAGCAATAATACCTTGTGATTTACAAAAAACACAATAATGTCTCTTAACATTACTCTGCTATAGAATAATAATATCCCTATATGTAGCAGAAATGGAAATGCAAGCAAATGCACTAAGATAAGTGTAAAAATTAAGGCAATATAGTTTATATTCAACGTTTACAATAAATTCTTTGGTTTGGTTACGCTGTTTGGTTTAAGGTCAAATGAAAACACCCCTGAAATAACAGGGCCCATATGATTAAGCCGTATCAACTAATTATATGCATATATATGACTAACAAAGAAGTATTCGTCTTCCCTGAATGCCCTTTGAACAAGTCAGGAACAAAGATTGTGCTTTGAACAGCTTTGCTGTTTAAACTGTCATTCTGTCAAAAGAATCACTACATGACAGGCTAGGTATTAAAACCTACTGCAAAGCAGAGAGCTGGGGACTTGAAACATTTCCTGTGGACTGAGAGCTTAGGGTTTACTCTCCTTCACGGTCCTCTGGGAATCTCTTCAAAACAGTGGTCTGAAAACACTCCTCCAAACTACTTTCTTCCCTGCTGTTTATCTTTTCCCTGGGTGTTTTGAGAGGTCCTTTGCATGTTTGCAGTGCTTTGAAAAGGAAAATTGTTGTTACTGTTCTCCCACTGTGCTCTTCCTGACTTACCACCATGTCTACACTCCCAATTCACTGCATGTCCACAGGTCATTTGCACTCATGGGAAAACAGAGTGGTTACTTGCCCTAGCACAAAAAATCCAGGGAAATTCTGCAGCATCAGCTAAATTTTCTGCTGGAGAACAAGGAGAGTGGAGGGAATGGGATCTCCTCTCTCCTTGCAGGCATCTCATTCTCTGTAGGGGGCAAATGGACTTTCATGCTTACAGTGCCTCTCCAGCACTGAAAATAACACTGATACACCATCTTAAAAAGAGAAAACACCAGAGGGGTTGATTTTCCAAATAATTCCCTTGAAGAGACATCTCTGTGCTGTTTTCCCACAAACAAAAGAGGTGCATTTAGAAATGAGTAAAGCTGATACATGAATCTTGTTCCCTGACAAAGGGATACTGTCTTGGCAGTTCATGGAAGAACCGATGTCAACTCTTTTGAGTCTCATTTTTTCCTGGTCTATCAAGAGACATGCCTAGCATTTTATAAATAAATTAACACAGCAAATTTCAGAGTGTTTATCATAATTTTTACTTCACAGGTTGCAGGAGGCATTTACCTTTGCCTCTTGACAAAAACTTGTCTTCCAGCTAGAATGATGATATTTTGGTTACTTACATGAAAATGAAACAGATGCTGGTTTGTCTGGGGATAATTCAGAATAAGGTCCTCATCAGGTCAATATCTATACTGAACTCTCCTAAGACGGTAAACAAAATATGTATTCACTTTTCTCACTCAAGTCTGAGATGACGGATCTGATTCACAGATAAACTGCCTGGGATAAAAACTGCAGAAATATGAAAGGTACACAACTGCTGTCACAGAGATGCAAAACCTGCTGATATCCTATAATCCAAAATCAAAATGGAAATTGTCTTGAGATCATCTGCAGACATTGTCCTGCATCTGATTCAGTTCAGTGTTGCATTAAAATCTGCATGGTGCAATTCAGCAGCTCCATGGAGTGGAGGGCTTTGTGCATAACTGGATCAGATTGGAACATGTGCCCATGAAGTCCTATATCTTGACCTCAAGGCTGGAACTGGACCTGAAAAGCAAGCTGTCATTGCGCTGTAAACCTGATGCCATCTACAGGATGTGGAGGAATTCTTTGGTACCATTTTATAAAGGTTTGCTTAGCAGGAAGCTGACAAATTTGCAAGGGCCACATTGTGGTACATGCTGCATTCCTGGCTGAGAAAATGGATTGTTGGAAAGTCAGGGACTTTGCATGTCTTGATTTCTGGCATAGACTAAACAGACATTATTATAATTTATAATCAGGATTTAGAACAGAATTTGCTATTTGCACAAACCTCAATTAAAGCTCAAGTAACATTGCAATAGGCTGAAAACAACTGGAGAACCCTCTATTTTTTAAAATCAGAATTAAAAAATCTTAGCAAATTGGAGAAGTGAAGTAAAGAAAGGAAAAAAAGATAAAATTCCAAACGTGCAGATACAAAATATCACACTGATCTACAGGTAATGAAGACAGATCACCCTTTTGGACATGGCACTTGAAATAGATATAAAGATAAATGCCTTGCCCTTACACATGTAAAATCAGAATTACAAGAGGAGGATGATGAACACTTGGCTAGATACCAGTTCTGCAGAAAATGATGCGGAGGTTACACCAGAGCACAAGCCTGGCATGAATCAATACTGTCAAGGAAATGTAAACAGGAACGTAGTCTGAGAGAGGCAGAGTCACCCATCTATTCTGCCAGGCAATGGTAAGGCTTTGGCTGGTGCTGTACGCTCTCAGGATGGAAACAGTCCACAGAGGAGCAAAGGTAATCATCAGAGATCTAGGAAACATTATATATTAAGAGAGACTGAAGAAAAGAACATAATTTACTTGAAAATGAACAACGAACTTATCTGACATGTCCTCAAGTACTTAAAAGGTCTGCTCCCATTGTACAGTGTACATGATTTAAAATTTGAAGGGGTTAAAGCCGTGGCAGGAAAGTTTCTGATTGACTATTGTAAGAACAGTACTGAAACATTGGCTGTATTCACAAATTTCTTTCCCATCTCCTCCTTTTTCATGCTTCCAGAACACATTGCATTAGCAGCCTAATTTTTTCAGAGTGGAAGCCAGAAAAATCTCATCACCTCAGGGCTACACCAAGATAGCTGGACAATCAGAATTATGCCATGCAGAGTCAAAAAAATCAGAAGGTATATATTGGCAGGTGAAGATGCTTCTATGTCATGCTTAGTTGATCACTGCCTCTGAAAAAAAGAACCATGGGCACTGGAGGAAAAGCACTGTGATACAGGTGGAGCTCCTGCAGACTCTGCAGACCCTGCAGACCAAGGGGTGAACGACACACACATTCCACCCAACCCCAGCTGCTTAAACTGGACAGATGCTAAAGAGTATTAATAAACCTGGGCCAATGAGCATATCTGGAACTTGCATCAATGTACAGATTTGAAAGTGGTTTGGCTGAGTGATCCCATAAAATTTATTGGTCCAGTCTTTTTTCTTTCTTCTGTTGGAAGCAACTGCAGCACTAGATTGAGGTTTTAGACAGAAATAGATAATTCTTTAAAGAAACCACAACAACAAAGTGGATGCAGAGGTCACTCACAAATTTATGCTGACAAACACTATAAAATGGAAGAGAAGGGTGTTGGTTTCCTCTTTCTTAGAACCAATAGGTGTCAGCAAATTCTGCATGAAAGTTCTAGAGAAAATGGCTTAAAAACATATAATTAAGAATAGAAATAATTGCTTTAAAAAGGTGTTTTATTTTTCTTTATGGAAAACTGTTAAGATGTGATTCTATAATTTTAAAGCTAAGCCATCTGTATCAACAGTATGGTGATAGTTTTAAATAGCTCACCTGTATGTACTGAGCAATATATCTCTGTCTTCTTCTTGGCCACCATCCTAGTCTTTTTTATGTAGAGACATATTAAAATCATGCCCAGAAGCTACTTAATTTTATAATTACTGGTAGTTTTGGTGACCTATTCTATGAATCTGCCCCAGCATATGGGCATATAGACAGTCAAGCTCCAAAGTTAATACTTGTGAAGTAGCAGGCTAACAGCTCTAGAAGCATTACATTCAAGATGTTTACATTTTTATACTGAATATGATGCCCCAAGTATTAAATAAAATTGGAAATACAAGTTCAGGCATTAGGAACAAAATTAGTACACTTTTGTCTTGGGTGGCATGAGCCACTATGACCATTTCAGTGAAAAGTTGTGTATCAAATCTGAATCTACCCAATTCAACAAGCATGGAGAACTTGATTAGTGATTGATTTCCTTGATTGAAAAATAAATTAAATCAGCAGCAGATTTTTATCCTTGTGGATGTTTTTGGGGGGTTTGTTTTGTTGTTTTGTTGTTTTGTTGTTTTGTTTTGGTTTTTTGGTTTTGTTTTGTTTTTTCCTTACAAGTTACACTCTATAGAGAGTTCTCTTCTGCACTGGTCCTCAGAGAAAGTGTACTGGTTGTACAGAACTTCTACACTGAAATCCTATCAAAGGCAGGAGAAAATGATTCAAAATGAGCAACTACATACTCACAAATTCTGTGTTAATGTCGGCATTTTTCATTGAAAAAAATTCTGAGATTTCAAAGAGCCATGGGTGGATGACAATTTGTAAAAGCTATTTTTATATACACTATTGTTATCTCCACTAACAGTCTTTTACAGACCATAGCTTGTGAAAACAATAAATCAAGACTGTAACTTACACAAACTCACACCGGTTGGAGACTGCTTCACTGTAGAATAATGTCTTTGCATAAAACACTCCTCTAGCACAGTTCAAAACAGAAGATTATACCCAGGCTTTAAAAAAATAGATGATTGTTTCTGGTTGTGAGAGGTTTTATGAATATGTTTATAGGCAGAAATCAGCCATAAAAGACATAGACTATAAAGCATTGGGAGCTATAGAACAGAAATCATTGTCCAAAGCACTTTCTGAACTTCAGAAAATGATAATAAAATTGTAAAAGTACTTGTCAGATTTGAAATGCAGTCTTAGCAAAGACTTTCTTTGCACCAACATGTTGTAAAAAGTATGTATTTAAATACTGAAAGTAAGGAGCTGCAGAAAAAGAGTATTTCTGAGAGGGCATCAAATTCAAATAAAAGAGCATCCTGATGATAGTTTGCAAAATAATAATGCGATTTTAGATATGCAATTCAACAGAAAATGACAAGTAACCTTCCACTCTTACACACAACTAACTACATTAGGGTCATAAATTACATTCAAGGTTGAGAGCCTGTGATGCAAAGGAAAAGAAAAATGTACCGATCACCCAATTTTATCCCTTGAGCATGTCCAAAATTTTACCCAAAAGTACATCCATTAAACATAAGTGGCTCCTACTACTGTGAGAGCCTTGGGATGGTGGAGTGATTCTATTTCTATATTATAAATAGGAAACTGAGTATAGGTGTTGGGGAAGATGAAACAGGAAAGCCTTATAAATATGATTGCCTGACAAAAGATTTTGGGAATATGAAAACTACAGGCGACATCGAAATGAAAGCCACTTTTGAAATACCAAATCTTAGTTACTGAACAACTGGAAAACAATGGTATGGCCGACTGAAGGTAATCCCCTCTTGATTGAACAATACCCTCTGCTTGCAGGCAGGTCCAAGGGTCAGAGCAGACCCTACTAGCTCAGCAGAAGGGGTCCAAAGAGTAGTTTTTAGAAGTTAAGATGTAACACTCTATGGTAATATAAGAACTCTTATAGGCTGTATGTAAATGCTATAGGATTTGTATCTTGTATTAGATTGGTTAGTGACAATTAGAATATTCAGTACAGAAGATGATTTATTGTATTGTAACCAGGACTTCACGATTCCACTCTTACACACTCTTACTACTTCTTCTTCACTCTCATTCCTCTCTTACTCTTCGCACACTCTTACACTCTCTCTCTCCTTACTTACTCGCTTACTGTCTTGCTCTCTTGGGCCTGCTCAGAGCTGCCAGCTGCAGCTCTAAGCAGTGCCCCTATACCCACGCCCTTTGCAATAAACCGCATGTTCCAAGATCTGACTATAGAGATCTCTCGTCACCAACCGTCTGTCTCCATCCGTCCTGACCGTCCGACCCACCCTGAACCTACATATAGGAACTAAAATGTCAGATGTTACAAAGTTGTTTCTACTTGCTTGAATAGCTCAGTATTTGCAAAACCACTGTCCTAGTCCTTTGCTAGAGTTACATGACTCTCCAGCTTTGTCTCACTTCAGCAAGGTCTGGAGATCACAGCTCTACACTGGAAGGCAAAGAACTCTTGGAGAGTAGGGAGTGGCCACACACCAAAACACTTCTAACTTCCTCAGATAGGTGCTAGGAGTCTTGGCACCCAGTAAATAGCACAACACTTCTCTCGTTGGTTAAATTTTCCATCTTGAGTTGCAATTCAATAGCAACGTTGTTAGGTCTCACCTGCGCCTTTCTCTCCTTCCTGCATCATAAAGTTACATCATCATAAAACTGCTCTAAGGAGCTCTGGAGCCCCTTCCAAATAGTTTTTTGAGTTGAACTGATGTTTTCTTGTCTCATTCTCATTCATGCTGGCATGAATGGACACTGATGCCAGTTTTCAGATCAGGCATGTGATAACATGAATTGATGTAATGTAAGTGCTGCCAGGAAATAAAGAGCAGTCATCCCCATCGGGCCTGAGCATATCAAACCTCCACTTTGAACTTCCACAGAGCTTTTAGCTCAGACAGGCTATTAAATCATATAAACTGACATGCTGTATATCACAGTCCATTATAGTAACAAGGTTATCCTATTAGTTTAAGTGGCGATTGCTTGGGTTAGGCAAACTCCACTTGGAGACCAGAGTGCCTGCACCATGGAAACACCCACAGAGGAGCACGCTCTTATGTCCCAAATCTACATGTCCTGTAAGGGCATGCTCTCAAACCTGTGCCGTGACTGAGGAACAAATCAGCAGGAGATGATAAGCCAAGATGACCCTTGCCACAAAGCAGATAAACATCTCTGGTCCTCCCTGCTTATGGACTAGAAGAAAATGTCCCAAGTCATCTCCAATTCTGCTGAATGATCACTCATCCTGGGATCAAGACAGCGAGCATCATTGTGACATGATCATGATTCCACAATTGTCTGACCATTTCCCACCATGCGTAAGAACACCAATTTGAGTTTGCACAACCCTGGATGCAGCAGAAGAAAATAGCATGAAGCACCCTTCAGAGTATATTCGGGTAATTGTACACAAATTGCCAGACAAAAATCACTACAGTCACTGTGATGATCTGCAACTGTAACAGATCAGTTGAATGCAATATAAAACTTCTGTTGTTTCTGTGGCACACGAAAAAGGGTAGTCAAGGAGCTCACAGACTTAGTGTCTGGATGAGAAGGGAACCTTATTAGGGGAGAAGTCCAGCTTCCATGCCTATACAGATTCAATATATCCTGAAAAATATTCCCACAGATCTTTCCAAAAAATTGCTACTCTTAAAAACTACACGAGATCCAATTATGGAATAGTTGTTAAACTTTCCTATACGCTACAATGGGCATAGAAAAATATCCAATAATTCACATGGGAGTTTTGACTGAAAATACATTTTATATGGCTGTAGTTTGGTTCAGTGAAACCTATGGGAAATTCGGTGTGGCCAATGACAAACTATATGTGAACCAAACTGATAAAATGGATGTGGATGAATGCTGCCTGATCCAAGTGCAGTTACGAATTTGTCATGTGACTCCCCAGTTAGTGCTAGTACATCATCTGTACCTGAATTTGACACTGGAAGATTTTGAGAGTGTTTTACAGTCCTAAAGTCATGAACATCAAGCCAAATCTTGGTGTAAAGCTACTTGTTGTGAATAACTGCAGAGGGCCTGACAGTGGGTGAGAGTGTACATCAGAAAAACCTCAGACCTGCAGTGAAGCTCCAAGTCCTGTCACAGCAAAAGATGGAGATGCCACCCCAAGTGGCACTGCAGGTATAGGAACAATAAACCATGACTACACGCACACCACAAATGGATGAGAACGTCAAGAAGGATTTTAAACTGGAAGACTGTTGAGATAGATGGCATTCAATGGGAGAGTACCTGGTCAAAACTGACCACAGTGGAATACAATTTAAAAAAATTAAAACATGGGAAAAGATCAATTCCAGAACACTAGCTGAGCTGGCACTGGAGCTTAGTAAGCCCCGTGCTCCTGTCATACCACAAGCCTACCTGCCAGCACTTCTGTTGGTTGTGTCGGCTGCGAACACGCTGCTGGTGTCTGCTGCAGCAGTGCTTTGATCATGTGCAGATGGAAAGCAGATGTACCATGCAGATGATACAACAACTGCTCTTAGGTCTTCTGTAGTTTGATCTGGTTTTACGTCCATTATTTCTTAGGCTGATGTGACCTTTTCTACTTCACACATATACTGTGTTGGCATTTTAAGTGAGGGGAAGAACTCATCAGCACACTTTTTGGATCATGTATCCATTATTTACTGGTGTTTACTAAAAATGCTGGCAATTTTCCAGTTCATTAGGGATCATCTCAGATCTGACTCTGCTGGCAAGAAATAAAACTATTACGATACCAACAGTAAAATATTTAACCTAAATAAAAAAAAAAAAAATCTCCCTACTGCTTACAAAATAGTAGCATAATAATTATGGTGCTGGCTGAAGCAATTTCTAGTTTCAGTGTCTATGTACTTAAAGGAAAACTGTTCTATATCTTTAATTCCATAGAAGCTGTCTTGGTCAATTAAGTTACTGATAGGTAAAATGGTTTGCAATGTTTACTGTATTTGTTGTAAGGAAGGTATTAAAAACCTGAGGTCTCAGCAGAGAAGGCCCTAGGAGAGAAGCAGTACTGACTTTGAATCAGAAAACAATTTCTCCCCTAAGCAAAATTCATACTGATTGTTTAAAACATTTCTATTCCCATTTGCCAGAGGGTACTTTGAAGCAAGTATATTGTCCTAGCTCAGTCCTGCTGGCACGTGTGGGGACAGACAGGATGGTTCCATGCACAATGCTGCTTTTCCAGCTGCATCGCTCTGATGTGCATCCTGTTATGGGGAAAACAAAGGAAGACTCACTGATTTGTGTAAGCACTGGGAAGCCTTTCCACCTGACAACTACTCAGATTACAAGAGATTTATAGGCTGCATTGTCCTATATGTTGTTCCTTAAGAAGCCATTTATCTACCTGTGTCTTAAGCTGGCAGGGCAAGGTGGGTATCCACTGCTGCCATGCTGACGGGAACAGCAGTTCATGCAAAAGCACCACACTGTTCTGTACTGCACAAAACCTCCTCTTTCTGGAAATTTTCCTATGAGTGATCCATCATCAGGCCTCTTGTCTTTGAGACAAGATACTACAAGATGCATACTACAAACGGCAAATGTGAAACAGTTGGTAGGCAATGCTGTAGCTTTGCTGGCAATAGAGAAGTTCTACTTATACACAAACTTTGAATGCTGAACCAAGTTATACAATGGTTACTTTCAGTAAGTGCCAAGGAACTACAACTGCTCAGAGCACCAAGAAGACTTAGAGCAATGAAAGCTTTAGCAACTCTGGAGTGTTATGTGATTGCACTAGCTGCATCTATGTTGTGGAGTGATGTAGCAGGGCATCTCGCCCCTCACAAGAGCTTATCTGTTGCTTGTTAGCTGGTGAAATAACTCAGGGCATCTCGTCCCTCACAAGAGCTTGCTAATTGATGAAATAACTCAATCAGGACAGCTTGTCTTGTAGTGAGTTATTTTGGTGCCATGAAAGTAATGCTTCCAGCTGTCAATAGATATCTTGCTGTAGAAATCTTGCTGAGATGTGGAAAGATAAGCTGAAATTTCTGACTGACAGTTCACTTTACAAACTACAAAAGCTACACCAAACCATCACAAAGCAAAAATCTTCTGCATGTTCCTTGGAAATATGTGGGGCTTTCCTCCCAAAGCTGGGATGCCTACTTTGTGGTTACTCTCCTGGGAGCTGAGTGAAAGGACTCTGTACACTATCGTTATTTTAACGGTAAATTACATTGACTCCTAATCTATACCAGTTCTTTGCTAGCTTTGATAAAGGTACCACAATATTGTGCACTATTTTATGTAATCTACTAGTTCTTTTTGTTTTATGCTGTGTAGTAAGTAACTATGTTTAAAGCTTTTTGTCTGTTATTGCCGGTCTATTCAATAAATAACTCATTTTATAATAAACCTGTTCTGCCATCCTTAGAACTTGCAGGCCAGAGCGATTTTAGGTGCGGGCCACCTAAATTTAAGCTGCTGCCAAAAATCTGAGGCTAAGGCAGGGCTTGCCTGAAGCTCCCACTCGATCAGTAACAAGTGGTCACACTGGCACCTGATGTAAAGTACTTCATCGGCACTTACACTAAAGCAAGATGAAGACTGCATGGACATAACTAAAAAGGAACAAGTAGAATAGTGAAAATAAGCCCACAAATGTCACAGTTACCTACTCCTCCCTCTACAGAGCTGGTCATTCCCTGGATATTAGGGTCAACTTCTGCATGAATTAGATTCATTACTTCAAAACAGTGCAGAGTCTGGGTCAGAGACACAGTTCTTCTGTTGCTATTGTTTCCAGGTTTTGCTTTGGGAAGGGGAATATGCTGACGTTTCAAACCGCCATAACCTAAAGTGCGGAGGTTCAGCCAGGGCTAGTGAGTGTCAGAGCCTGCCCCGCTGGCAGGCCTGCTAGGATGTGCCTGCGTGAGAGACCTGGAGACTTTCCCACATTAGAACCATGTCTGTCTGTCTGTCTGTCCTTTCTCTTTTGATAAGGATTAATCCTAGATGATCCTTACATGAGAATAATTATAAGAAAAGATAAGAAAAAAGGATGTACCTTTGTGAAAAGGAGATCATTCCTGTGAATGAGATGATCTCTACAATACTGGGATCAGAGGCTGTCTTATCTAAAACTATTTACAAATCATCTTGACACTGTTCAGATTCGACAGCTCTATGTTTAAGTTACAGCACTGCATATACAGCAGCCATATCACCAGTTATAAACAAAGCATCTGCTGGCATAATGTGGACTCAACTGCTGATGCATATATAGCATCAATCTCTAGCAAATAAAACATTAAATAAAGTTTCTGTGAAATAAACAGAATACCTGTAATTGCAATCACTTCTTGTCCGATGCCAATACTTTACTACAAGTGTGTGCCTGTTTCTTTTATGTACAATCACTGAGCCAGGTCGTGTTTCCAGGCACAGCTTGTGAATTCTGCAAATTGTTGCCTCGATCTTTTTCCTAGTTTTCAGGTTTTATAAACGTGTAGAAAAGCTGTTTTTTTCTATTACCTTTCATTAGCAGAAAGTGGCCTACATGGAAATGTCTGGGCTTGGATTCTGCTACAGTTACATTTTTTGCTTGCCCTTCTTCATGTTCCCACTCTCCCCTTTATCGCTACTTACTCAAAGGGGTCGCTGGGATCAGCTCTCTGGAGCTCTGGAGGAATCGGTATTCTTTTGTAGTACATTTCCCAGTCAAAAGCTCCTCGCATGGCATCCCCCGCCTGTGCCTCGTAGCCAAAGTGATTGTGGTCAATGACATCGATCATAGGACACACGATGGTTTTGTGGTTAAGTGCAATCTGGTCTGAAAAATGAAAGTAGAAAATAGGAAACGGCATGTCTAGTCAAGCCATCTATCATATTACTGCAAAGTGAATCCCACAGGTTTCTGATGTTTGAAGATTGTTTGCTTTGTGCCCTATGGCTCCCCCCTCCCCCCCATAATTTCATTTTTCAAATCTGTATCAAACCCTTATTTAAAGTAGAATTAATGCAGTTGGGCAATGATTAGAAGTATTTATGGTTTTTTAAAGGGAAGTATATCCCTGTGAGACCCATAGGAGTCCAGTCAACTGTATCTCTCACACTGCTACTCTGAGCTGTCCCCAGTCTGTCAGAACGGAACAAGCCAGCAAGAAAATGGTAAAAATACACCTTCATCTGTGGGGAGTGTGTATGGGAAGCCCCTGCAAGAGAGATTTATTCCTAAATGTGAATCTCGGCCCTTGCAACCATTCAGTCACTGTTCCTGTGGCTGTAGTGTGCATCAGCTTTGAGATCAAATGTTTCAAATTAAAGGGAAACTCCAACACAAAGAGCAAAACAGAGCTTGTGTCCTTTTTTTTGTAGCAATCTTTGAGTTATAAAGAAGGCTCCACAGTATTATTCTTACCTGCTTTCTAAAGAAAGGAGTTTAGTTTTGCTTTTAAAAAAAATAAAATTAGAACTGTGAGGCTAAATCAAATTCCCATCTCTAGCATAAGCTCAGGTGGGCCTGAGTCTGCTTTGGTGAATCCTATTGCTTAATCCCATAAAGCTCCTCTGAAAAGAAAGACATGTAAAGAAGATAGGCCAACATCAAGAATTAGGCAGAAGACTAATGGTTTGAAATGAGGAAGTACAGAGAAAACCTGTAGCTGTGTTGACATGAAAGGACAGTAAAAAACTACCTATGAACCCTCGAAAAAAATGAAAATCTTAAAATTCCAAGTATAATAAAGCTTTTTCTCTGAATGGCAGCTTAGATCCTTTACATTATTTAGTACATTTTAGGGCCTATGGGGCAAACTTGTTTTTTGGTTTTGTTGCTTAGATTTCACTGATGCTTGATAATACCCTAAAAATAATCAGAGGGCTGAGTGTGGCTTGAACACTTAGATAAGAAGGCAGGTGGTACTGGTATAATGATTAATAATAGAGATTCTGCTTCCATGCTTCTGAGGGACTGCAATTAAGAAAAAAAGATTATTTTCACAAAACATCTGAATCTTTATATTTATTCTCAGTAGCTTAAGTTTAGAAACACTGTCCAAATCAGGGATCAATGCTGCTAGTGAGAAATTACTGTGACTGGAAGTTCAGCAGGTTTTTACATCCTTGTCCTTTAATAGTGAAATAAATTTAAAGCACAGGCTCTCACAAAATTCTAGGAAACTCATCCCAGAGATAATGGCTGCGTTACTGTTGCTATTGCCAAATATAATTACATTCACTGGCACACTGTATAGTGTTATCTGTGATCATTATATAAAGTCACTTTTACATAACCTCTTTCCTGTGATGGCCCTCCTAATAGTTACAGAGCTTATAACAATCTGTCTCTGAACCCCCCTTCTAAACTGATTGGAGGAGAGAAACTAAATGGGATTGATTTGTCTGGAGCAGGTCAAAGGTAGACTCATAATGCTTTAGTATCCTTCTCTTCATCTTTAAAAGCTGCAGTCTTTAAATACATTGAAGGATTTGAAGCTCCAAGTCTCATGCAGAGTTGGTCAGAGGGAAATTTATTTGAGCAATTCTCAAGCTCAAGCCCAGTCTTAATTTCTGCAACTCTCAAGAATTCTGCAAGTATGATGATGCTTACCTGCCTGTTTTAGTGTGTTTCTGCAGAACTTCTCAGTCCCCAAAATGTTTTAGAGATAAGGAACCACAGGAAGATCTTGATTTCTTATGAAACCATGGTGTTTGTAGTTGTGCACACCAAAAGACAGAGTAACCAAACTTGCAGCCTCAATGTTTCTTTCAGTATGCCTAAAATAATGAATTTTACATACATACTACTTAGGCTTAAATGTATCCCCAATATGAATTTAGGAAACAGAAAGAAAAGGCTGTAGGGCTAGCTTACATTTCACAAGTGTGGTGGTGTCACATGCCAGTATGCAAACATGCTGCTGCCTTTATCAGCCACTGCTCTTTCCTCCACCTGCTCCTAATGCCAGACACTGAAAGCCACAGCAGAAATGCTTTACAGTTTCTCTTCCACTGCCTTTACTCCTCATCCCCTTACAGATTCCTACTGGTTTAAAAATATCCATGCATTATTTCAGTGCATAAAGACTTCAGTTAAAGGGAAGAACAAAGAGATAAGCATCACTGTACATTCAAAAATCTTGCATATTTGAGGGAAAGCATGGGAACAAGAGGGAACATGGCTCAGAGCTCTCTCCCTAGCAATTTTAACCAATATATACATACATATTTCAATTCAGCACTTTTTGGATCAAGCAGAGTAAGCATATATGGCAATAAACAGAAGTTTTCAATATGGATGAGTCACTGTCTCAGAAATGCAGGTTTTATCTTTATGACAAAGAGGTACCCCTTTAATTTCAGGTGCTTGTTTCAAATTGGGCTGGATAAAGTAACAATGCCAAATTGCAAATAGTCTTATTTTTGTAATTTTTCAATGCAAATATTTTTATTGTTCACCTTAAATATGTGATCACAGATAGTGACAACATTTGAGTAACTCAGCAAATTATCTCTTGTTTTCTGAGTTTCCATAAGTAGTTGTGCCCTCAGTTTCCTCACTGTCAAGCAATACATCATATACATGTTGTGAAGATGGATAACAAGATGATGTTTTGATAACTTGTTAAGCATAACTTGATCATGATACATTTTTAATTCTTGGTCAGGAAAGGAATCTGTTTTAACAAACCCAGTTATGGTAGCCTATGTTACTGCTGATCTACTGTCCATCTCTCCTCTTACTACTCCTGCAGCAACATTAGCAGAAGGAAAAGGTGCCTGCACCTTTCCTGTTTGCCACTCAGTTTCTTAACTGCAATAATTGTGTCTTCACACTGCACTAAACTGTCAAGTGCTGGAGACCAAGTCACATCTTTCCTTCTGCTGAGGAGTGACAACAAACAGCTGTGTTTGCCAACCTTTTTACATCACTACAGCTGCCTACACAGTGAGCATAAGTCAAAACTCTCTAGTATCTCAGAGTGTCGTAAGAGCCCATTTAAGCTAAAGAAATAAACTAAATAAAACTTAAAGAAAATAAGGGCATTTTACACCCATTTTTAAGAAAACATGTCCTGGGGTGACTTTATGATGTGTATCCCATGTCACTGCTTTATGCCCAGAAATAAACTTTGTGCCTTTCTATGCCTCTAAACTGAGCAAAACTTTTTCAAAGCAGTTTGCAGCTTGTTCAAGGTCACACAGAGATAGCAGGGGAGTGAGGAGGCACCCAGCTTGCTGCTTTCCAGTGAGTTTTTGGCCAGTTTTTTTCTGTTTCCTTTTTTCCGGAGAGAGACTGAGAGTTGAACTTTGCTTTTCCTTCCCTGGAATTTCGGATTTTCTCCCTTTTCTACTGGACTGCTTTAATATCAGAGCACATCAGGAGGACTTTCCACTGGGCACAGAGGGCCTGGCCCTGGGCCAAGCCCCAGCTCTGAGGAGACCAAAGGGAGGACTCTTAACACTTTTTCCCAGGTTTTTTCTCCACAGCGAGAGATTTTATTATTTAGCATTATTTTCCTTTTCCTGTGTGTTTGATAAAGAAATAGTTTTATCTCCTTCACTTTCCTTTGAGGAAAATTTATTTTTTCCCGAACCTGGTGGGGGAGGGGTGGTTGTGCCTTCTCTCAGGGGATATATTTCTAAATTTGGCCAAACCGGTACAAAACAAAACGGAACAAAGGACCGTAACTTAAAACAATTGTGGCTCAGCTCCACAAAGCCATTTAGATACCCTGCAAGTACCGAAATAACAGTCTTCCTTCCATCTAAAAGCTGATAGCCAATTCTGAAAATATAAGTTAGATACCTAAATAGCTCTGAGAACCATCTTCAAGAGCTGGCTCTTGGTTTCCTCATCCCCATCCCCAGCCTCTAACTTTCAAGGTCTCATGTTGAACAAAACCTGGTTTGGAACAGTGGAAACCACTGGCCCTCTCAGGAAAGACTGACAGTCCAGAGCAGGGCTGAACCATGTACTTGTTAAGGATTTTGCACTACACATGGCAGATACAATCAGAGCTAGAACAGGGCAGCTTCAAAGCAATAAACACTCAACATGTCCTGTGTTGTGGCTTCCCTGAATGACTTTCAGTCACGTGCAGTGCTGAGTGAATACAAGATATAACTTCAGATAAACACTCGAAAACATACACTAACTTTACTATTATTAGCAGCCAGGTGGCATCTGATTTCAGTACAGTAAATATTTGCCATCTGAAGTTTATAAGAAAGTTCTCTAATCCCTTTAGAAAAACAGGGCACAGGGAAAACATACTAGAGGTGTGCTCATTTTCTATTTGTCTTTCACATAATGCTCTACTTTTTCTTTCAAAATAAAGCAGATTTGATTCTGGGCTTCAGTATTCCTCAAGATTCATTTCCAGGTCCTCTGGATGGTTGGCTATCTACAGGTATTCTACTGTATGTGGAATGAGAAAGATCTCATCCCTCTTGAGAACTAAGGGGCACTGATAAAGTTGCTCTCATCTTTCCGGTTTTCTGGTTTGAGGCTTAGGGTTCAATATCCAACTGCAACCTGGCTGCCATTATGAATCCTTAATTGCCATTCTATTTATTTTTCAGTTTTTACAGGGTGAAATCTGGCCAGATGTATGGAACAGATTATCTTGATTTCACACAGGCTACGGGATCAGGCCCAGCCAGGACAGGTTTATGAAAGTCTGATCCTGCCTGCCTAACATGATCTCCTTCTATAAGCAGGTACCCTGCCTAGTGGATCTGGGGAAGGGCTGTGGACATTGCTACCTGGTCTTCAGTAAAGCCTTTGATACTGTCTCTCACAGCATTGTCCTGGAGAAGCTGGCAGCTTAGACAGGTGGACTCTTCACTGGATAAAAAAGTGGCCAGATGGCCAGCCTGGAGAATGGTGGTGAATGAAGTTAAATCCAGCCGGTGGAAGATTGGAAGTGCTGTTGGGGCCAGTACTTTTGAACATCTTTATTGATGATCTAGAAGGAGATTAAGTGCACCCTCAGCCAGGTTGCAGATGACACCAAGTTGGATGGGAGTGTCAACCTGCTGGAGGGCAGGAAGGCTCTATAGAGGGATCTGGATAGGCTGGATCAAGGACTGAGGCCCTTGGCTCATAACTCCATGCAGCACTAAAGGCTTACAGATGCACATCTAGAAAGCTGCCCAGAGGAAAAGAACTTGGAGGTGCTGGTTGGCAGCATCTGAACATGAGCCAGCTGTGCCCAGGTGGCCAAGGAGGCCAATGGCATCCTGGCCTGTACCAGCAATAAGTGTGGCCAGCAGAACCAGAGCAGTGACTGTCCCTCTGTACTCAGTGCTGGTGAGGCTGCACATCAAGTGCTGTGTCCAGTTCTGGGCCCTTCAGTACAGGAAAGACATTGAGGCGCTGGAGCATGTCCAGAGAAGGGCAATGGAGCTGGCGGAGGGTCTGGAGCACAGGTCCTATGAGGAGCAACTGAGGGTGCTGGGGTTGTTTAGCCTGGAGAAAAGGAGGCTCAGGGAAGACCTGAGCCTCTCTACAACTGCTTGAAAGGAGGGGTTGTGGTAAGGTGGGGGTCAGTCTCTTCTCCCAGTGATAGGACAAGGGGAACTGGCCTCAAGTTGCACCAGGGGAGGTTCAGATTGGAGATTAGGAAAAATTTCCTCACTGAAAGAGTAATTAAGCATTGAGACAGGCTGCCCAGGGAAGTGGTGGGCTCACCATCCCTAGAAGTATTCAAAAAATGAGTGGACGTAGCACTTTGGGATTTTGTTTACTGGTCATGGTATTAGATCAAAGATTGAACCTGATGGTCTTGCAGGTCTATTCCAATCTTAATGATAATATTATTCCTTTCAGATGAGAAAGCAAGAAAAGGAACTGTTTCTGCAACTTGCAATTTTCTTGTGTTTAAGTTTGCAAAATTGAAGGGTTAAAGCTGTAACCTAGCAAAAGACCTCAAAGGACATGAGTGAGAAACTTCTTGAGATTTTTAAAATTTGTGGCAATGTATTTTGTGCAGTGGGACAAAATCAGAAGGCAAAGGAAAGGTGGCTGTACACATAGAGTACTCATGAGTGTTTAATGGCTACTTTTTGGGGCTGCATGTAGAAGGCTAGTTGAAACTTGTATTTCTCTCTGCTCCTTTATGCCATTTGTGCTTCACATGAAGACATGGAGGTTATTTTTAAAATGCAGATGTTGTAACTGAGGGCAAAGGGCTAATAAAGGGAAAGACTGCATGCATGATTTGATATGGAAGCCAGAAAGGAAAAAAATTTGGAATTTTGTGGATTATCTTGTTACTGATCTGAAGAGAAGCTAGTTACCAGGACTTTTCTTGGTCTCTACTGATAGCTCATTATCAGAACAGCACATCTTGCTGCAAATGCTTCATCAGCTTACTGTGTGGCCCAAGAGTCCTAACAACAAAAATCTAGAAACAATAACCATTAATTAGTGAAACCATAACCTTTTGTGTACTTAGTGCAGACTTTTAAAATTATTACAAATTTCTTTATTAGGCAACTCAGAAATTTCCTTTAGTTATGGTAGCAGAAAGCACTCACTTTGCAAAGCATATATACTTTCCATGTAGTCAGGCGTGTAGAAAAGAGAATATTGTTTCCTGAAGTGAAATCCTAGACTACAACAATTGATTCTTTCCATTCCTTTAACTAATGGCGCTTTGCTGGCTGCAGCTGGAATCCAGCAAAGCAGTCAATAGCAAATCATTCTTTCTGAGCTTCCTGTTGTGAATGCTGTTGCTATTGGATTTAACACTGAGGCCTTGGATATATTTACAGCAAAAGCTGTTTTAATGCAATGTAGAAAACTAGGAAGGAGTGCAATACCTGCATAACAAAACTTTCAGGTGTATAGTAAGGACATAGCATAATACTAGATTTAGTGGTGTATTTAGTAGTAGTAATAATAAAATAAATTGTAACTATAGTAAGCTAAAGCAATACTGCAAGATTTTACTAGTCCTTTAGTCTCAAGAAACAAAATGCAACTTCTCACATTTCTTGGAGTTCTCTCTCATGCTGACACTTCAGACACTGCAGCAGAACTGCAAACACTTTGGTAAAGTGTATGTCCTGCTTACTGTAGGACATAGCTTCAATTGTTGGTTGCATGTTCTGATTTTAATGTCTGATGAACGCTCATGCACTTACTAAGCAAGGGAGGCAGCCAATTCACGTTGACTTCGCAGTGGGAATCCAGAAATGTCAAGACTTCTCCTCTAGCCAGCGAGGCTCCTAGCAGCCTTGTCCGAATGAGCCCTTCTCGTTTCTTGGTACGCACAATCCTCACCTTGGCAAAACGGACCATGTATTCCTCCAGCTTCTCTTTCAAATGCTCTAGAAAGAAGGGCAAAAAAGCGTCAGTGGTGCCAGGTCTGGAGGAGCCAACAGAAGGACAGGTTGGCGTACAACCTGCAAGGAGCTTATCTACTTCCATCTCTTGTCACTTCAAGTCCTCCAAACTCTGCCACAAATCCTCCTGAGATAGTTCAGAAAGTGCAAATATTCTCTGTTTTATCACACAGAGGAAGACACTGACACTCTGCTGCAGTTGCTACTGGCAACCTGCCATCCACGATACAATGGCCAAAAGAGCTGCAGGATATTCATCCATTCTCTGGCTCCTGCAGCCCAGGGCCATATAACACTCTGGCGTGTCATTTTATAAAGTGTCCTTTCCAAGTCAGTTTCCTATATCAACTTATTATGAAGAAATATGCATGGAAATAAATTTTAAAAAATAAAAATAGCAGGATGAGATTGCTTTTGTAATGGAAAATGAAGAAAGATTTTAATAGTTGGATACCAGCATGACAGCACATAGACAGCTGAATTTCTAATAAAATTAAGGTGCAAATTTAGAGTAGTTGACAAGTTCTCTGATCTGCAAAATCTGGTTGTTTGTATCGCAAAACATCATCTTTGGGAACATTTTTTCTTCTGATAAGAAATGCACCCCAAGATTCATAAGAAAATCCATCAACAAAAAAACGCCCCACAGTTTTGCCTCTTCCTAAACACATCTACAAGACAAATCCTGATCTTTTGTCTTTGCTATAACACCTCAGCTTGACACTCATTACTTTGGAAAAACATGATAATTTCATTCGTCAGGGAAAAAGGGAGAGAAAAGCTTAGTCTCTGATAAGTAAAACTGCTGATAAGCTACATTTAGTGATGCTAGGGTTTGCAAGCTAAGTCTCACTGAAATGGCTTTGTCAAGTTATGCTTGTTTCTGATATTGGCTACTAATTCTTTGCACTTTTATGGACACCAGGCCTTGTTCCTGTCCTTAAATCATTACAGATTGCAAGAATTTTGCTGTGGACAAGCCAAAAGGATTTCCATTTAGCAGTATCCTGGAGTATATAATGGTGACACACAAATTCAGGTCAATGAGCAAGCAAGTCACAACACTCACAGTGCAATACAGGATCCTGAAAAAAAAATTAAGATCCAGTGAAATAGAGCTCCCTGCACATGTTTCTTTTCATCTTGTTTTTTTCCTAGCTGACAAACACATAAGACTTTCCAAAGATACCTGCAGATTAGGAAGAAGTAGAACACTGATGCGTATTTATGTGTATTTAGTGGAATAGTACTACATGGGATGGTCCTCTGTACCGAGGAATCCTGATGCACCCTAGCACAGAAGAGGGACTGGGAACATCAGCCTGCAAAGATAACAGAACAGGGGGCTTCTGGGAGGAGAAACTCAACACTGTGGAGACATCCTGAGTCATGAGAAGTACTCCCTGGAAGAAGTACTAGGTCAAGTGAGGAAAGCCAAGTCTGAGGCAAAAAAAAAAAAAAAGAATGACCTTCAGATACATATAGAATGTTTTTGTCTTCTACTCTGTGGTTGACTGTAGAATACACATTAAATTCTGAAATAAGATGGAAAGAAGTATCCCTTTTTCCATCCCGTTTCACTATTTACATACCCAATAAAACCCCAACACAATCCCCCAACAGTAACAATGTCAAGAGATGTCCTGTGTCTTGAATGGTGGGTTTTGTATGACCAACCACATTCACAGGACAAGGCCTGTGTGCTACTCTGACTCATTTTAGGTACTAGCTACAATTCAGTTTTGTGACTGAACTGAGGTTAATTCAAGCCCTGGATCATTTTGTGCCCACAGGCAAGACTGTTTAAAGTGTGTATTTATTGAACTGTTTTTCTGTTTTTATGAGCTCCATTGAGACTATTCCCATAGTGCAGGAATATAGAAGAAGGGAAATAGACCTTAAAAACAAAGATACAAAGATCTTGCAAGTAATATAAGAAAGTCTGTTAGGGCTGTCAGTCTGGATTTTTTTCTGTATTGTAAATCGTACCATCTAATAGCCATGAAAAATGAAAAAGCTCCAAAGTGACAGGTTATTACATATTTCCAAAGTAAATCAAATCTAATCAGTTAGGTACCGTAGGTTCTGTGAGTCCTCAGACACCAGAAATTTCCTGCAGTTCTCTAAGGTCACCTAACCCTTCTCCTCCTCCATCCACAAGTCTTCAGTTTGTTTGCACTGAATAGTGCGTAGGGACTCAGCACCAAGAGCAAGACCACATTCCTGCACATTGTACAGACACGCACCAAAAAGAATTGGGCTACTCAGCCAGAACACACCTCTCCAGCTGTGGAAGCAACCACTAAAAGCCTTGGCTATAGTACAAATGCCCCATCGTCACCTGCCTGCCCTCACAGATGGGTTCACTGATGAGGCTCTAAGCTGACCAGAGGAGCTAACCAGCTACTACATAGCTCTGAATTTCATTATGTGTCAGACACAATTGCTTTTTTACTCTTTGCTTTTTCTAGGTAGTTTCCCTCTTTGTGGGTGAAGGCAGATACCAAGAAAGCACCTAAACACTCTGATGGAGAGAAGCAGGAGCCTTACTTGGACAATTCAAATTGTTTGTGGTGTTGGTAGGCTCTCTGTTGCCTGTAGGCACACGTGAGTTGGACCTTCCCTAGCTAGTGTCACAATGGTTAGGGTAAGGCCCTTACAACAGGCAGTTTGAATACGGCCACCACTGATGTTTAAATGAACTCATACAAATGCACCCTTTTCACTGAAATTCAATCTCATACAAAGGAATTATTTCATTCCTTACACATCTTTCAGTGAGCAAATTCTGAAAGCTGAGTGCCTATCTTCTTGGGAAAACACTTCAGCAAGGGATGATGTGAAGTATCAAATTACGATACATTCTTTTCTGTTCTTATATCAATTGCTGAATAACAATAGAGTTGAATAATATGATTTGATTGTCATCAGTTGTATTGGAGCTTGAAATCCATGAAATCAATGGTAGTTCATACTGTTCTTTCATTACTTTGGATTCCTTGCAAACACGGGAAACAGGTCTCTTAAATTTTACATCTTTTTTTTTTTACTTTTTAAATCTTGTAATTTGCCAAATCTATTAGAATAAAGTGCCCCTTTTCACAGAACTCCATAAATTTCCCTCACAGAAGAGAACACCAAATATTTTATTTCCTAGTACAACTGCATTTTCTCACAGATCTCAACTATTTAGTTGCTAATATTATCTCCAGAAGAAGGATCTCACACACAAACCCTCTACGTTACACATATACATTTACTAGTAAGCACACTGAAGTGCACAAGTAAACATGCATGAATCAATGTCAGCACAAAACTATAATTCTAGAGAAATTATTTGAAAGAAATTATAATGCAGTGTGTAAAATAGACAGCAACCTGTAATAAAAAGACATTCAAATGTCCAGAGGACAACACATTCTGCCCATTCACTATCAAAAGAAACAGTTTGAACAGATTTGCCATGACAATAGAAAAGGGTGGTAGGATGGTTTAATTTATATTCTGTAGTATTACATAAATTCCACTTTCAGAATTGGGCATGAGAGAGAAGCCAATATTTAAATTCTAGAGTAATCTATAAATGGTACCTTTTGCATATAAAGAAGCCAAAGCCCCTTTCATTAGATATGGGGACCAAATATCTAATTTGTAATTTAAAAGAAAATACATCATACTTTTCTTTACAGTGCTGATCAAATGAATCCATGAATCGTAAGTTTGACACATGCCAGGCACCTGCTAGGGCAAGAGCTGGCACAAGTGGTGACAAATAAAGAATAATGCACGGGCAGGCTGTTTACAGGCTGTCACTGCTCTGACAAGTGGTGATAAAGGGAGGCATTATGTCTCTTCTAGTGACAGCCTGTAAACAAATTCTCCATTGTAATTGTTCTGCCTCCTCTGTCTTCATTTAAAGTCTGGAGAAGTTTTTCTAAAATAATAGCAGAGACACAGTTGCTTGGTCATAATAACTAAGGATCTACTCAAGCAGAGTACCCATTTACTTAATTTGGTGCCCAGAAATAAATTGGAAATCAGGGTTCTGTCTTTGTCAGGAAAAAAATCACATAGTAGTAAAAGGCAGAACTGAAATTCTTCTCTCATGTTGGGATGCATACAGATGGTATTTCATTATCACATTAGTACCCATATTGCTGTGTGAAAAGAAATGTTCCTCCAAGGTTATTGGTAAGGGAGACTTAAAAGTTTGTGTGAAAGCTAGAGCTGGTTTTCAGGATGTGCTTGACTGCAGTATGGACCATGAAAAAGGAAGGAAAATACAAAGAAAATAAAGTCTTCTGTTAAGGCCCCCTTCTGGCCGGCCAGGCAAGTCCACCCCAAATCTTTGCCTGTAACAGAGCCCTTCTCCACATCTAGCACCTCAAATTTCTGCCCAAAAGTACTAACAATTTCTGTTAAGGATCACTGACCCACAAATTATCAAATATTTAAGAGCAGCAACAGAGTCTGCTAAATGCTTGGATAAACAATTTGAACTAAATCTGTTTATTTCTAATCTGAATTGGCTGAGAGGTATGTAATTCTTTGCTCTGCCATTCCCAACATGAACCATATGAAAATAGTCCAAGAAAACCTTACAGAAGTAGAAAAGATATACTGGCCTCTCCTGTTATCTCAGCACAGGCATATGGGAGGAAGCAATGTGGCCAAAACTATATTAGTCCATGGCCTTAGGTCAGGAAAATAATACATAAGTGACTATCTGTCTTGGTGAAAATTAAAGCAGTAAAACGGCTATTTTGCCTTGCAAGAGCCACGAGGCCAGCTTTTCTGAGGCCAGATCAAGATTTTTCTCTATCTTTTTTACTCTCTGGCCAGCAACAAAGAGCTGTGTGTTAATATGCACAGACAAACCTGCAAGAACACTTATGCACCATCCATGGCTCTCATAGTGAGAAGAGCCTCTACCACCTTATTATTTCCCTTTCTGCAAGATGGGATTATCTTCCCAGGTAAAATTAGCAAGGATATCCTCCTTTCATTTCCTGAAACCTTGAACCAGAACAGCTTAATCTTTGGATGACTGACTTAAGCTTGACAGAAAATACATAAAGGAAACTGAGGGGCCTATGGTTTTTCAGTTATTATTTGCTTTCTGCTGCAATTGACAAGACAGCCCTCTGCAGTGCACTGTCATTCTTTTTACTTTCACTGACTGCATGTCTGCTACCATAAAAGCAAATCAGTCTGAACAGACAATACAAGGTGAGCCTACAAATTTGGGTACATAATTTTGCTTTCTTCCAGTTTCCCTTAAAGTTTATTATTTGCAGAAGTTTGGTTGGAAGTGCTAGTTGAACACAGAATGGTTGCACAGTCCATACCAGGCAGCTGCCACTTTTCATAGCCAAGTCAAAGACTACAAGGACAAGTCCCCGGGTTACAACTCTGGGTAAACTAATTCACTGCTGCACTACCCTTCTCACTAATAAGTCTATTCTAAAGTCCAAACTGAATCTTCCAAGCTGCACCCTGGGGTTGTGTCCTCTTATACCATCTGACAGTAGCAGGAGTAATTTAACTTTGTCATCTCTGCAATTCCCATTCAAGTTACTGTGGGCAAATGTTAGATCACCATTTAGCTGCTTCTTTGCCAGACTAAACAAGCCCAGGTTTCTCAGTCTCTTCTCAAAGGTCACATACTTTTGGCCGATGACAGTCCTGCCAGTCCTCAGCTAAGCTGACTCCAGCTGTAGTCCTTGAAGAGGACTGCAGAGCCCAAAACTGGATGCAGAATTACAGCTCTGTGCAGAACCAACATGGTAAAAAGCAAAATTTAATTTTATCTGCTTACTCTCATCGTAGTGTAACCCAATCCATTTTGCCTTCCTGGTAATAACAAGGCCATCACTTTCTCCTATTCACTTGGCATCCACTATGACCTTTGCAGGTTCTTTACACCACACCAGCTAGCCAGTTTGCATCTTTACTGGTACATGGGGTTATTCACCTAGGCGCAGAATCTATCACTCCTTGTTGAACTGCATGAAATTTATTTTGCCCAATCCTAGAGCTTCCTGTATTATTTGATGTGTCAATCACTTTCGCCATGTTTGTATCATCCACATATTTGCTGAGGGCACACTATCTCATCACACAAGTTATCAGTGACTAGCATTGACCCCAGTACTTACCTAAGCTATTCTGCCAATTAGTCCTGACTAAGGAAATCTGGAGGAAGGATGAGGAAGTTTTCTGCCAAACAGATTTTAGCATCTGATCCATAGCCACTCTAGACAACGGCAAGTTCCAGAAGCAGACAGGTAGTGTGGAAGCTATTGGGTACAGTAAGTTCTGATACAGACTGATAAATAAGAGCAAAATTAATAGCCACTTAATAGCAATTGGCTAAGAGCAATCTTATTTTAGCACTAGATAACCCATTCTTTCCAAACAGTTTTGCACAGCTAAGACTAAGATCACTTGAGATCACTATGTACTTACTTACACAGACACTTGTGCCAAACACTTGGAAACTTGTTTTGGCTGTGATGTCTGGGTTAACTGGCTTGAGTCAAGCTAAAATGCAATCTCTTTTTTCTGATATTAAAAATGAGTCAAGCTAAAATGCAGTTTCTTTTTCTGATGTTAGTAATGACTCAAAGTCCTTGCATGATATAGTACAAGGCTATGGAGAGTATCCTGAATGTGCAATAGTTCTGTTCATTCCTTGCACATCAATGACTATGAACTCCCAGACAGCACCCTCATTTTGATTTCAACTACAGCCTGTTAAAGTTGAAAGAATCTCCAAACTCCATAGTAAATGCACATTCTTTTGCCACAACCCGAAAAGGTTAGCATTACTAAGAGCAAGAGGCTGAACAGAGCAGATGAATACAGCTTGATTTCATTCAGGACAGACTTAAGGTAAACTCTAACAAATCTGTTTTGTTGTGCGTGAGCTTTCATACAGTCATGAAAGGAGTGACTGGGACTGCAGAATCTCTAAGGCAAACTGGGTTTGCTGAGACTTCTCCAACGATAGCTCCATTCAATAGAGATATGCAGAGATCCTGGTACCTCTTTGTTCCACTTCCCTAAGCCCAGGTAATTGTGACTTACCAGCCATTCTGTCACCAGCAGAGAAGCGCCTTTGTCAACAAAGTGAGTGTTCAGGTAATTGAACACCTAAATATTAGGTGTGGTGACTGCTTACACAGATGTCACTGAAGCATCATTAAACTCTTGAGGTACTTTTCCATTCTAGATTTTTGAACAGGAAAAGGAGTGAAACACTTCATTTTTAGGTAGCAGTAATGCAGCACAGTAAGTCAAGCCACCTCATAAGCAGCTAGGGCTGGCTTGACAGTTTGTTGGGAGCACTGACGCAGCTCCAAATTTTCTTTTCTTCTAAGGACACAGTGAAAGATTTTTTTTATGGATTTACCCCAGCTGCCAGTTGTATGAGGTAGTTCTTGATACCCTCAATGGCATTGTAATATGGTAACATGTCTTTTCTACAGCTGATGGCAGACTCTTCCATTTGCTGTGCTCACATCAGTCTAGCTCAGAGAAAGGGATCTCCAGCTGGGAGAAAGGTGGGACTACCTTTTACCCATAGACTAAATGATCTAATCATTATTCATCATCTGAAAGCCTCCAAAGTAAGAAAATTACCAAAATCTTATTTTCATATCACAGTTAAACTCTTTCAGGTATTTATCAATGATTAATGTATTTTATATGTTAAAAAGGAGGCAGAAATAACTTAAGCACTTACTCCTTATCAATTGATCTTATCTGGTTAATGGACAAAATTAAACCAATTAAAAAACCCCCAAGCCTTGGTATCCACCTCTGCTTTTTTAGCCGGTCTTTGCAGCCATGACAATTAAATGTATCTCCCCAAAATAAATACATCTTTTAAAGTAGAACATTTACAGACAATTACTCTTTCTTTGAATTTTCTTTGTATCTAATTTTAAAGCAATTATCTTTTATATACTCAGGCCGTTCACATTCTTTCAATGCCCATGTTCAGAAAAGAATTTTGAAACTGCCTGAGAAGCCCTATGACCTGCTTCTTCCCATATGTGCCTGTACCTATTTTGGGTTACCTATAATGGTCCCCCAATATTAGCTTTGAAAAAAAGTGAGTAAATACGTTATTTTTTATAGCTCTGTTCCACCCATTGTACCAAAACAGTTTGCAATCTGTAATACATGGATGAATAACTTTGTTCACCAGAGGATAGACACATTATAAAATGCAACCACCTTATGCTGGATAAGGATGTTGGTTAAGAATATACAGCAAAGCAGTCTTAAATGGAAAGTAAAAATTAATTAACAGGAAATTATTTTTGCTGCAAGGCAAATACAGTAATTGCCTGACTTGGAATGTGATCAAGAAACTGAGCCAATTAATGACCCAGCAGATTAAACAGGAGAGAGCTCTCAGTGCACAAACAGGAAACAAAAGCCACATTCCCCTCTGCTTGTCCTCCTGCTAACTGTATGGGTTGAGAGCACTGCAAGTACAGTGCCTGGCCTCAAGGGTGAAAAGAAACCATACTATTCACTTTGAATGGCACTTTGCAGAACGTTTTGCTCCCTGGAATAGCTTTACCACAACAGCAGCATGGCTGATGGAAAAAAGTTCAACCAAACTGGGAGGAATTTTTTCCTGGTATCATCTTGGTAGCCCTGAACTTCATGTGACCCATACAAGTGTGCTCAGGGACATACTGCCCACCCAGGGGATGAGAAAGAAGGCAGAGGAGGTTGCAAAAGCTTTTTTAATGAACAATTTTTTTTACAACAGAGACTTTACTGTGAATGCACACACTTGTTTTTCTTACACGTCTAATTCAATGAATGTTACTACGGCTACAGCTCAAGCAAGAGTTTGGACTACTAGATTACCTATAAGGGAAACCATTTCAGTAAACAGTAAGATAATGCAGAAATGTACAGCTGCCTTTATAGATCATTCTCTGAACACAGTTACGTAGCACAGACCTGTCAAAAGAGTGACCTTGCTGAGTTAAAATTTGATTATTTTTAACAGGTCTGTTTACTACAGAGGTATTTATACAGTAACTCGTCCTCAAGGGAAGTGCATTGTAAGATTTTTTCCAGGCTGCAAGGCCAATTAGAAGGTTATTTGGAAGTGAATCCATGAAAGAGAAACTTTCCTTGAGATCAATACATTAGTCACAAATGCCATCCTCTTTCTTTCACAGTCACAATTTTGCATCCTGACAATATTGATTCTTAAAAATTGTAAATGATGACCTGTCAAGCAGCACTTCCTTTTGCAAGGTATTTTTAACACTGCAAAGAGCCTTGCAGATTTCGAGACCTGTCTTTAGACTGACATTTTCTCTGTTTTGCCTGAAACTATCTCTGACATACTTTTAGTTCTTCCTCCAAAATATACCACTGACTTTTGCAATAGGTGTTGTCTTCAGAGAAGAGTTTTCCCTCATTCCTCTCTTTTTAACCTCTCCAATGCCAAGGACAGATTGTATTGGAGAACTGGTAAAACACCACTGTGAGGATGGCAGGGATCTTATATTTGCAGAGGACCATAACACTGTCCCTTGGGAAGACTGGAAATAGAATTCACAGAACACATGTAATTTTTAAGTGGCATCAGATTCCGGTACAGGTCCCCACATTGAACACTTATTTCCCAGAGTAATTCTACTGGCATTCTAACGTGTTGCAAACTTAGGCTTGACTAACCTAAAGATATTGGAATATGGCCATCTACTCACAGAATCTTTGAATAACCTCCTGACTAACTGAGAGAGCTATACTTCTGTAGTTCTTTTCCATTTTATGTGCTAACCATTACAGGTTAATGGTCAGGTTTTAAATAGAGCTTGAAGTTAGTCCTTTTCCTCAAGAATTTAGTGGTTTTTTCCCCCTAGTGCACAGGATTTTGATGTAAATAAGAGAAGTCCTTGAAATATGCTTTCAAAGAGAAGTCCTTGAAATATGCCTTGAAACTCTGATTTCAAAATACAAAATAGATTGTGGGCAATATCTTATTTACTGTCTTTGAAATTTGATATTTTAACAAGAAGTTGATCTTGTCTTCCAACTTTCGTATCAATATTTTTCTGTTTAAAAATGCCCTCTCTGACAGAGGAACTGGAGTTCTGAGGTACCAAATCTTTCCTGTGGAGTGATGAATTTACCTAAGCTCTGCACAGTGCAACAGGATAAAACATGTAGATACTCAATGAGTTCTCTCTGACCTACTGAAAGAGGCCTTAAATTCCTAGCAGTGCAAATGCCAGCAGCATGGAGCCATAAATTTCCAATCATCCTTTGTATCTCCTGAATTTTATTTCCTATAACAAAGCACCTGGCAATACTAGACTTTTTTTTACAGGTGGAATGCAGGCCTTTATAAGCTTCAAGAACACTTATTGTTGAAGGAAGTATCCAGTTCCTTCTCTCAACTGCTGCATTTCATCATCCAAACATTTTCTTTTCTTAGCTGTTATTTCAAGAGTTTTTCCCTTTTTCAATTTTGCCCAGAGTGGACATACAACCCTTCTTCTGAAACTTTGAAACTAAAAAGTTTCTGTTTTTTACTAAGCTAGAACTGTAGTTCTCAAAACTGTTTCAATCATTTAACTGCGGAAGTTAGCCCTGTTAGTAGTATAACCTTTGCACTCACTGCAATGTCGAGGAGCACAGTGAAAGAAGATGGAGTTATTATTGCTAAAGAGATTTTCAGAAAGCTGCAGTCCATGGAAGTTCTCTGAAAACCTACTGGCAAAGAAAAGCAATCAATTTAAGTCATGTTTTTTAGATTAGGTCAGGTACCTTGTTTACCCCCTTTCATTATTTGCAACAGTTTGCTTCCAAAATTAGGTCTATTGAAAACTTACAGGGAAAGAGTTGTTTGGGTTACATACTTTGAAGCAGGAGAATTAATTATCAAAAAGGAAACCATTCTCTGTTCACAGACTATCTGCTATGATGATGTTCCTCTACATAATGAGGCAAACACTGATGCATAATTAGGCATCTTCTAACATCACTGTGAGCTATTAATCAAACAAGAACCCCATGTTTTATCATAGATATGTGATCTGCTTTTTACTTTTTATTTAAAACAAGAAAAAGAATAAATAAATGAGCTGCTACATAAATCAAGCTTTGGAAAGAAAGACATCAAGTTCTTTCTTTTCTTTGTTATGTTTTTCTCCCTTTGTTTTAAACATTGAATCAACCTGTCTTTTCCTATCTCTCTCAGTTGTCACAACTGTTCTGCAGTATCACTAATGCTCTTCACATTCTCTTTAGTCTGGCATGTTGCCTCATTAAGGCTAAGAAACAGAAAGATAGATTGAATATTAAATTAACATCTAAGACCTAAAGTTTAACTAATTAAATAAATAAATATTATATTGAATAATAACTACCAGATCCAAGCTCCGGGAAGCTTTCACACAATGACAAAGGGATTAGGCTCAGACTACACCCATACATTTCTATACATCTTATTTTGAATATTCCTTCACCACTTTCCCTCACTCAAACAGCTGTCTTGCAACATCAAAAGACAGAGGATATAACCTAGTATTTTTCAGTTTACATGGCAACAAAGCTTATGGTAATATAGTCATCTGTGCATACAACGAATAAGGATGGCATGGACTGGTATTAATCTCTGGAAAACCGAGCCTTCCTATAGACAGCCACATGAATCCAGATTCAAACACAGGGCTTGTTACATCTGGATATACATTTTACTTGTATAAACACAGTATTGTCCTAGTGATCTTTTTAAATCTTTCATAAGGAAAGGATTAATGGACTAGCTGGTATCAAGTGAGAAATAAATCATTACCATGAACATGTCTTATTGCTCTTAGAAAGTGTAAAGCCATTTCAAAACTGGAATAGTTACACCTACTTTACAGCATTTTACCAATCCTTAAAGATGGACAAAATGCTGTAATTTTGAACACAATTTTCACACCTTTATTACTGTTAAAACCGCATATTATGGATTCAATAAAGGACATAACCTTTGTATTTCATATTTTCTTGACATATAAAAAAATAACCATTTAAATCCATAATAGAAATACCTGAATTTAAGAAATATCTGAATAGAAAAATGAAAGATTGTATAATTTTCATTTTAAAGTGCTTTTTACTGAGCATTCAGTAGAGTGTCAATATCTTGACTGATCCAAGAAGTCCCACTGGTCCTGTCCAGAACTATATGAATCCTCCCCTCACCACCACCTTTTCACTGAACTGGAAGCATGGTTCACGAAACACCATGTGTCACTTACACTTCTCCCCAGTTTTGTGCCAGTGTGAGGTTTCCCACCTTTAGCAGACCAAGGTTTTGTTTTTAAAAAAAGATGTAACAAAAGAAGTGGGAAAGTTACTGCCATTCCCTGTAAACATTTTTTTTTTTTTAGTCTATATGTCCTCTGCACTGTAAGTTGAAAACCAGCCACATGAAGATTTACTGCAGTAAGCACGCTAAGTGCAATGCAAAAATAAATCAAGGCAGAAAATATTCTCTGTGGAAAAGCTTTTCATTGTATGAGTCACATTTCAAGAGAGGTACTGTGCTACCTAGAGATAACTTCCTCCAGCTACTCAGAATTACACAAGCAGCAGTATCTTTCTAACAATCAAGTTACTCATCTCTATGGCAGCTCCAGCAAGGGCTTTCCTGCAAAAACACAGGTATTTTTTCATTTAGCTGTAGTTTCATCTGTAGAGCTGGGAGGTTTTCCCATGGAAATGTTGCAATCACATCTCTCTTTTTTATTTTCAGGTTTTGTTTAATTTTTTATAACTTATTCCCCAAAGTTTGTTTCTTTTCTGTTTCTTGTGAGGGCATAGCTTAGGCACAAGAAGAACAAGTAGGTAACAAATGGAATAGGTATAGGTAAAAGCAGAGAAACTGCCACCATTGACCCATGTACCAGTTTTGCAACTGTTCTCCTCTAGTGAATTTTTAGAAATTAAAGAAAAATGGGGAAAAAAATAGACTAAATTTTCTGATTAGCTAAGACATTCCTAGATCTATTTATCATCATCTGGAATGGTAGATGCTTATCAGACTCTGGAACACAAACTGTCACAGCACTTACACCCCAAGAAACATGTTTAGCTTAATTTCAAAGCTACTTGAGAGCTGGAGCTCTGAATTCTTTCTAGAGTGAAGTTTCTGTGTTCATATTTTATTGGAAGCAGCTTAAAGGAAGTCAGAGCAACAGAAAAATAACAGGGGAGTTAATAACATAGTGGGCAAAGCTGAATACAGGAACACTATGAACCCCAAACCAGCTGATAGCACATAAGTAAAAGGTAAAATAAAAATAACTACCAATATTATGATATAGATATGACTTCTATTCATACCAGCCTATCATTCTGCTGTAGGGCTGGGCTTTTAGTTCTGCTGTAAAGGGCACACTGTATTTTAGCAATACATCTTGTAATTTGGTTCACCTTGCGGCACGGAGCCAAAGGGAAAATACTTAAAACTCAGACAAAAGAACCCGATTTCCAAAAGAACAGCTGGAGATGTTCAGAAGCAGGATACAACATGCTAGCTGGTTTCTTTCACTGACACACATTCCCTTTGTCAAGAGGAAATTCTCTCTAGGATAAGAGACTCCCTTAATGGGAAATTTCCCTTGGTATGAAGGTGATGTGCTCCATTTATTAAGATTACCAGACAATTTTTTAAAGCAAGAGTTCTACACAAGTGTAAATTTTGGTTCCAAGGGAATCAAGGATTGAAGGACTCATTTATATTGTAGCTCTGTGGACCATTCCATTTGGCATGGCCAGGCGCTAGCAATAGACCTCAGTTTTTATAAAAAAATTAAACACATCAGGACATGGGACTTGTGCTGTGTCTTGGACTTATCGTATTTTGATTTGCTGTATCTGTAAAAATACATAAGAAACATAGACCATACCTGCAACTTGCTTAAAGAGCTGATGATTATCATCTAGCTTTCCCTAGACGCTGGTTAGGCACCAAGCCCCATGAAAAAATTATTTCTTTACTTGCCTCTGCTATAATTGAGCAGAGAAGGGGAAATTAAAACTTTATTTTCGTAAGGTGAAATAAGGATTATTTAGGAAACGGAAAAAACTTCAAGGCAAAACAGGTCCACACTTAAACAGTTACAGTATGTGATAAACAGCTATTAATAGCACTGGCTTTCGTGGGTAGTGAAATATAACAAATATTATGTATCGGAATATGTTAGGAAAATTATATGCATGTTAAGAATAACTTTGCTATGCAGATATTTACTAATTAACATTATAACTAGGATTAAAGTTACAAGATGATTATATAGCTTGAGTTATAAGATCCCTATATAATTTGAATTATAACTTTTTATACAATGTAATAGGTAGTATATGGTTTCGCTTAATGCTTAAATAAACAGAAAGCCAGGTGGATAATCTCAAAAATAGACAAGATAAGAGAAGCAGCAGCATGTGCTAATGAGAATGGAATTCAAACCGGTTAGACCCAGAAAGACCTAGGAACACCACAACTGTGCATGCTCCAAAGACAAAGTTGCAAAGTTCAAGATGTGAAGACCTGAGCCTTTATCAGAGAAGACCCCCGAAGACCCTCACATCATAATACGCATGCTCTAAAAGCCAGACCGGGGAGGAACTAAGTTAATCCCTTCCAAAAAAAAAAAAAAAAAAAAAAGTGAATTAGTTCACAGAAGAACTATGCATATGCATTGTAGTTTATTAATATGCATGATGTTAAAGCATATAACTGGGAAATTTGTGTGAGTGCCTGTGGCTATGAGCTAAGCACCCAGCACTGTCCTTTGCTTTAAATGACCTCTGTCCCCTATTGTCCCTTATTAAATTTATAAAACCCCAAAAACAAAAGGAGTGGGCTTCGTTTCCCGCAAGTATAAAGAAAATTTATTACTAACAGAATTAAAAGAAATAATGAGAAATTAAAGCAAGCTTCCAGAACACCTTTCTCTTCCAGTAGCTCTCTCTTTCCACCAACCCGCGCAAAGGAAACAAACATGGAGTTTGGTCAGTGTTTCATTTCTTAGGAGTCTTTCTATGTTTAAGGGAAAGAATTTCTTTTGCTGTGCCATGGGATCCTTGCCACAGGAGATAGCTCTCTGCGAACTTCTCTAGTGTGGTTCAAACTTTCACAAACAACAGTCCACCTGGAATCTGCTGCAGTGAAAAAAAGAAAAATCCCTCCCATGAATTTTGCAGTCTTCCCCCACTGCCATCATGGGTCATAAATAACATGGGGTTTAGTCTTTTAAGGATGAGCTATTCCAGCCTGGAAGTACAGGCTCTCTTCTCAAAGTCTTTCACCGCTTCTATATACTCTGGCGTGAGTATTTTTCATGAACTGCATATGGATTTCTACATCCCCCCATGTACCTCATCTTATGAACTATAGGGAAAACAAATTGCTGTATTATAATCTTCACCATGGCTTGCAAGGAGAATTTTCAGCTCTGGCACTGGAGTGCCTGCTCTCCTTCCCTTCCTTTACTGACCTTGGCGCCGCCATGTTGGCTTCATCTTACATGATCTCACTTTTCCTTTCTCTCTGACCTGGAGGAAAGCTGGTGCCTGTTAAGCTGTGGCTAAGAAGTTGATCTTGTCTCTTGTCTGGGCTCCACTGGGGGGAGAACTCGCCATGTCTCTTGTTGCTGGCTGCATGATGTTTTTGCTCGGTTTGACGTGAGCCGCGCTGGCTGTGTGGAAGGGGCCCACTGGGCCCAGAAGCCAAGTCCCGCGGTTCTGGCTGCGCGGTTGTTTAAGGCTGGTCACGGCTGCCTGCCGAGCCAGGACGGTTTTCCCTGGCGGCTTGGCCCCGCGCTGCCACGCTGGGGGGCTCAGGCCTGCTGCAGGACAGGGCCCGGAGGCCCCCCCTTCGCCACCCCTGGGGGGGGGGAAACAGGAACAAAAGGAACTTCCCGCCCTTGCTTTTCCTTCAAATATGTAAATTGCAGAGATGGTACCAACTTTTTTGTTTGTTTAGCAACCTGTCCATCGAACTAAGTTTAAACTACCACACTGTAATACCACAATTACTGGTGGGAAGTTGGCTGCTGCTCATTCTGTGTTTCTAAGCTTTAGTTACATTATCAGATTTATATTCAGTCAATTTTTTTTTGCATTTTGTTTAGTTGTGTATAGTTGCACGGTTCTCTCTGTTAAAGGAAATCATAGCATCTACAGAGAAGGATTAAAAAACCTAAGTAATCAGGCCTGGGAGGAAGAAGCCCTCATTCTCTACTTCGTACTCCTGCTGGCAAAAACTCAACTCAGTGGAGCAACACATAGGGAGTGTGAGCATATCACTAGAGAAAAGGGTAGATAAAAAGATGCTGGCTTAAAACTACTTTAATATCATCATTAATAACAACAAGGAATAATTAGATAATTTACATAAGTGTAAATACAATTTAAATTGCACTAAGTTAAATGACTGAGACATTCTGATTAGGCAATTAAAGCATTAGATCAACAGTACATTTTAATTCTTGGATACAAACGTGTGCTCTTTTGTTTATCAAAATTGTATATAAATTGTATATATAACAACACACACCATGCTTTTGGAAGGATCTCACTGAATGTGAGAGAATAAAAAATATTTCAGTTTCCTTTGAACATGTCCTAGAAACTTCTCATAGTATCTTGTTTCAATAACCCTACTGTGTGTTTCGTTTAGCAACTACTCCAGCAAAACTCTGCAGAGTACCTTGAAAGCAACTAAGTCAGCAAGGCCAGTATTTCATCTATTCGTCAATGTCAATATTGTTTTTACTTTTAAGGCCCTTTGCAGCCTCCAAACACCAGAGCTATCTGTTTCATCAGACAACAGTTTACCATGGGACTTAGGGCTTGTTAATGTAAAGATTCAGTATCTGCCATAAGACTGAGGAAGCTTTACACACACAAGCAATTCTTTATACATTTATCAAGTTTATGAAAATGCACTTTGTTTTAAGCCAAGATCTTCTGAAAAGGACTTTGATGTAACACAGGTAATTTGCAAACTATACAGGGAAAACTTCAGCATATACAAAATAACGGGAGGTAGATATAAAAATATAAAACCATCTCCATATTTGATGGCTCAGATGAGCTTCCCTAAACCTCAGCTAGCCAGGTACAAACTCTCTGTGAGCTGCTTTTCACCAGAGCTGCTACGGTACTGTGGGACCTCAGTTCAGTCCCTGCCTCATTTCACTTTTCCTGGAACTCATTTCTGGGGAGTGTGAAGGGCTCAAGGTCAAAGCAAGAGGAGCTTTAAGAACTGCTGGCAAAGCAGGGAAATTTCTGACTCCATTGAGCCATTGCAGTCCAAGGACTGCATAGGGCAGCACAAAGTCTTTAAGACATTGCCCCCAAGTAGCAATACAGACATTCTACCCGTGTGTGTAAATACACGAGGATGGGAGGTGACAGCAGATGGGAAATTCACTCTTTGTGAAGCTCCCGTCTTCACTCTGGTGACTGGTTAGTCAACAAAAGTGAACAAATTACCTTCGCAGGTGGCTAAAGCTGAAAACAAATACTTAAACTTAGGACTATTTATTTGGTAGGAGCCAATTTAATACCATGACCGAGTTTTTCTAAGTATTTCTATTCACTTTGGAGTTTTCACCAAATTAATTGTCAGGCTACAGAAAGTTTCACTTCTTTTTGCAATGAAGCCCAGTTTGTTTGTTTGTCCCAAACTTTGCCTACATTTCGAAGATATCTGTAGAGAACAAATGGAACTCTGAATCTATTGTATGCTTCTGATTTATTTAGTCTTGTTTTTTCCTACAGGTTTCACATTTCTTCATAGTCTCTCTTCCTGAGCAAAAATGGATTGATTGCAAAAAAAATGGAGAGGGATTCTAAAAGTCAGTTAACTATGTATTCATATATTGTCACACGCTCTATATTATTGCCATTATAGCTATGGTTACATGAAATTAAAGAATAAAATTAGACTGTGGGCACTGTTATAGGGAAAAAGACAGACAACACTAGTTATTTTTCATTATTATAAGCTAAATTTAATTTCCTTTTCATATTTCTGAGTGAAAAGGTGACTGCCTTAGTAAAAATGGAGAATGGTTACTATCGGTAGCTTTGTGAAACACTTTGTTATTCAGCAATGGAATGACAGCATGTATTTCATGTCATGTAAGACTTACTAAAGTGCCCAAACTAAAAAGACTCTCCAGGACTTGTCACTCCATTTAATATTTTATAGTACTGCCACATACACTTTTAAACATCCAATTAATTTTTATGAATGTTCTGATTTTTTTCTGAAAACAAACCCAGGGTGAATATGTGTCGTTTTAAAAAGAGTTACCTTGCACTGAACTTCTCCTGGAAAACTTCAGCTAATATAGCAAAGCACAAACAGTCATCCGATTCACAGCATCATTTCTCTCAGATTTTTCTGTCGTCAGTCATGAAAATTCTGTATAAAGAACGACTTGTTTATTTGTTTTCTTTCTGTTATACATCCCAGTTTGAAACAACACAGCATATATATATGTGTCTAGGCTTTGGATTTATTTTTTAATTTTTTTTTTTTTTCTTTATCACTGATCTATATTTCCTCATTTTTCATGTCATTTAAATGACTTGCCTTCTACCTGGTTGCTGCATTTTCCCCTGTAATTGCCACATGAACACCTGCTCTTGAATCCGACCTTTCTGTGGGACAATGTACAGTTCGAAAACTGTGACTGCTGTGAGCATAGATCAATGCTTACAGGAAGCATGGAATTGTATGCCCTGCAGCAGCAATTAAATTACTGTCTTTTAGAACTGAAAATTTCTCCCCAAGTATAATCTATAAACGCTCTTGCTGAAGGGAAACTGCAAAGACTGCTTTCAAAAAGACCTCACGGAAAGATTCATGTTCTTTTTACTCTGCACAATTCATCTGTGCAAGGATAAGTTATGAAGATACGCTTTAGAAACAATTCCTCACACTAAAACCTTCAGACCGCTATGAATTGCACACATTAGGCAGGAAGATTTTTCTACATAATGTAAAATTTTCACAGCTCAGCCACATGTTGCAGAGCACTAGGAAAAGAGCTGCCATTTATTTAATCTTTAAAGATCCCTCTGCCTTTTTATCTCAAATGAGAGGAATTAATGGTAGTCAGTCAGGGGCTTTTAGAAAAGTTTCCTTGTTTACATTTGTAAGTTCTCATTAAAAAAATATGGCTGAACTAAATGCAGAAAATCCTTTAACAAGCAATAACCATGTCAGATAAACTAGTTGTTAAATAACGGCCCGAATCCTAAAGCTCTTCAAGCATTGAGCGGTCCGTGGTAAAAATGAGAGATAAGTATTTAAATACTTTTAAAACTCTCATTAATGACAAAAAAGCATAAGAGGTAAAAACATTCTGACCTCACTTCCTGCTATTTTTCTTCAACAAGTTCATTTGTAAAAGTTACCAGAAAAATGGAATTGGATATAATTAGTGAGCAATATTTATCACCATACAATGGCTTAAAAGCAGTGCATAAGTGCTGACTAACCAAAACACTGTAACTCAGGTAAGGAGGAAAGGTTTGGTGAGCAAACCTAGAAATTTGAGTGTTGCTCTTAATTTGATGGCATTATGACACTCCAAATCACCTATGCTTTAGAATTATCTTCCTTTATGAACAAAACATTTTGGTCATTGGTAATTACTAAAAATCTCATGTTCCCTCACATGCAAACTCATTTGCAGGTTTTTTTTTAACTACTTTGTAGTTAAACAAGTAGAAATAAAGCTTGCACGCCAACAGCTTCAGGCAGATGAGGACAGTGAGGACATATTACAGTCAGAAATGTTCAGCATGTACAGAAAAGGCTTTGTAATTTTTCACGTAAGTTTTCAAATTTTACTGGGTAATACCATCCAGTAATACTAATAATATGGAAGAAGTTCATTGCCGCCAAAAAATATAAAAAGAGAAGTGATCCATGATCTTCACAAACCTCAAAAGAAGAATGTTAATCCACACATCCCAAGCAAAATCTTAGAAGATGCTCTTCATTAGATAATTATCACTCCATGACTCATGACATTCAGAATTTATCATCAGCTTCCAAGCTAGCTGCATGTGTTATTGAGATTATTATCACTCTGATTGACACTGTGAAGATGTTTTTCTGGAACTCTTTATGGATTGTTAAGACACCAGCCAGTAAAGGGTATTTTGTTGGCACTTATTCAGTAGCAAAAACAGGGGAAAGAGGTAGAAAATTAACAGAAATATTTTTTTTTTCCTCTGGCTGACCATAACCAAGTTGTGGTGACCAAAAACTATTCAGCAAGTTTTGAGACGAATTTCAACAAAAGAGCTGCATTTCATATGCCACAGAAAGGATGTTTTTATAGCCTCTGATATTTAAAATGCAGGACTGCACATTTTACCTCTGCTTTAACACACCTTACTGTCAGACTAAAATTGCATGTACACATTGAAGAAACTCTTTGGTCAGGAGTAAGCAAAGTTGTCTCAATATCTGCACAAATTAACAATTTGATCCAACAGCTTTAACTCTGACAAAGTTCCTATTGATGCACCTAATGTAGTACAAGGCAATTTAAGTAGCAAAATGACTTTTTGTCATTAGGCCCTTTTAGACTTGAAAAAACAGTAAGTAAGTTCTTCTGGCCAATTTAGCCTTAGTAAAGTAATTACCATGTTATATCAGCATTTGTGGCTCACTGATACTCAGGTTGCTGAAAGTCAGGTTGTGTGGAGGATGACTCCGATTCTGGTCTGTCCTACCCTCTTCCCTATTTTGAACCAGCCTTCTGCAGCCCCTGCATGGGTGGGTGGAAACCAGAGCCCAGGGAGCAGTAGCTACATGTCCAGGCAGTGAAATCAGGATCAAGTCAGCCATGCACTCATATCTTTATGAGTCTAGGGATGCCAGGAACTCTGAAATCTATTTGACCCTGGCTGGCTGCAAAGGCTGAATTTAAGATCATACCAAGTCTAGCAAATGAAACTAGTTTTAACTAATAAAAATTCCAGTGGTTGTTATTTCTGAACATTGGTCCATGAAGAATTCAAAATATCAATATGAATTTGAATTTTGCATTTTTCATCCTGCTTGGAAAAACAAGTAAACAAATAAAGCAGTACTCTAAGTTTGAACTGGACTAAGCTTAATGAACATGGAATGTTTCCCTATATGACAGTTTAGATTGGTTCCCCAAATTACTGATGTGTATTGATGAAAACTTGTGAGTCTAATGATTTGAGGTACAACCTTCACTATTATATTATGCCCTATGCGTTAGGAACTCACTTTTGGAAAAAAGGATCAGAACAAGAAAAAAGTGAACTAAGAATAAACCTTGGCACTGATACAGTGCATATAATAAAGAGATTTAAAGTAGAGGTATTACCCATTAAAAATTCAAGCACGATGCAAATGTTTAAGCACTGACACAATAGGTACTTATTCATTGTGGGCACAAATACTGAATTAGCTACAAATTTGATTGTGCAAAACCTTCTTTGCTATATAAGGCTCTTTTGGGATGTGATTTGTAGCCTACTTCAGCCCAAATCTGGTAAGTTTTCTACAGAGACTCACTTATTTTTCTTCCCCTCCCCCCTACATATTTCGTTCCATAATGAAATATTTCCCCCCTCACATTTGCAAAATTAGACTAGTTTGTGGACTGAACAAATGGACTTCATAACTTCAGTCATGATACGAGTCTGAAAGGGGAAGACTTAGACCCTAGAGGACAGAGATCTATGATGTTTGAGCTGGATATAGGACAAGAAAATGCTGCTGATGATGATCATACAGGATGATAATTGTAATGGTGTTTATAATGAACATAAATCCTTACATTCTCTGTAATGATAGCAGAAGATACTAATAATTTCAGGGAATACTACATTTATCCCAGCAGCAATTCCTTGCATTGAGTTAAAATGCCCAAACCACACATCCTTCAAAGTTTGAAAAATGTCTTAAATAGCTTGTATATATCATGCATAGCATATACAGAATATGGGAATGTATGAGCTAGAAGCTTTAGTAGCACATTAACTTGGGATTCACAGAAAGTTTGGTGGTTTTCTCTTGCTAATTTAAACTTTTACACTTTACACTTATATTTGCACTCTGTACTGTAGATATCACACAATTATCTACACTTTCATTTGTATACTAGAACATTACAATTTATGTCCAACTACACCTAACAAGGTCTTATGAGCGATGAATAGAATGTTTGCTTACAAGAAAGACAAGAGTATATGAAACATTGTCTATTACTACAATACTTGGAAAATCTGGTGTGATCTTGCAGGCTCATCTATATTGAGACAACCATGAAGAGACTTAAAGCTGCAGATATTTACGTTCAATTACTTTAGTAATTTGGATAGTCTCTGGTAAATAGGACCTTATTGTTTAAAGTTAAAATGCTTTTTAGAAGCTTACAGTCAGTGATAAGACTAAGAAAACAAACAAAAATCAAACCCAATGGTAAGCTTTCAGAGATATTTCTTCAACATTCTTACTCAAGTTAGCAGAAGAGTTTCATAGTCTAGTGCTCAGGTGAGTGATTAGAGAACAGGTTAATGGGTATGATGAGTCATATATTGATTGAATGTCATGAGAAATCAATTCTGAGAAGCTCTTTCAGTATATTGATACAAGAATAGGTAATTTAAAATATGTAGCATACACAATGTCAGGAGCTATTAATGTTATTCCAAAAGAACAGAGATACAGTTTAATTTCTAATTTATGAGAAGACAGCTTCTGAGAAGAGGAGAGCAAGTTTCACCAAGTTCCTACCAACCATTATTTTATGCTAAGGAAGGAGTCTGAAAATATGAGAGGACACAAAACCCAGAAACAAGAAAGAGGAAGAAAATGGTTAAAGCTGTTGTTGCTGGTAGTTTCCTTTCTTTTCACTCTCTTCATGTAAATACTTTTAAATAGCACACAGGTAATTTAGTTACCTAACACCACTCATGGCAAGAGACTCTCTGATGCTTTAGGAAAATTATGTTTACATGAGAATTCCAAATATCAGTGTTATGTACCTGTGACAGTCTAAGAGTATAGGGGAAACAGAAGTTTGCATACAGATCAAATCTTTCATTAAAGCAGGCAATATAATGAATACAGCTTTTTTTCAATTAGGTCATCAGGACTAATAGAAAATGTTACATAAATAAAATATTAAAAAGAAGTAATCTCACTTTAGGGAAGTGAGCAGGATGAATTCAAGTCAGCAGTCTGTAATTTGAAGTGATATATGTCCAAGGCACTTAGCAACACATACTTGCAAAAAAAGCCTCCTAGGTTTCAAAGATACCAAAACACTGTATTTTTAATTTCTTAGGTAACAGAGTCCTGAATTGACCTGTAGAAGATGACTCATGATTCTTGTATTTAAACAATGTAATTCTTTCCTTCCACTTTGAAAAAATAGAAAAATAATGAAGAGAAATTCAGTACTTGCTAAATCACAATAGCTCAAACATTTATAGATGTGAAAGACTTTGCATGAATATTGCTGTGAATAATTTAAGCAGCACACAAAAATTTCAAGGATTGAATATGGACCTATTAGATTTAAAGATATTTTGCTACCAATGTTAGCAAGGGAAGTTCCATCCTTGAGTAAGTTAAAATAAATAGAAACAGAAATATGCATAAGAAAACCAGTCTTTGAACAGATGGGCTGGTGATTCAAGTTTATGAGTATCTGCTATAGATATTGGCTTAGCAATATTTTACAGACAAAATAAATACCATGCAAATTTGTTTCAAGGATGGTCATAAACCACACAATGAACATGAAGAACACAATCACTACTTGATACAGCCAGCTCCCAAAAAGGAACTATCCTCTTGTAGTTACACTAATACTGATGCCCCTTCTTCCACACCTTTGGGGCAGCACATCTTAGTTTTCTCTGCACTTGTCGTTATAACAGCATTTCACAGTTAGTCCACCTCCCAACTAACTGGAAATAAAAGAAATTCAGCATCTTGCTATATAAACCATGTCTGATGTGTATGTTTACACGTTACAAGCTACTGAAATCACTACTTAGATCCTACCCTCACAGCATATTTTAAAGAAACAAGACAAAATATAAGGAAATAGTGTAAGTACAAAAAAAAAAAAAAGAAAAAAAAAAAAAAAGACAAGTTTGCCTCAAAGCTTATGGTAACTGGATGTTATCAAATGTACTTAAAATGCAAATTGATTTGAAAACCAAATAAGAAGGTGGCTTTTGGGATTTACTTTGAATGCTTAAGATTTACCCAAGTGTGAAACTTTGACGTTTAGTCCTCCAGCAGTGGACCTCTCATAGAAAACATGAAATTTCAACAATTTAATCCAAGAACCATAATGTTTCATAATTAAGTATTTTTTTCTAAAACTGCAATATCATGAAAATTCATCACAACTGAATTCTTGGTAAGGCAGGAAGCCCTGGAATAATGCTGATAATACCTATTCTACAAAAATAAATGTCTTATCTTTGCTTCAGTAGCACTAGTTTCTCTATAATAATTATTTTTGACTGACCTTTAGGAAGGAGTAAACATTTCAGAGCTTTTACTGTGGGCACTAACAATCTGGGCATCCCAGAAATGCTGAAGGAACTCAGCAGCTTTGAAATGTTTTGCCTTTTCAGAAAGACAGTTAACATTCAAGATCAATGCTGCCTACGCTTTGCTGTCATAACTAAGCCAGGGTGCCTTGAAAGACAATAAACTAAAGTTTGCTTTGTTGCCTCTTGAATTTTTTCTACTACGAATCATTATTTAACGATCATTAGAGATAAAATGGAAATAAATAATATTGCTTAAAATACTATCACAAATAACTACAATTCGAAAGTGAACTGTTCATAACCTACCCCCCAAAAAACTTACATTCAGATTTCTAGCATACTTCAGCACATGCTTTATTAATCAACAGCATTTAGAAAGAGTGAATGTGGCTCTCAAAATACTGACTGTTCATTAGAAGTACATATTATTAGAATACCTGGGGGTTAGATTATCATGTTTTCTGGCTGTCATAATTCTGAGATTAAGAGTAGTAATGCCACCATTACCAGACACTATAATAAGTGGAACAAGTTATTATCAACCTGTTGATCTGCTGGAGGGCAGAAATGCTCTACAGAGAGGTCTGTACAGGCTGGATTGATGGGCTGAGGACAACAGTATGATGTTCAATAAGGCCAAGTGCTGGGTCCTGCCCTTGGGTCACTACAACCCTGGGCAGTGCTACAGGCTGGGAGAAGGGTGACTTGAGAGCTGCTCAGCAGTCAGGGACTTGGTGGTGCTGGTCGACAGCCAACTGAATATGAGCCAGCTGTGCCCAGATGGCCAAGATGGCCAATGGCATCCTGGCCTGTATCAAGAATCGCGTGGCCAACAGGACTAGGGCAGTGATTGTCCCATTACACTTGCACTGGTGAGGCTGCACCTCAAACCCTGCGTTCAGTTTTGGGCCCCTCCATTCAAAAAGGACATTGAAGTGCTGTACTGTGTCCAGAGAAGGGCAACGGAGATGGTGAAGGGTCTGGAGCACAAGTGCTATGAGGAGCAATTGAGGGAGCTGGCGTTGTTCAACCTAGAGGAGGCTCAGAGAGGGCCCCGCTGCTCTCTGCTGAAAGGAGGTTGTAATGAGGTTCGGTTCAGTCTCTTCTGCCATGTCTCAAGAGAAAGGACAAGAGGAAATGGCCTTAAGTTTCACCAGGGAAGGTTCAGATCAGATATTAGAAGAAAAATGTTCAGTGAAAGAGTGGTTTGGCTTTGGAATAAGCTGCTCAGGGAGACAGTGGAGTCACTGGAGGTGTTCAAGAGGTGTCTGGCATCTGGGGATATGGTTTAGGGGTGATTATGGTGGCACTGGGTTGGTGGTTGGACTCGATGATCTTGAAGACCTCTTCCAACTCTGATGATTCTGTAATTCTATGGCTACTGAGTGAAACAACTTGAAAATATGTTACACTAAGCTACTTTGGGATGAGCAGCAACAGCAAATGATTTAGACATACTTCTGGCCCTTCCCAGGACCGCCTGAAGAACGGCACATGCTGAAAATGACCTCCAGCCCAGTCATTTATAATGGAAAAACTCACAAATAACATCCACTACAAGCTTTTCATAATGCTAAGTGTGGGAAATTGTCTGAAACTCTCAAATCTCAGGTAAAGTCATTTTACTGAAATCAATAGCAAACCTCCTCCAACTCAAGACAAAGATTTCTACCTCCTTATTCATATTTCAGATCTTTTACACAAACATACCCTGCAGTAATTCTTATGGTCAAGGGGGGTATATGCTCTATGGTACCCTTGGCCATCCCACTAAGTACAGAAGTCAGGATTACAATTCAGAAACTGATTTTACCTCGTGAGGCCAAGGCTGTAAAAAAATCGCACACATGAGCTCATGCGCATAATAGGCTAGTAGTATTCTAAAAAAATATTATGCTTATTATGTAGGTAATCGTTTTATTCTGTGGAAATTAGTACTGCCTGCTCTACTCTCTTACTGAAGCACTGTGTTGGGCTCTTCTCAACAAAACTGCTGCTGAGGTCCAACAGTACATTTCTGAGCTTCTGACTGGGTCTGGGTTAAAAAAACCTCTCCCATCATACAAACAAAGAAGTAGAAGTTGTACAAAGCTACAAATTCCTGTGCCTACTCTGTATGCAGCATGAGGGACCCAAAGGCAAATAAAGGCAGTCTCACAGTACATGGATGTTCTCATGGTACAGAAAGTTATGCATATGCACTTGCTCTATATACTCTACAGACCTCTCTTGCCAGAACTCACACAGATTAGATGGTCTCCTGCCTAGCCTAAGAAAATAACAGCAGAAGTTTTTAAAACTATACTTGGGGTTCCCTAAGGTGAAGAAAAAAAACATATACATAAAATTTAAAATAATTTTGCTGTTAAACAAAATCTTATTTGCCACTTATTTTGGGATCTTAAAGAAGAAATACAAAAATACCATTTCAAGACAAGTGGCTTTTCCACTTATTTACTGCAGATTCAAAACATAAACACAGTGTCTTGTCAAAACTGAGCAGCAAAATTAATCATGAGCTATAAATATGAATACCTGACTAAAAATTCAATTTTTTTCTCACAACCTATTTGCAGTATTTTTGTTACTAAGCAACAAAATGAACAAAATTCTTCTATTACCCAAAACACTTGCATTATTGCCAGAGTCGCCTTAATACAACTTTATTATCTCAATTGCTTCACTTGCTGAGCATGTGGAGCAGCAGATTAGGGATAATTAGACAAGGAATGAATGAAACTCCAGTGGAGTCACATCCTGAGACACAAATGAAGTATTGATTTTGATGATTCTACTAACAGCCATTTAATATGCATAGATGCTAAACATTTGAATTGATATGACTTCATTCTCAATATGTTGTTAAATGTATTCCAGGTTCTGGCTGAGCAAACGATGTTCAGCCTTTATGACACTGCATAGCATTCATGGTTACTAAACACAATTAAGCAATGTGGAAGGTTGCAGGAAAGCTCATGAGGGCAGCTTGAAATATGTCCTGGTTTTTGAGGTAGGATGAAAGGGAGAAATGAGGTAAAGTGCCTTTTCAACATGTACACCCATCCGTGGCATGTAGCATTTCTCAATATGTTTTCTAGCATAAATCACGTATATGTTTTAATATTGGGAAAGAAAATAGTGTGCAAGCTAGGGAAAATCTGTGATGACTCTATCAGAGCATTGTATAACATGATTGATGAATTATGTGCCAACAACCGTATATAAAATAGTGTTCTGAGAGAGGTTAAAATTGACTTTCAAAAATGCTTCAGAAAAATTTTTGCCTTTGGTTATATCATTACAATGCAGGTAACAGAAAATAGTAAAGTTAACCTAGATTTATATTCACGTAACTCAGTGTTGAATTTTCTTCTTAAACTCCAGAGGAATTGCTTCTCAAGATTAAAAAGTGGTTTTCTCAAGCAGCTTAAGAAATATTTTACGGCACATTACTCAATGGAGAGGTACAGAGGAGACAGGGAAAACTACTATGTGTAATTGAGAGTACAGACATTTCTATCAAAAAATCACACAAAATCAAATATTCCCAAGTTAGTAAGGCTAATGCCCGTAATTTTATGACTCTTAAATAAAACAGACCAGATTTTCATACACTGTACTCTAACATAAATCTACATCAACCACAGTGCCCGAAGTCCTGCCATCTAATAACTTCTTCGAATCTAAGCCAGAAGATGCAGCAGTATAAATGAGATCATATCCCCTTCTGCTGAGTGGTCAAGACCTCCTTGCTCATCCAAACAACTCAAGGGGAAAGCCAAGATAAATAATGAGAATCAACAGGAGAGAGCCTGGTTCACGCTCATTCTAGTGGACAGACTTCAAGACCAGCTACTGGAAGTTAACCTGAAAAGCCTAAAAATACAGTGGCTTTTTAAACTGAGATTCACTCAGAAGGTTTATGTGTCTACATGGGAGACTTGGTGTGCATTTGCTCAGGCCACTTTGCACACAGACCTTACACTATCCAGCTCCAAACAGACACTATTTCTGCACAACAAAATTGTGCTTGTGTGGGCTTAATGCTATGACCACAATTGCTGTACAGCTTTTGGTTCACACTGGATGTATCTGGCCTGCTGAAACCCAAGTCTCTCAAGCTACACCTCAAACCACTGCAGAGTTCAGAAACACCAGAACTCCTCTACTCTTTAAGCATTATAATGAGTTTAAGTATTTCAAGATGAGCATGGGCCTCAGTTGCTTAACTGTCTAAAGAGGAGTTGTCAGCTACATCACTGGCACACTGTGGTCTCTCTCAGGCACTATGCCTTTCAGTACAAGAAAATGCTCAGTGCATGTCATGAGTGGGATTTTGGTCTATGACAGAGGAGTGAACTCAAGGCAGTAGAGGCTCTACAGAAACTTTCTGATACCCCATCACTATGGATATGTTTCAGACTTACTGTATGTTCTGCAACAGATTTATCAGTGGTGTCAAGGAGAGAACACATGCTCTTTCTGTCACCAACAGCCTTAGAAGCAGCAATGAGAAAGCACAGTTAGGGTTGGAGAGCACATCAGCTAGTGACAGCTGGGGCAATAGGCTTATTTTGATTCTGACAAAGTCAGGAAAAGAAGCAAAAAAAAAGATGCAAAGCAAGGATTTGATAGGCGAGGGAATGAAGGAGGGCAGAAAGCTGAGGACAAGTGCCTTTGGTACAGAATGACAGGATGTACGCCACAGATCTGTTTGTGTATGTTTATTTGAAGATGGTTAAAATGGAGAGGTTCTTTTACTAACTTATGTTAGTTTGGGTTGGACTTTTTAGAATTAGGGCAGCATCAGATAAGATTGAGCTCAGTCACTACAACACACCTCATGCATGTGAGTCCTGCAGTGGAGAGCCAAAGCCAGCACTATTCTGGCTAGTGTACATTTCCAGTGGTGAGTGCACAGATGACACAGCTGTGGCAGATGCAGCAGAGTCAACTATAGGTTCCTCTGGTGACTCTGATACCATCAGTGGTGTGACAATAAGCAGCTGGTGCGGTGGGAGAAGCAGTCTTGTGAATACAATATTGCGGCTAGCAAGAATTGTTCTTGCTTCTTTCCAGTCCCGTGAGATATTTTTCTCTCTTACAGAAGAGATCAGCAGAGTTCTATAAACTATGAACACCTGCGACCTTGCAGAGCTTTGTTTATGGTACAGTAGAAAAATATTTTGACAATGGATGTTTTAGGATTTTAGCCAATAACCCCAAGGGGTGGCTGATCCTTTGACCAATTAGACTATGAAGAAAAAAGGTCTATAAAAGATTTTGTAAAATAATTAAATAAATCAATCTTGCTGCACAACTCCTGCCTGTTGGATCTCTCCTCTCCTCCCTATGGCTGTGGGATACTGTAATACAGTCTGACAGCAGTTTATACCCGGTAATATTTTTTGCTGGCTAAGGAAATAGCAAGAAGATTTTACTAATTTTCTGTGAAATTATTTGATATTTTTTAATAAGGCAAACTTCACCAACACAGCTCATCATCATTTGAACTGAAATAACTAGTGGGAGTTCAGACAGGGATCTTCTAAAATTTCCTGTGTCGACATTGCAAAAATGCTAGTCAGAGACTTAGCATAATTTTGAGTTACACTAGGGAAACAATTGTTATCTTCCCGGGAAGACAGGAAACATCAAACCCTCCTTGTGATGTCTCCTGAGGGAGATGCCCAACACTGAAGTAAAGGTAAGGCTGCAGCTTCCTGTCAAGAAATCAGCTGCCGGTAATTAGGAGATACTTGAGTTATGAACCTAAGAGTGAAGAATCAGGATTTCAAATAGGAAACAAAACCTCAAAAAGTCCAGCTGCCCTCTGGGTGCTGGAAAAGATCTGGTGTTCCGTGCTCTTGTCTTCATAAACAGCAGTGAGATGATCTTCATCAGTACAAGCTTCAGACTAACACCTTGCATAGCATGAAGTCTCCTTCCCATAAATAAAAATATAAACTGTTGAAAACCATAGACAACAACATTTTGGCTCTAAACAAATGTCGTACCTAACACCTCAGTCCAACAAATTTACTTCAGTTAGCTTTCAAAGCTGTAAACCACACTTGGCCGTAAGCTATATTTATAAAGTGTTCAAGAAATCCACCAGACTCATGCCAAGAGGCCTTTCAAAGGGAGAAATATTGGCTTATATCCATTTTGATGATGTGAGATTGCAAGTCTTTTAATTCATTGCTTTTATGATAATGATTTGAATTTTAGAATGATTTAACTGCACAGAAAAATTTCCTTAAAAGTACCTATGGAAGAAAAAATTAATTTTGATAGCATGGGCCACAAGATTGCTTGAGAATGATAAACTGGGAGGTAGGATTAAAAATATATATCCACTACTGTGAGACTAAAGAATACTGAATACATGGATACTTCCCAAATATTTTTGTGAACAATATACACATAGTTAATTGAACAAGCCACTATCACGTTTAGACAACCAATGTACAAAAAGATCTTTGGTCTTGATGTATAAAAATGAATAATAAGAAGAGAGCCACAAAAACTCCTTTGTAAAGTATGTGTGTCTGTCTAGGACTACAGTCCTTCGAATCCACCTGAACATTTGCAGCACCTAAATAGCCAGTAACACATTTTTCAAGGCTCCCAGCACTGTGCATATCTGTGTGCACGTGTGTGAGCTTGCACATGCTATATCCAGCTATATGGCAAAGATTCACTTTGCCTGATAAAGGGTCTCTATTTCACACCCTACTGTCAATATTGCATAATAAAATATCCACTGGATAAAATATACAACCAGTCAGTGGAATAAAAACTTCCATAGGGAAACTACGCTACGTACTGATAACTCACTAAATTTCCCTTCCTCTGTCAAGTATAATGGCATCATTTTTACCCCACATTTACCACAGTTTAAAAGAATGGTCTTGGCCTTTCCTATTGTTTGCAAGAAAGCATGTAACTCCAAGAGAAATATCTGAACAGTTCTTGCCAAAGCCATGCAAACAGGCTCTTGCAGCCTGCCCAAGGTAATGAAGGGATATCACAAAATCCCTTTAATAGAAGTTTCCTACTGGAAGCAGAGGGCTGTATGCTGATTCTTTGGAATGCCACTTAACAGCAGCAATCCCTGACTGTGAGGACATGTATACACATAAACATTGCAGTCATTAAACGCCTCAACAAGGACAGAGGAAGCACTCTCCAAGTATCTACAAAGGATGCTGACAGGGTCCTTGTGTCTCCATCTATCTTAAAGGGCTTTACCCTCAGGAGGGATAATTTAACCATATAGCAAGTTTAAAAATTACCATACTCACCCCTGGAGAGGTTATTTCCTACAATATGGAATAACTTTACATTTTCATCCTAGTTTATGCTCCCCTCCCCAATATATTATTTATTAATGCAATTCTGCAGATATGAGCCAAAGAATCTCTACCAACCTATTTGCTGGGCTGGCTGTGTTTAGAGAAGTAATTCTGCTGAATTGCAATACAATAAATACTGTTCAATCATTCACAGCTGCCTTGGCTTTTCATAGCTAGCAAGAATGAATAGATGAAATCATCAGCTATGTGACCACACACAAGAAAGCAGTTTTACAGTTCTGTTCAAGATTACAATGACATTTTTTTCTGAATTATTTTGCATGGTACTGATTAGACTACTGTGACAAGAAATGACAGTGCAATACAGAAAACTGGTTATTCTAGTAGCCATTTGCCCTCATTGGTCCATTAAGTCCATGTTCCACAGCAGTAATTAAAAGCTTGTCATGGTGTTTTCAACACTTTGAGTTATAAACAAACAAATAATTAGCTTGGATAATGTTTCTGGTAGCCCTTTCCCCCTGTTTTACTGCTTGCCATTCCGCTAAAATCTGATTTTCCTGTAACTACAAAGACTGTGCTTTTAACAAAACTTTGAGATGCAGAAGGAACACTGTGGAAGCTACCAAGTGGCAGCAGCTCAGGATCTCAGTATAAAGACAACAGGAAGTACTGAGTCAGCTCAGGCTTAATATAACATTTTATTTTGCTAGCCATTCACTTTGGTTCATCATTTTCATCTGCAATAGACCACTCTAAAAGCAAGTACTTTGTGCCACTGATGCAAGACCAGCAACACAGAACAAAAAGAAATAAGAAAATGATAGTTATATAGTACTGTCAAACACATTTTATGGACATCACTCTCTTAAAATACTCCTCCTGATTCCTCCTGCACAACATATGGACACAAAGCCTATTAAAGGAACTGGCTGTGCAAATTCCTACAAAAACGAATAGCACAGACATTGTGACCCTGTGAAGTATATGCAAATAAATCCAAATCCATGAGAAGTCACCTGCTTTAACTCATAACTCTTATGTGGAATCTTCAAAAGAAATTTACTGAAATTCATTAATGGATTGATATGATTTATACAAAAATGATATACACCTGAAAGCTGAAAACTTTGAATTCTATGTTTTCAATTATGCTCACTCCCCATGAACTCAAAAGCTCTTAGGGTCTGAATAACCGCAATGAAAAAATAATCTATGTTAAGTTTCTCATAACTCCAAGAACAATATATCCTGCTCTTCAGAGTATAGCACAGTGCTACTAAAACTAAGTAATAAGCAGATATTCAAGCTCAGCTAGAGATATTTAATGTCTCCAATACAAAATGTCACTTTGGTGGAACATAAAAGAAAATGATGAGTGAGGTGATGGTACAATACAATGCATGAATGCTAATTATTTAATCTCAGAAACGAGACAGCAACAGTGGCCAACGGCAAAGAACAAACTACATCTTAGCCATTACAGAACCAGAGAATCACAGCATGTGGAAGGTTGGAAGGGGCCACAGGGGGTCATCTGATCCAACCTCCCCGCTCAAGCAGGGTCATCCCAGAGCACATGGGACAGGACTGTGTGCAGATGGTTCTTGAATATCTCCAGTGATGGAGACTCCACAACCTCCCTGGGCAATCTGTTCTGCTGCTGAGTCACCTGCACAGTAAAGAAGTTCTTCCTCATGTTCAGGTGGAACTTCCTGTGCATCAGCTTCTGCCCATTGCCTCTTGTCCTATTGCTCAGCATGACTGAGCAGAGCCTGGCTCCATCCTCTGACACCCTCCCTTCAGATAATGAAAGATATTGATGAGGTCACCTCTCAGTTGCCTTTTCTTGAGTCTGAACAGGCCCAGCTCCCTCAGCCTTTCCTCCTAAGAGAGATGCTCCAGTCCCTTAATCACCTTCATCGCCCTCCACTGGACCCTCTCCAGGAGCTCCATGTCTCTTTTATACTGGGGAGCCCAGAACTGGACACAGCAGTCCAGGTGAAGCCTCACCAGGGCTGAGTAGAGGTGCAGGATCACCTCCCTTGACCTGCTGGAATGTTCTGCCTAATGCACCCCAGGTCACCATTGGCCTCTTGGCCACAAGGTCACACTGCTGGCTCATGGACAGCTTGGTGTCCACCAGGACCCCTAGGTCCTTCTCCACAGAGCTGCTTTCTGGCAGCTCAGCCCCCAGTCTGTACTGGTGCCTGGGGTTATTCCTCCTCAGGTGCAGGACCCTGCATTTGCCTTTGCTGAATTGCCAACAGTTCTCTGCCCATCTCTGTGCCTTTTTTTTTTTTTTTTTTAATTTTTAATTTTTTTTTTTAGTTTTAACTTTTTTTCTTTTTTTTAAATTTCAGCTTGTTTCACAGTATACATTTCATCTACAGCAAACCTGATATCTCATCTTTAAAATCATCCTGGTCTGTGTAAGGAGGCATCTCATGTTCCTGCTCCATACAGGAGTAAACAGACATCGAGTAAGCAGATAGCTTCTTAAGCTGACTGATTACTGATCTCATTTTAAAAGCTATGTTCTTCATAAACAAAAATATGTCAGTAAAGTCAAGAACAAAACCAACAATATCATAATAACTGAAGACAGCACAAAAAAGCTTCCAAAGCCATAATCAGTTGAAGCTGTCATTCTCATGTAAGCAATTCTTACAACAGAACTGAACCAAGAAAATATAGTTAACTCACAAACTGTACTAGTGAGTGGTAGGTGGGCATGGGGACAAAAGTGTTGTGTCAGGTGATTCATAGTGTGAATTCAGGTTTGTAGTGTTATTGAAAAACATCAGAATTAGTAACATAGCACACCATATCAGTACTGAAGAAGACTGCTGGTTTTACTTCTGCCACCACCTGTGTGTCTTGGACTTGCTTCCAAGTGTTCTCTGTTTTCAAAGAAGAATTTGTTTCAAATAGTGGCACTGAAGTAGAAACTGGTTGCTAAAATTCAGTTCAAAATCAGTTTTTACCCAAAATTATCCCACCCCCCCCCCAAAAAACCTCCAACCCTTAAAAATGTTTCAAATTAAAGTGAACCTCTAAAGTGCATTTCAAATGCCATCACCTATTGAAAGGGCCACCAAGGCTCTGGGATTAACTTATCCCATACGTATCATGTAGATTAACTGCAGCAAACATGATTGGCTGCGTTTTGAATTTTGCTCATTTTGCAGGTAAACATTACAAGTTTAATCTCAATTTTTAAAACAGCTCACTTTCCTCTAACATGTATTACAGCACAAATCAAAGTGAAATTATTCCTTAAATCAAAGTGAAAACTCAGTTTATAGTCTGGCAAGTTTTACAAAAGTCTCACCCATAAAAGTCTCTTAGAGACTCGCTTGCTAAAGGAGTGATGCATGCAGTGCTGTGTGAAATACAGGATTTTTCCCAATCAGTTCTCTCCCCATGTATTTTTTTTTTTCTTGGTACTATCTTTAGCTTGCAAGTTGTGTTTGTTTGAGGACAAAACTAGAAACTCCCAGACTGCTGTCAATTCTGCCCAGCTAGTTCTACCATCTATAAAGATTGTTAAACTTTTTGTAATAATTTCTTGCTAAAGAAGAAAGATTTTCCTCTGTTGTTGCAGTGAACTGAAGGTTCATGCCTCTGCTTGTGCAACTTCACAAAAATACACAGAGACTTAATGACAGTGCAATATTAAGGGGGAAACCATTTCTATTTTCATAGAACATAAAGGAAACACTTATTTTCTGATTTGTGCTCAAATGAAACTACGAAATTGCCGTTAATGTTAGTAAAGTAGCACACTTGCTTTCAGCTCTTTCTGATCATTTATGTCTCAAAGAGAGGTTCAAACACAGGCAAGGAATCTTCAGTGTAATTGAATGCTCAAAGTCCTTCAGTACTCTAATAAGCTGGGTTTATCATTCAGAACTGCAACACCACTGGATGAAAATGAAGAAAGATCTTGTAAAACCTCATATATCAGAAAAAAAGTGAGCTATACCTCTGGCTGTGAAGGTATTATAGTAATGTAGGAAATTTTTCTTTGGTGATATTTTGAAATACTGTATTTTCCTTAAAATTTAATGTTTCACACCGTATTTTCCCAGATGAATTCTTTCTGGAAAAGGGTTGATAAATCCACAGATGCTAAGGTTGAAAATCATCTTCCTAACAGATATTGGCCTGGAACAGAAGAGTATGCTCGCACTTAGAAAAGACTGAGATTCAGCACCTAATATGTGCAAGTCCTTTTATAGTTCAATAGTTCATAAAAGAAGTGATACAAAGGTTATTCAAATGGAAGGCTTTATCACTCATAGGTACATTATGGGGTAGTGTGAGGGGAAAGTGAAGCACTAGGAAGAGTGAACCCCAAGCACAAAAACATATGAGAAGTTGTTCACTGGTCACCAACAGAGTTGAGCTAGAAGTCCTTCCAGAATTTGGCAAAGTTTCAGATATGTGGAGTTTGTTTGAAAAGGTCATGAGCTGCCTTAGACATCTGCACTGAAGGGAACGGCAGGAGTCCAGATACATAAGAAGCTGTTTGTAAAGGAAAAGACCATCTCAAATTCATGGTAGATGAGATAGAACAAAATGGGCCTAACTGCTTGCAGCAAGGTAAATTAACATTGGACTGTAGCAAAAACTTTCTCATAAAGCGTTGGAATAGATGGCTAAGGAAAGTGAAGACATTTTCTTCATAAAACCATATTAGAAAAAAATACATCATAAATCATGTCTGTATAGGTATCCAACAACTTCCCCTGCATGAGTGATTTGCTTTGTGCTTGGTCAGCCTAAAAAAATCTGTAAGGTTTACAGATTTACCATTTAAAGCTTCTTTTCTTCCCAGAAGGCTGCATAAGAAATTTCACAACTACTGTAACTTGATCTGACTGAAAGCAAAAAACAATCCTTTTTAAGTCACTAGAGAAAAAACAGCTCCCATTTCTTCCAGTTTACAGTGGAAAAACACTCTAGGGCAGCAAGTGATGGTCCAGGAGCTGCTACATGCTCTTTATAAGAGCTTAGTGGGACAGAATAAACCCCTTAGTCTGTAATCTCCTGATTCTTCCCAGTTTTAGGAGACCTTTCTTTGGGCAAGTTTTTGCATTAGAAAACTAATTTGCAGATCAGAACAGTCATTTCCTGTAAGCCCCATGAGCCACTAGGTAAAACACAAATCCTCCCTGCTGTACACAAGTCCTCAGTGGCTCCTCTGCATCTGGGGAAGTTGTGCAGGCTTCCTCTGGCACACCTGCTTCTACATCCTTCCACTGAATTTAAATGGAATCTCTCCACAACTGACTGAATGCAGGTGAAAAGTATGTGGTACAGGGAAAACAGCAGCAAGATATTCTATGACTGAGAGTGCCATTTCATATTTATCTCTAGATATAAACATCAAAAGGCATTTTAACTACTTTTAATGCCAGATCCTCAGGGCATTTTTTTTTCTTTAGATATATGCTAAAGACAGCAATCAGATAAAGCAATCAGTGAGTATACTCACAGCTCTATTTATGGGTATAAAAATATACAGTTGCTGTCTTTACAGAGAAAACCAGGGATTTCTTTATTTGTGAGCTTGTGAATATGTGACAGAATTTGTTGTCCTCAGATGCTTCCTCACAGCCTAAGGAAATGAACGAATTCTGACATTCCTTGCTCTCTGTAGCTGCTAGCCAAAGAAAAAAGCCTCCCCACTCTCTCAAGCAGTTTGTCCAGTCTGCAGGAGGAAACACAGATTTAAGAGTTCAGAATGATTAAACTGCTCTGTTCCTGTCTCAGACTGAACAGGTAGCACAGCACATAATCATCTTCAGTGGTAATGGAGTCTTGGGCTAAATGAACAAATACCTTAGGAGTTCTTTATCTTTTTATCATATTAAAACTGGCATCTGTTATTAAACTTTGGTTCTCCCTGGCATCATTTGCTTGTTTTCAACATGAGAAATTCACGAGGTCTTCCTCTGACCAAAATTGAGGCCAGGATAACACTGGAACATACTAAAAAAATTATCAGCAGGGGAAATTAGACTTTCACTGGACTAGTTAATAAAAAAGTACCTTTATGCTATTCAAGCTCCTCTGTGTACCTTCAAAGCTTTCAGATTACTTCATGGCCTGTACATGGTTCCTGATTCTAGAGACCAGAAAGAAGTCCCACTACCTCCTTATTTCCCCTCAGTTTTCAATATACAATTTCTATGGCCTAAAATCAGGCCTCAGAAAGGAACTGCAATGAAAAATTAAAAACATGAAATTGTCCTATTAGGGAAAAATGACAAACTCAGACTATATATGAGCACTTAACTAACAAATACTGAATTTTAGAGCCAGATACTTGTCATTCATTTCTATGACACCTTTCAAATTCATACAGAACAGTTTGTTTAAGTTAAAGAAGGTTAAATGAACTGAACTTGAAACACACACCTTTTACTAATGTGCATCTTGCTTTGCATACTTTTTTTTAGCCACTGAAAATTATACATAGTAAAACTTTTTTTTTTTCCTTCACTGCCAATCATTCACTTTCTAAAATAGAAAGAGATATCATATGTGGATTTGACACAATCTGTCCTGAATTTGCTGTATTTTTTTCCATTAAGATCTGGAGAAGATCATACTGTTTATTCAATAGCATATCAGATAAGTTTTACATGACAGGGCCCTAAAAATGCTAAAAATATTATGCAACTATGGGATTAGAAGTCAAAGTTATCTGGGCAAACTGGAGAGATGATCTGAAGAAAAAGGGATTTCACTCGACAAAGAAAAGCCTCCAACATTAAGGGGCAAATAAGCAGTTGTACGAAGACTGGATGGGAAACATTTTCCTTCATCTAGTAGTTCCTTAAGCAATTCTCTGATTCATAGTAGATCAGAAGATAAGTAAATAAGATTAAATTATTATGAAAAGACAATCATTATAGTGGTGAAAAAATATAAGCATATAAGACTTGTATAAACGTTAGTCTTCAAAATAAGGAGAAGAAATCCATAAGCTGCCTTCAGCATTGACACAATCTGAGGTAAAATGCTGAGCTCACTCTTGCACACCACTCATTGTGACCAGTATCTGCCAACTGAAGTGGCTCCAGAAAACATAAACAAGAACAATAAGGGGCCTAGGAAACATGAGGAATGATTATATTAATTGAAACTAAAATTGGAAAAGAATGCTCTTTCTTTTTACCCATGGCACATAAGAGAAGAAGGAATGTGTTTGAAGAGCAACAGAGTAGATTCAGTCTAGAAATACTGAATGGGAAATTGGAAATATTGAAATGGGAAGCAAGCAGAGAACAAGCAAGCCTAGGTGATTCTGGGAGCACCACACTGGCAAGTTAGGCTAACATCTCTCAGCAGGGACAAGCACACAAGCATCCTCTGTCTTGAAATGGGCGATAGACAAGATGGTTTCAGGACTAACCTTCCAATCCTGCTCTCCATGACTGGCTATGGATTTACACACTGGAGTCTCAGAGAACAGACACACCCCTGCATTTGACTGCAACAAACCATCACACCAGACACATCACAGTAAGGAACTGAGATATCTGTATTTGTAACTGCTACAAAAAGTTCAGCTGACTTCCAGTTGCAATGACAGCTGCAATCTTATTAAATACTAGCTATCCTTCTAGACTAGAAAATTGATTTATAATATATGTGTATTTGTATATCTGTCTACTGCACGTCACAATAGTTTGTGCTGGTTTCTGCTTTGGTACTTTGGCAGATTCTGTCACTTTCAATAAATCATGTGATCTCTGCTGCTAAATTCCTGCTCTTGAAACCCAAGTTGTTTTTATTTAATTCTACTTGATTAGGATGTTGGGTGAATGCATTGATTAATAACTGTTACATGTTCCAACATCATAGTGAAGGGACTACAGAAAAGTTCACATTCAGGGGAATAAAACAGTGGTTTTAGGAGCAGAAGAGATAGTTCATACCATTTAACAAGACACTTTACATAATACAGTTCACAAAAGTTACTCAGTGATTTTCTCTTCCATGTCTAAAACAGTAGGAATGTTCCTCTTCTAGGGCAAACTGAACTTGGATATCAAGATGTCTACATACTGCTATGCATACAATCAGAATTGTGCTGATTCTAATGCTATTCAGCTGCAAGTTTGCTTTGGAGTTCATGGCAATGGACTGACAGAGATGAAAAAGAACAAGGTGGAGCCACGGAAGTTTATGTGACTTACTCCCACTGATGGCACAGACTATGGCTAGAACAGTTCCTGTTCGAGTTTTTCCCTGATCCTCCCTGCCTGGTTTTTGGTTATTACCAGAGTTGTCATGACTGCAGAAATCTGGAATGGGAACATAGTCCCAGTGGACTGCATCCAACGTGTGACAAAGTCATGAGCAGATCCACCTCTGCCTTCACTTCAAAGTTGAAAGCAGGGCCTTAGGTGGAGCTTCAAGCACCCGAGGACATCTGTTGGTTTAGCATGGCTAAATTGTACAGGAGCTTAGGCAGCAGGTAGGTAAAACAAGGCTCAGTGTGACATAGAGCTCACAGTCTGGATCTATACTAATGAAACACTGCAAAATTTTGCCATCGGGTCAGCGAACAGTTGGTGACAACCATGTTATTATTAAACTGTTTGAACCTATCAAACCATCACAACAACCCCCAAACTGCATAACAGGAATAGTCGTGGTCCTGGGTACCTCCCAAACCATACCTGGGAACTGTTTCATATGGCTGGGTGTCTCAGGTTAAAGCTGTACCAGGAACCCTCCTACAAATTCAAAGTGTTTATTCATCTAGGTCACTGAGCTGTAATATTCATACAAGTGTCTGGCACTGTTCAGCTTACAGCTACACCTCTTGCCACAAATACTTCAGATATCACTTTAAAAATAAGTGGAAACAGCCATCTACATCAATGGATCTTCTGACATTATTCCCAATTATGCTGGGTTTTCTGCCCTGCTTAATACAGAGTGGTATCAATTCCAGAATTTATAGGAGAAAAATCCATTTTTTCCACACGCAATCAAGCTGAGATTATATGTAATCAAGCTTGGAGTTGGTAAATGGAAAACAGTTAGTTGCACATGCTCCTATAAAATCTTTCTTGATATTCTGAATGCATCTACACATTAACAAAAGTAAGAAGATTAATTCATTAATTATATTTATTCCCTTTCTCTTTCAAAATCCTAGAATGAGACTAGTTACAGTTTCTTCAGCTATGAGATATGGGTACAGAATACTTTTTTCTATTAATGGAGACTGTAATTATTTTGTCAATAACTGCCGACAAAAGTAGACACAAATTCCCCCTCCAAAACTGTAAGAAAAGTGAAACTAGTTTTTCTCCTCGTAAAAAGAAAGTACTGCACACCTGCTGTATAAAATGGTATAGAAAAAGCAATGTATCTTAACATAGTGTGGAAGCAAAGCCAGCCCATTATGCGTCTTTATAACTCCCATTTTCAGACCACAGAAATACAGAACACCTAAGAGAGGTTTTGTAGGCCGTGCTCATGTGTACATATTGCAAAGCAAAGTTCTAGTGCCTTGTCAGACCACGTTTGGATCTGCTGCAGAATTCGGGGCAAGAAAAGGCGCAAGCACCTGAGCTCACATCGAGACTTTCCGTGGAGAACTAGATTCCTGTCTGACAGAATTCCTAAGTCCCTCTCGGTTCAGCCGCTACTACAGCACGAATAACACATTGCAGCCATCTTAATTGCAACTACAGTTGTTCTCAAACTTCTGAACACCCAGCTTGCCACACCTTAACACACTGGAGGAGTGGGACAGTTAAAAGACAACTCTTCATACTGGAATCTTGGCAAAAGAGATTCAGCACCTGAAGGATTTCACTTGGAATGTTTTAGAAGCAAAGACAGACCTCCACTCCATTTTGATTCAGGTGACAGAGACAGAAGAATGCCTGCAGTAACAGAACAATTTAATGTGAAAATTCAATGACTTAATAAAGAAATACTAGTTAAATGAACTTCTAAATTCCTATCTAATTAAATCCCTTTTGAATTATTTGTCTCTTCTAAACTTACAAGTTTGTTTACTTGTTTTATTTTTTTCCCGTGTGAACGAATTATTATTACACTACTGTTTTTAATAGTATTGCAGGCTGTCAGTTACGTGACACAGTTACAGAATTACTTGCATAAAGCCAACCTCAGCTTTCCTTCACGGTAACTACTGAATGTTGCTATATCCCCAGAAATGACAACCTGCAGGCAGAGACATCAACCCTGGAAAAGGTGTTATTTTCAAACAAGGGAACAAGTCAGACTGTATAAAAATGATCTGAAGCAATTCTCTCAAATCACTGACATGATAAGCCTGGAAAGATTTACCAAGATACATAAATCTTACACTTGATTGTCAGTTTTGTTTCTGTCAAAGTAGTGGTTAATGGATTGAATACCTGACCACACAGATTGCAGAATCTTCACAATTAGAAATACTCAATTACCTTCTGATTCTTAGAAAAGTGAAAAAAAAAAAGCTTCCAAATCTGGGAATTGACAAGTACTTGTGAAGAGTTTGTATCCTATTAAGCATATTTAAGCTTGAGTTGTATGATTGTGATGGGGAACAGCTGAAGCAATTCTATTTTTTCAGGTGAGTTAAAACCTTGCTTGTTTTGAAGTCATGGTGAGTTTTCCTTTTCAGCTAGAACTGCTCATGTATGATTAAAACAGGCTGCAATTCCTCTTTGTGTATACATGGGCCCTAAGATCCATTAAAGATGATGTTTCATAAACACTTTAAGCTGGTAGCTCCAAAATAAGCAATTTGCTCACCCTTTCACCCCATCACTTGAACTTGTTCCTCTCATGCTAGCACAAGCATTTATGCAGCTGTGTTGTAAATCAGATTAGGGAAATCCAGGTAAAGACTATCTTGTTTATTTATTTATTTTTATGCCATTTGGCTTTTATAAGCATTAGAGAATTACTCCTAACAGCATGGCTGGAGATCAGGGAAGCTGATGATTTTTTAGCTAAGGAAAAGCAGTGATGTACAGACGATCAGAAATGTGCCAAAATTAAGCATGAAAGCTGTTAGAGTCAATAATTTAATCAGCTGCCCAAATGTCCTCTCTTTTAGTAGTATTTTATTCACAGGAAAGTGTAATTAATTCAGTTATCCATTCATTCAATTATTTATTTACAGAATGTAAAAGGTTTTCTGCTTCAGAACTGTCAGATTTATGAATTAAATTGTATTATGCGATTTCCAGAAGAACATATTAATACTTGCAGACAAAAATTTGCTTTACTCTGTCTTAATAATTAGAAATGAATGGCAATTTTTTTTTCCTTTGTGCAGAGGTCGGCTTTTCTCTTTAATCCTGACAAATATTTATTTAAGTCTGAGGGATAATGCATAATTAGATTGATCTCTGTTGATTTTTTAAACACAAAGCAGTAAACCCACCTGACAATGGCAAGAACCTGCAAGATACAATGAGGACATATGTGACACATACTATTAGTGAGTTCACAAAATACTTGCACTTCATTCTGTTTCAGAAAAGAAATAAAATTCTTGTAGTTCTAAATCTTTTGAAGAAACTTTGTCAAAGCTCAATTATTTCTGACTTCCATACAAAATCAATCACTTTCTTGTCAGCCTGTAACTGGAAGTGTCCCAAGAAAGTAAACATCTCTAACGTGACAACAGAATCCCAGTACTTAACAGCGGGGATCACACCAAGTATGGAATTTCCCTCTGTCTAGTGTCTTCAATGTAATGGCTTTGTACCCAAATGCTTTCTTCCAAGTGTGACTACACGTGTGCATACAAAAGCAGGTTTCTTTTCATAGAGGACAGCAGTCGCATATCTTTACACCATTGTTTTGATGTCTTGAAAACTTATTGTCAATCTTCCACTTGCTTAGCAAGCCCAGTTTATTTAGTGGACTTCCCTCCAGTATAGTATGGTATCAAACTTAAGTGCTTCCCTAATCATCAAGTAATCATGAAGTTTACTTTGAGTTAATGGAAAACTCATAAAAAAAACATTTGGAGTGCTGATTATAGGCTCTTCTCTGGCATTTGCCTGTGCTTTCTGTACACTTATCTCACTTAATCAATGTCCATAAGAGTCTTCAATTAATTATTTGATTATAAAGCCATTTGTACGCACTTAGTTTGTTTAAGTGTACTGGATTATACCATAATTTTAGTTTCAAATGAACCTGCTGCACAAAGGCTAATTAAACTAACTTCTGGGTCATACATACACGTTGCCACTAAAAACATTATTTTAAATGGCAAACAGGCTCTACAGGCTGCAGAAAAAAATTATATGCACAGTATTAGCATTTATCAGAAAAGAGTCAAAGCATGCTGTGCTCTGACTGCCCAAAGGACAAATGTCCATTGTAATTCATTCTGTGAAAACTGAGGGAAATATCAACCTTTTAATTTCATAGTTTTATCATGGTTTAACTCCAGACTAGCAGTGTGCCCAGGTGGTCAAGAAGGCCAGTGGCATCCTGGTCTGTACCAGCAATAGTGTGGCCAGCAGGACCAGGGAAAGGATTGCCCCTCTGTACTCAGCACTGGTGAGGCCACACCTCAAATCCTGCGTTAAGTTTTAGGCTCCTCACTACGAGAAGGACATTGAAGGTCTGAAGAGTGTCCCGAGAATGGCAACCGAGCTGGTGAAGGGTCTGGGGCACAAGTCTTGTAAGGAGTGGCTGAGGGAGCTGGGGTTGTTTTCTGGAGAAAACAAGGCTCAGGGGACACCTTATCATTGTCTACAACTGCCTGAAAGGAGGCTGTAGCCATGTGGGGGTTGGTCTTTTCTCCCAAGTCACAAGGGATGGGACAAGAAGAAATGGCCTCAAGTTATGCCAGGAGAGGTTTACAGTGAATATTAGAAAGAACTTCTTCACAGAAAGGTGGTCAAGCATTGTAACAGGCTTCCCAGGGAAGCATTTGTGTCACCATGCCTGAAGGTAAAGATGGGTAGATGTGGCACTTAGCGACATGGTTTAGTGGTGGACTTGGCTGTGCTAGGTAAGGGTTGGACTCGATAACCTTAAAGGTCTATTCACACTAAAGAATCCTATGATTCTATATAGCTAGAATTTTGATACAACTTGAAAGCTGAATACATACATCACCATCACCACACCCCACCCCATACTTTTTAGGCTTTCAGGAAGAAATCTAGTAAGTATTAGTTGTTTGCGTCTGTTTTTCTTTTTCCTTTTTTTTTCCTTGCTTCTTTTCATAGATTTTTAGCAGCAATTGAAACAGAGCTGCATCTGAAATGATACTTGGCCCTGTATTTTTTTTTGGTATTTATAAGAAAAGTATTTTCTGCCCAAGTGAAAACCTATGTTCTAGAGACACATTTTACCATTTCAACCATGTTTTTACAGGACAATCAATAATCTTCCTTAACTTCCCCAGATGGTGGTGTCACATGCAATCATGACTCCTCTATATTATTTCTGAAAAAGCAGGAAATCCTGGTAGATAATGAACAGACTCCTACCGTCCCCAGAACAACATCCATAGATATGTCAATTTGCTGGGAAAATTTGATAAGCATCAAAGAAATATGGCATAAATGTAAATACTACTGTCAGAAATGTCCTCAAATGGGGGCAAGCTGTAGAAAACATGAGCAGTTCTTTCTCCCCTGAAACACTTAATTTTCTTTATCCTGGAAACATGCCCTTTCCAAGTTTGTGGCTAAAATAGTTGTTTTCTAATACTCCTTTACGGGGAAAAAAAAAAAAGAAACCCCCTCAATTTCTCTTGAGTTGGACTCAACTATTGCTACTTAAAAATCTTCAGAAATTACATGCAGCATATTCTACTTGGAAGAAATAAAGAAGACAGGAGCCAGGTCAAATGGCCCTTTCTAACCTTTGATCTCCACCTCATTCTTCCCAAATTCTTAGGAACTGACTTAAAGATCAGAAGCTGGCTCTTAACCAACTCTTAGCCTGTTTCACATACCAAATTTCATGCTCAAGTCCTAGAAACTCTGCAGGGTAAGGAAAAGAAGCAGTAAAGTTTTCAAATCTGTCTCTCCCGGTCTACAAAAGTTATTCATCACAATGTTCTTCCTACAACTAATATGCTGCCATTTTTCTCAACCCAAAGCATGAAGAAAATTCCTTTTCGTTTTCCTTCCTGCAAAGCAGTTCCTAGAAACACACGGTACTTCTACCTTTGGATCCTGCAGTGGTCACAGGAGGTGATCTGTTCAAACCAGTTTTCTTTTGATCCAACTCAAAAGCATTTTGTTTGCTCTCCTTTAGACCTCCCCACCAAGTAAAACTGTTACTGAAGCTTGGAAACCACCCTTAAAAGCCTAAAGATTTCGGGGACCTTTGAAACTAGATGTTCACCTGACTACATCTTTTACTGGACACGTGACTCAATTTCTTCGTGCCTCATTGCTGCATCAACTTGCTAGTCCCTTTCTGCCCCTCTGACGAGTGTCTAGCTCCAAAGCCCTTCTCACTTATAACTATTGCCTCATCTTACACATCTGTAAATCCAGCATCACCTCTTTCAACCACCCGAAAAAATATGGACACAGCTCTTAATAATAAAAATAGTGTAAACAGAACCGCCATACTTAAATGGATCACAGGTTTGATAGCACTGATTTACAGCAGATACTGTGGAGAAAAAACACCTCACAAGTAAATAATACAGCAGACCTTTAAAAACTGACACTGTGGACATAGTCATTGAGAAATACTGAGCAAGAGGATGCAATAAGTATTAGACCTTTCTGCTACACCCAAAGAACACATTTGTCCATGGCAAATACAGCTGAGAATTCTGTTTCTATGGGTTATTTTATATTGATCTTTCATTTGTGCTAATACTTTTAGCACAGTGGTAGGCAGCACTTCAGTGACTTAGGAGAAATGTAGAATTTTGGGGGGGTCAAAAATTATGAGGCATTACTAACACATTCTCTATCACTAATGTTCATGCTTAGTGTCTTCATACAAATTTTTAACTCTTACAATACAAGGCTACAGGAACTTGCTGGGTCTTTACAAATCTAATTCTAACAGTGCAGCCAAAACTGTTATTTGTTAGTCTCAAAACATTGAGACTGCTGTCTTTATTACATTTTAATGGTAACTGCTATGCCAACTCATACATTTTTAACCTTAGCATTTAATCAGCGTCATTCTGTTTGCCAGTTTACAGTGTATCAACTTCAATTAATGCAGCTTCATGCAGGTCAGTCTGATGCATTTTAAATCCTGTTGCTTTATGGCTGCCTGTGATAGAGTCACTTCTTGGCATCTGCTCAAGTACTGAGATACAGAATGGTAACTTCACAATGCAATCAGATGACGGGTCAGGAAACAATCTTCTTGGGTGACATCTGCACCCCTCAAACTGTGGCTATTATTTTAATGGTTTTGCCCAACAGCATATAAACGACAGACACAGGAATTTGAGAGAAGTTTTAGCAACCTGCAAAACTTAATGATATAAACCAGACAACCTCTGGTATTTGTGCCAAGTTCTGCTGCTTCTATATTTCCTGTCCTTCATCTTGGGATACTTACCCATATCCTTGGTCTTTTAAAACAGTAAGAGAAATAAAATCTTTTTGAATACTTGACAGTCACTATCACTCTTTTTCTTATGCTAGTCCTAATGATTTAAATGAGGAAACAAGAAAAGATGGAGATGAGACAAGAGAAAAGGAGGTCCTTTTCAGATAGCTGTAGGTTTGTGAACAGATACAATGGAGAGACTGACTGTATGGAGAGATGGACTGGTGCTTCAGGCAAAGCAAAGGAAAATGCAAAGGGAAGGGATATACGTGCAGTGTAGTAGCTGCAAGTCATGTAAGATGTCAGTATTTTACACAATACTTTTACAGACCATTTCAGCTCTGCAGGCCCTTTGTTTTACAGATATCTTTGCCTTAATTAAAATGCATCTTGGTTTTGCAACTTTTAAAGCTGTCCTTAGAGCATAACTGCTTGTGAGATCAAAAAATGCTCGTCAGTGAGGTTTTCACTTGTGCATTTTAATTTTTATCACACATTTAATTTAATACTAATTTTCATGTTTTGTAAAAAGAATGAAGTCAGTAGATATGATGGTACTACTTTATTACTTATCTCATTTTTATGTCAGGACAGGAAAATAATTTAATCATATGATGCAATTCCCACTGAAGAGAACAATAAAATGAGTAAGGTGTTGTTCCTTGCCCCTTATTTTTTCCCCCTTTCTCTTGCTTCACTTTTATTGGTTTTTTTTTTTGTTGTTCTGTTTTGTTTTAAAGGCTGCCAGTAAGTGAATCGCTAACACCACCACTGTGTTAGCCATTTAACATGGTTATAGGAAGTGCACTGACAATTTCAACAATGTTTTACTAGGTATCAGGCCTTTTTTAATTGCAGAGGAAAACTGAAATGTTATGAAACCTAAATGTGAAAATGATGTTTCTCTTGTAAAATTAAAAAAAAAAAAAAAAAAAAAACAGAAAGAAAAAAAGAAAGAAATTTCAGGGGATGATGATCATACTTTAGATATAGACAAATCATTAATTAATAGAAAAAAGAGCAAGAAAGAGAAAAAAAGATAATTCCAGGATGAGTTGATCTTAGACAGTGAGTTGTACTCCTACCCTCATTCAATAAATTTAACATTATAACACAATGGTGAAGGAAGTTGAGCAGATCAGGAGACAGGGTGACATGAAAGAGAGTAGGCAGTAGTGGCACTAAGCAAACTGTAAAAAGGAGTAACAAACTACTGGGAGACATGATCTCTTTTCTTCCTTGAATTCTTTCTGTGAAGTTTAAGACAAAGGAGAAAAAATGACAGAGAACCAATCTCGGCTCTCATGATAAAAAGAGTTATTTCTTCATGTACAGAACTTCACCATGTATGATGACAAAACTAAATGCATCATTGTAGTTTTCAGTATTAAAAGTTCTGTTTTTACAATCAAATCCAGATGTGTGCCTCCTCATCAGAAAAAATCCTGATTTCACTTTCCTCTGTTTGCTCCTGTACTTTCTCACAGATCTTTCTGCTGACTGAGCAGTGCTTTTGATTGGATTAAGCTCTCAGGCTATATGATAGATCCTTGCATTTCTGGTAAAATGGTAAAACAGGCACCTTTCTCTAATCTTTCATCTTCTTGATGACAGATCTTTAATTAGGGTCTTATCTCTGCTAAATCATTTTCATGGAAAATTCTACTATTCTTGCCTAGGATGCCTAAATAATAGCAAAATCAAGAACACTTAATTTTTAGAATTGTCAAAAATGAGGCTAGTCTTGCCACAGTTTACAGACCACGAGACAAACACAGAGAGGAAAGTGACTAGCTCAACAACAGGCAGCAGCTGCACAAAAGTTCAGAGGGAAAATTTTATCCAGAGTCCACTAGACAAAATTCACTATTTTCTCATTGTCAGGCAACAGTATCTCTAAAAAGGTCCTAGTTCATCAAAATAATTACTATTTAATATAGAATATGTCAGTATTACAGAAATCTAGTTAATAACCAAGATGGATTTCAAGCATCCAGAATCTGAGTAAAAAAGCTTGAGAACAGTTGTAACAGAAAAGTTAAGAAGCAACCCAAACAGCAAATGATGTTGTGGTGTAATGTGCTGAAATTATGAAAGATATCACTGGAACAGAAAAGAGAGAGGATGAAAAAATAAATTAGTAGATTAATACAATTATCACTCAAAACAGAGACAGAAAGGGTCATAAACATTGTGTGAACTCTGACACTTAAAGAGGAGATTTAAACAATAATGAAACAATGAACACAGGGCTTTGCATTGAGTGAAATACCTGACACAAAATGTGTGTGTTTAGAAATTGTCTAAGAAGCAGAGTAGACAATCCTTGTAAATGATACTGTGTTAATAATTAACATACATATGGGTACATTGAATTTTGTCCAAAGGCACTTCTGAGAGGCTGTTGTGTTTTCATGTAAATAGCTGGATTGCATGATATGCATTAATATTACATTTTGATCAAAATATAATATAATAATATAATAAAATTTTCAAAGAGAGGCTGTGAGATGCTACTGTCAAGTGCCAAAAATGAATGCTGGCTTTTCCCCTTCATTTTTGCTCTGAATCTCCATAAACCTTTATTACTGCAGATAAGTACAATCTGTTCTCCTCAGCTATGTACAGTGTGGCTGAGGCATCCTATCCTTATGGAAACACTGGACTATAATGTCTGTGGGAACAACCCCACCGTAGTCAGTACTAGGCAAGCTCAAGGAACAAGCCTAAAAGCACTTCATGCTTCTTAATGGTTTTCATACAATAACCTACAGCCAAGATACTGAATCCTTGGAAGCAAGAACATTTTCAATGAACCTGAGTGGAGATACCTTGGCAGAACGTCAGTTATCTCCACATGCAATGCCAAAGCAAGATCACAAATATTCATGCTCTTTTCAGGCATTTTCTGTTGATCTTATGGGGGCTACTCTGTCTTGTGTATAGCAACAAGACCTTCCAAACTTGCACAGACTTCTCCCCCTTTACCTGGTGCTAAAACTAATATATCCAGTTTCTAATTTATCAAGTATTTAACTCCTCTTACTATGTACTTGACGGAAACAAAAAAAATAACACCCCAGAGTATAAAAAATGAAATCTTTAAATGTGCCATTTTTTCTATTGAGCTATTATTATCACTTCCATGGGTGATTTAATCAAATCCTACAGAAAAGTTTAAAAGGCAAAATAGGAAGATTGATTGGTAAACAGGAGTTAGTAGCTATGGGCTCATTATTCTTTATATACTAACCCTGAACTGGCCTTTAAAAGACAAATTTCTACTCTGCTGTGTGGTTTCTGCACCATGGCCCCATGATTAATTATCAGGCGCCACATGCAAAATCCACTATGATGGATTGTCTGCCCACATCAGCATAATTACTAACCACAGTCATTGACAGTCCTTGCTACTGGAACAACCATCCAGTAGAACTGAGAGGTGAATGAAAACACTTTGTAAAAAAGGGCAAAGAAATGCAATTAGATAAAGGAAGACATACCAAAGTAGTTGGCATAATCCCTCAGCTTTAGGGAACAACTGATAGCTGACAGCAGAGTGAATAATTCACAACGAATCATTTAGGGAATGCAGCTTCTTTAGATGCTGAGTCCATAGGTTCTATACACTTAGACTCCAACGCTTAGAATTTGAGTGTAGCCTAATAATTTTTAAAAATCATGTCTCTTTTTATGATCCTTGAGGGAATGAATTATGGTTATCATCATAAACACACTTGCAAACTTCGAAACTTAGAAACTTTTACAGTGACCATGGCTGTTTCTTAAGGTGACAAAGAAAAATTGAATTCTGAACTATGATGTATTGTTAAACTTCTGACCATTACTTTGTATTTAGGCTGAAGCTTCATTCTCAGAATTTAGAACTGAAGTCAGCAGGTGAACAATAGGACGCCTTTTGATGGGGTTAGGCACTATCTACTATTTCACCCTTCAGTAGTCTAGAGCAAATTCAGTCACACAAAGTAGGGTTCTCATAAGTCTGACACCTAAAGGCTGCTTTCAGGCTTGTGTTACCACTCTTTACTTGTCTTTAGTGTTCTCCAGCAAGTTGAGGAGACGGTTGCCTTCTGAGCCTACCTCTTTCCTTTGCACTACTTCAAAGGAAAGCAGGTAGAGGCAACAGGCATCTCAAAAAGTCAATAATTTGGTTGTTCAGAAAATATTCCTCCTGTTTATGTCCTTTGTGGATTCAATTCTGTTAAAAATAGATACACATGCTTTATGGAAGAGACAGCCAGGAGCATTCAGCTCTATGGTCTGCTATAGCCAGAAAACAAAGGTAGGCATATTTGTTTACACCTAATGAATTGGCCCTTTGAAGCATCACCTTCTATTCTCCCAGAGATAGCCAGAGAATTGTTTTTTAATGGAAATATAAATAATTAGGACAAAATGTTGGGGTTTTATAAGAAAAATTCTGCCGCAGGGAAAACTGTATATGGATGCTTTTTGTGACATACACTCATAAGTTGAAACTTAATCACATGTGAGTGGCAGGCTAAAATGAGACAGATTTTAAAGAAAAAAAGATGTCTCCAGGCAGTTTTGTAGCGTTAAGAGCAACTTGTGCTTGTTTACAAAGTGGATTTGCCATTCAATGACCTAACTGCTCTCAACTGGTTCCATCAGGAGTAACAACTCTAAGTGCTCCCTACTTATTTAAGGGCTCCCTACATCATAGGCAACATCTTTAGTAGCTATATTATATTCTTGTAATTTTTCACTAAAAACTGCAGATGCAAAATTACAAAATGAGAATATGCATACAGAAATTCATACCATCTCCTCTAACGTATTTAGTTGCAATCTAATGAACTGGGTAAAAAGATAAACAAAAAGTGGTTTTCTATTGCTGTTGCTGTATTTTAAAGATGCTTTATTGAAGAGTTTTCCATTTTTATAAAATAAATGACAGCACTGAGTGGTGAATCAGCATGATAAAGCAAGAAGACAGTGCCAGCTTGAAACTGTTCAGAACCATTCTGAATACTGCATTGCAAAAAGCACACATCTCATTCATTCTTAATAAAATTATACTGTGAAACTTTACTGTGAACCCCCACCACTTCTTTATCAATATGTACTCAATAGGCACATACTCAGCCAGGAAATGACTTGTAATTACTGTGCCTACAGTAAAGATGGTGAGGTTGTGCAAGTTCTAAACCAGATGGTTGCACTTTGACAGAAATATGCCAGTATTTCAGAAAAACAAGAAACCTGTGGAATGAGGTCTCTAAATACCACTCATGGGTTCACCTCACAAGAAATGGTAAACCACAGTAATTAAATAAGCTCTCTTCTAATGACTGAAACTTCTCTGTTATTAATACATCTTTGACAAAATTTCTTTTGTGTAAGTAATTTGACATGTTCTACGATGAAGATCTTTGACTTTTAGAGGACTGATTCCTATGTATTTTTTCTATTCCAAGACTACAAGTTCAGTTTCACAGCCATTAGGCATTGGAGGAAAAATTCCAGAGAAATATGAAAGCACTCTAAAGAACACTGCATACAATGGGCTGTATGCATCTTTTAATACAAATTCAATCAACCCATGAACATACTCATATTCTCCTAAAGATATGCTGTCCATAGTCTTCATTCTTATTGTGGAAATCCTTCATAAATGTGTGACAATGAAATGTTACACCATTTATCATCATTTAATAAGTGAACAGGATTCATCACTGATAACATCTGCAGAAAGGTACATGGCTTCCAAAATTTATGACACAGATTTGCATGTGAACTGTAATCAGTAAAATAGCTTGTAGGGTAATACATTGTGTTCTGCTGTTAATAATCAAGATATCCAAAAGTGATATCATTATGGCCAAGACTGATTCTTCTATATGTGTTGATTTATGAGTGATTTCTCTTAAAAAGATTCTAGCTATATAGGCTGTGGATAAAATTCTGGCACTGCATCATTTCAACTGTTTGATATGCCAAGGAATACATGGTTGAAGATACAACAGCATGAAAAACATGGCATACTCTTTTATATATTATTGCCAATATATTTCACACTATTCTGGTCTATTTAGGAAAGGAAGGATTTAGTTTTCAAAAAAAGAAAAAAAAAACCGGACCCAATATTCTTTTCTGTGTAAGCTTAGACACATCAGAGCAAGAAATTCACTAGAACTTATCAAATTAAAAATGCTACAAATATTAATATTTCAATTATTGTTACTTGAGTTACTGCTCTAGTAAGATTATAACCCAATATGGCCAGACAATTTAGAAAGAAGCAACCACTTCCGTGAAGGGAGATTTAACTGATGATGTCAAACTACAGAAGTTTTCTGAGCTTAAGAAGAGCAGTAATAATCATCTGTGGTATGCCCTAGTACAAAGAAACTACGCAAAATACCTACAATTTTAATTCCTGTGTTTAACAATGGTATACAGAGTAAGACACTATTTATGCTGATCGTCTTTCATTCTTCATTTTTCTGTGTCTGTCCCCTTTCTTTTTACAAATGGATAAAAATATGTCTCTCTTCTGTGTATATAATATTCTCTAAAGCTCTTAAAAATGTTTCATAATAACGTATAAACCAAAGAATTTTACATATATGATTTCCTATTGAAGCTGTATACTAGCAGAGAGGAAATTGCTAATTATACTTCTAGGCTAAGTGAAAAGGCCAGAAACAACACTCAAAGCTAACTGCTCTGTTTGCAGACTGCACCACCTTTCTCTTTAAGACTCTTAGAGACTAGCACTAAGTCAATAAAAACTTCTTTAAGCACAAGCATCAAGTCAGATTTTTTTAATCAATATATGATCATATCGCCTTACACAACAGAAATGTCACATAATTTTATCTTAAAAATTAAATTCTTACTAAAATCAAACCTTAATCCACTTGAAGTGTAAGATTTATTTTTTTTACCCTAAATTAAAGCACCTCAACTATCAGTTTTAACTTACAAGTGGAATGGCTATGATGTTCCACAGGCTTTCCCTGAAGTACACTGACTTTCTACATAAAAAGTACCTGCATTCATAAATATGCAGGCATAAATATGCAGGCATAAAGATACTTAAAATAAATTTTTAAGGTACTGACGTGGAAACCATGCATTTATATTCAGGCTCAGAAGAGACACATGCAACCCATTAGCTTAATTTCTATTATATGCTATCAAGGAAAGTACCTATCTCTGCAGCCACCTGGAAACACTTTTCCATGTACATCTAGTCAAGAGCCAATTTAAGAACAAAGCACCACATGATGGACAGCCCAGACTAAACAAGAGGTTTTAAGGGAGCCGGCGGTTGACTGCAGGGAGAACAGTGGAGAAAGCTGGTTTTTCCCAGACTGGAAGAACCACCCAGCAGGTTTTGACTTCCAGCTACATTTGTAGCTGTGAAAACTATTTTAACAATGGTGATCAAATCTCACATTTCAGTACGTAAAACGGTCAGAAATAATTCCTCTCTCAATTATTCTAATAATACTTGCGGACTAAAGGAATGTGTTGCAGGACTTAACATATTTCTTCTCTATAATTTCAAATAATCTACTTTCTAAATGACAGATTCTGTAGATTTGCTTAGATAAGTGAAGTGTATGATTGTCTGCACTTTCAGCATACCTGAAATCCTGTGGCTTCATAAGCATGTCCAAATTTTTGAACTTACATGCAGGAGCTGAACACTGTGAGATTCCTCAGTTTATTTCAATTAATTTCCTTGTTGGGTATTACAGAAAGTTTTTGATGAATACCTTAAAACTAGAGGCATCTGATCTTTTGGAAGTATAAAGGCAATCAATGATGCCTTTCCCCCTGCCCCCCTTTTTTCCCCTCTTTTTTTTTCCTCTCTCATTTCATATTTTCTCCAAAGTTAATTTATGGGTAACAAAAAGTGAAAGAAATGTGCAAAGGCACTAGATTGTTATGAGAAAAGAATGCATGGGGATACATGAATTATAATATCTTTAAAAACAAATTTTATCAGTTTGACTTGGATGGCACTCACAATAGCACTTAGTCCATATTATTTCCTTAAAAATAAAGAAAGAAACAAATAAACAATATGTTTTATAATTCCGACAAATCTTCCTGTAATTACAAGACAGGGATTAAGGGGAAAAAAAAAAAAAAGAAAAAGAAACTCAGTGCTGCGGTATTTGAAGTTTGCTTAAAGGCTTTAAAAGTTATATTTATCTATATCTCTATATATAGGTACAGTAATAGTTTCCTTATTTTTTACATTATATTATATTAACATTAATATATTTTATATATATATAATACTATATATATATATAATATATATATAATATATTATATTAACATTATTATTACATAGCAACCAAAACTGGAGTAGAGAGAGCTGCTACTGTTTGCATGGAGTTGATGATGAACGTGTGGTTAACAGAAGCAATGTGCTTCCTAATTACGTACTACAAAGAGGTATTATGGTAATGCTCTATCTATGACTTGACCTTCACTTGGCAATAAAGTGATACAAAGAATTTAACAATCAGAGGCAGTGCATTCCATTTCAGCAGTAAGGGGAAAAGATTTTTTTCTGTGGTCCGTAATTTTCAAGGTCTTAAAAGGGCTCAGATTTAGCCTTTATACTTGCATGTGACTTACATGGGTCAGTATTCCAACACCCAGCATAATAAAAAATTGCTTTTTTTGTCTATGACATGGCAAGAAAAACCTACTGTGCTACAACAAGTTAAATAGAAGTTTAAATAAACATGCACATTCAAATGTAAATGCACAGCCACAAATATATCCTTTTATGTAGGTATAGTTACATACTATATAATATACTACACACTTATATGCCACATGTAATTATGTAATATACATGTATACCTTCAGATATATGTCTGTGTATACAACTACACAGAGTCTGCAGTAAGGCTAATAAATGCTTACATATTAGGTCACCATAAAAGCAGGAGTTCAAGGATTTATTCAGGTTTTTTTATTGAAAAGACCTGGTTTTTACCCCACTAATGCCTCAGACCAGCACAACTATAACACTATTAGCTCTGTTTGTAAGAAAAGCTATGAAAGTTGCCTACTTTGTGGAAAAGACAGACTTTAAAAAGCTGTCCATCTTCAAATTCTCTTATTCAGCTACAAATTTTCAGAGAGGACTTCAAAGAACATCTTGGGAATTACAGGCTTCAGTAGCAAATTATGAGAATGTATGACTGAAGGACACCTCACCAGGATAAATTCAGAAAGTCAGCATGACTCCAGCAGAAGGAAATCCTGCCCTGCCAAAATTTCAGACATCTGTGCACTGAGGTAAGGGTGGTCTAACTAATATAGTCCCACTGGAATTACAAGATGTTTTTGAGGAATTTAGTAAGTCACAATGTAAGATGAAACACTTGACATGTATAAATATGCTGTGACTGAAATACGTCCTATTGAGGGCAAAATAAAAAGCTTATTTCTGCCAGGAGACTGACAGTGAAAGTTTGCCATAGTGTGTCCTAGAACCTATACCATTCCATATATTAAAAAATAACCAGAAAACCAAGGGCTAAAATGCACGGTGACATTAGTTTGCTGATGATAAAGTCAATGGTTAGCCATGAAGAATCACAGAAGAATCTGTAAGAGGAGTTTGGGCAATACTTGGGCCCAATGAACCTGCACCCATCTGCTGCAGCAGAAGTCTGAAAACCAGCGCTATACATATTTGAAAAACATCTTAAAAAGCGTCTATGAAAAAACCTATCTTTTCTTGTCCTGTAACATTACTTTCCCAGAAGTAAATTTAAATTCTCTTTCCACTGATGTGGCAGTTGGAAAACAGCCCATTTACCAAATGAATGGGAGCCTTTTCTTCACCAGGATTTTGCCCCATCTGATTCTCCATGTATAAAACCAAGAAAAATTTACTAAAAGTGATGGCCACTTAAGTTTATAGTGATTTAGATGCTAAATTATTAGTACCTAAATGTAAGCCAATAATACAACTTGGCTGAAAACCAAAGATTTTCTCATATCCATTAGATTGAGACCTGATGGCTGCTTATTGTTGTATTTATGGCATTTTTTCCTTTGGTGGCACTCAAACTACATTCTGTTTTTGTAAATCTGACTGTACAATGACTCAATGTCTGCACAGGTCAGAGTGTCCATAATATGTCTACAGTATTTGTCCACATGTCCATAATAACTGAACAACTCTGGGAAATTATGTATTGACTTAATAAAATCCCTACACTCAGCTTCAAATAGTTTCTAGCACATCTTCTTTTTTTGATGTAACTGTTTAAGAGAAAATATGTTGTTGCTTTTGTTTCATAAGCAGCAGATGGAGTTGGAAATGGAAGATTTTGTGAAGTCTATCAATAAAGGAAACAGTTATGGTAAATATATATAATTACACTGAATTTCATTTGTTAATGAAAATTAAACTAATTTGTTTAGGGGAAACCAAAGCAAATGCAGTAAAATTAACTCAGTAATAAGTTCTTTTTATTAAAGGAATTGGTAAAGATCTTTAAGGTACAAGCAAACACATGCTGACTGAGTAAGTAAGCACTGAAAAGATGAAAACCAAGTAAGCTTTACGGGTAAAGCATTTGATGTAACTGTCAAAATTTTGTTAACAAAAATTACAATAAAAAGTCAAAACTAGCTCTTTTACAAGACAAAATCTTTGGAGCCTAATAAACAGAATATGACTTGTTATTAATTAAATAGAATGATACCAAAGTTGCAGATTAAGGTACAGCTACTGCTAACCTGCTACATGAATTGGCAGCATTTTTTAGGACAGAAGTAATTTAGAGGATGAAAAGGATGTTATAATAAGGAAATTAAGTCATATTTTATCTCCAGGGACTCACTGCCACCATCAGAAAAATGAGAGTTATGGATTGGATTTATAAGACACAGACATGCTCAGTATAGATTATAAAACTAATTGTGAATTGCACAGAAATAAAGACAATTAAACTCATTGCTTTCATCTCATGGGGAGCTAAGTAGACAGAAATAGCATCTTTAAGCTGTACATGCTTGATCTGCACAAACCAGTGGACCTGAAGAAGAAAATAGGAGCAACAGAAAAAACCACAAAGCCACTGATAAGCAACCTAGAGTATTACAGGTATGTTTGTAATTTCTGCTTTACATCATTGCTTGAAATAAATGATCTGTTTGACAAATTTTGAAGGAGCAAGGACTGAAGAGCAAGGGGAGTAGAACAATACAGAGATTATTAACAGTTAATATATATATTAATTTTCACTCTTTCTAAACCACCATAACATCACCATTTGTAAAAACCAGCCAATAGCTTCTGCTCTGGTACATAATAAATGTATGCACATAGATAATGGAATGTGAATTGGCTGTATTATCTTCTGCCTGAAATTATGCAGATACAAAATAAAGTGTACACCATTATCTTCAAAGCTAAAAAAGTAATCAGAAAGATGTGCACTTTCCTGTCTTATTCTAGGTTAAAGAACCTGTATTGTACACTAGTTTTAGAACTGTCATTTAAGTTTATCATTCCTTAACATGCATGCTAATAGTACATACTACTTTTAAACACGGCAGTATAGCATAAAACAGGCAAAACTAAGCTCTTGCAGGCTATCATTATGACAAAACCCAATTAAATTAATCAGAATCAAAAGAGAGAAGGCACTTTCCCTCATTTGTAATTTGGAAAGTGAAAAGCCCACTGGGATACACATTTTTCACAGTTTCCGATCACGCTTGACCTCACCTCTTTTGTTTAACCAAGCCTATTAATCAAATACATCCCAGAGGTGACTAATGATCTTCCAGAATTCTAACAGAAGCAGAAAGTCAAGGACAGAACAAATTGATCCACATCACCCACCTAATTAAGTTTACAATGCTGACAATGCTTCCTCCATTTTACTCAGAACTGTAGCCCATACGGTTATTTTAAGACTACTGCTTAAGATTAAAACAATTTGACATAGCACCTCTCAAAGGACCAGGTTACAGATTTTTGTCTCAGTGCAATATATCCCTTAAAATCTATATTTTAGATTCTTTCATTTCGATACAAAGTTAAGGGGCAGTTAAACTTCCCTGAAACATAAGCAGCCTTCCATTGAATGACCATTGCAGAGTATCATCTCCGTACTTTTGAGAAACAGTGCACACCAACTTTTCCACATACTTTTGTTCAAATAAATGAAGGCAAAATTAAGTTGACATCACATTCAGCTGTCATTCTGTGAATGTTTAAGCAGAAAAGTTTGCTCATATGATCAGTGTGCTGAAAAGACATGCTAAAAGTGCTTACAAAAAAAAAAAAAAAAGGCAAGCCAAAAAAGACACAGTAATAAACAGCATTTCTGTTCTTCATGGGCCTCACAACATAGAAGATAGATTTTTCCATTAAGACAAAAATTGGTAATGTTTCCCACATGGGAATGCTTACTCATATGGGAATGGGGTTTACCCAATGTTTTGCATATCTCTGATTAAGAGGACTAAAGCATCCTTTATTGACATAGATGGGCCAAACCAAACCTACCAATTCAATTTCTACCCAACACAAACAGTGATAGGAGATGGTAGCTCCAGCTTGAAGCATCAGTGCTTAAAGACTGTCCTGCCATCTTACAGAAGAAATTTGAAGAAGGAAGAGAAAGTGTTGCCCTTCTGTATCGAGGGATGAATGCCTATCCATGATATCACAGAGATCACTTAAGGAGTTAAACTCTCCTGTTAATCACCACACATACTACTCCATTTTACCTTTAAAAAAACAAAAGGTACATATTTGAGAAAAAGTTAGACAGCGTTTGAGGCAGAAATAGTAGGTGATTCTGCTATTAGAATATATAGAGAGTATTTCTTTTACCACTGAACAACACTTTGGTCATACATACAGCACCATTTTCTCATTCAGGAATCTATGTGCATATCTGCCGTTAAGAATTGTGTCATGTCTGGCAGAAAGATGATGGCATGAACATCAAAAAATGAAAGACTCAATTCAATAGGTAGTGAAAACCCATTGTGGTGAAAGATCCATCATTATTCATGTTTTAGATAGCAAGCAGAAGAATGGAAAAGCAATAAAACAGACACCTCTAAAATTCCATGATTTTTCATAAAAGAAAGAGAAACAGAAGACAGAACAATTAGAGATTTACTGCATGCTTTATTGGTTGTGTGGAAAAAAATTATTAACAGAGGACAGAAAACTACAAAGAGAACATTAAAAAGGAGTGAGAATAATATTGCTTAAAGAAAATTACTTTCAAATTATTTCCTTCCAAATTACGTCTTTATTTAAATTGAAGATATGAAAAGTAGTATGAAAGAAAACCTCAAGAACACTATGACTGCACCAAAGCTTAAAGAAAAGGGAGAGAGGAACTTTGTTCAGAGCCCCATTAACCAAAAGCTTCTGATGTCTGGATATGAATTTCCTTCCTAGTTCCCCCATTGCTCCTGGGAAGGGACTTAATGCCTATATATATATATATATCACATAATCCCATACTGGAGCTGAAAAAGACTGCTTTGCTAAACACTTTAGAGAATAGTTACAGTACGACTCCCTGGCCTCCCTCTGCTAAAATCAGAATTGAAACTGGAGTATCAGAGGATGTTCTTATCCATCTTTCAAAAATAAACAGAAACATATTAAAACTTTGTCTACAAAATAGCTGAATTCTTTACCAGATCGTGGACACATCTTTCAAATAGAAAAGCTCCCTGTAAAACCATTGGTTTGGTATTGAAATTCAGAAGCACTACATGACCAGAAAGTCTGAAAACTATTGATCAAGTCCACAGAAGTTATCAAAATTATGAGCAGAGAGATGTAGCAGACCTGAATTACTTTTAATTTTGCTGAAAGAAAAAATAAAATTGTTATTCTTCTAACCAGACATCAGATATCTGAAAACTGTTATGAAAAAAAATTGTTGAAATGATATATAAAATTTTATCAAATAATCTGTTATAACTGACGATGATTTGAAGAATCATTTTACTCAGCTTGAAGATGAGGTGATTTGAGACAGCCAGCAGGGCTTCACCAACAGCAAGTCCTGCCTGACCAACCCAGTGGCCTTCTGTGATGGGGTGGACAGGGGAAGGGCTACAGATGTCATTTATCTGAACTTCTGTAAAGCCTTTGACACTGTCCCCCATAACATCCCTCTCTCTGAGAGAGAAGAATTTGATGGGTGGGCTGTAAGCTGGATAAGGAATCAGTTGGATGATTGCATGCAGAAAGTAGTGGTCAACAATGCAGAGTCCCAATGGACACTAGGGATAAATGATATCTCTCAGGGGTCCAAATTGGGAACAGTATTAATTAGTATCTTCATTAATGTCATAGAGAAGGGATCAAGTGCACCCTCAGCAAATCTGCAGATGACACCAAGCTAAGTGGTGCTGTTGACACTCCTGAATGACAGAGCACCATCCAGAGGGACCTGGACAAGCTCCAGAAGTGGGCCCATGGGAATCTCTTGAGGTTTAACAAGACCAAGTGTGAGGTTTTGCACCTGGGTTGGGGCAACCCCCGGTAGCAGCACAGGCTGGGGGGTGAACAGGTTGAGAGCAGCTTAGGGGAGATGGACTGGGGGGTGTTGGTGGAGGAGAGGCTGAGCATGACCTGGCCATGTGCACTTGCATCCCAGAAAGTCAAACACATCCTGGGCTACGTTCAAAGCAATGTGGGCTGAAGGGAGAGGGAGAGGATTCTGTCCCTCTGCTCCACTCTGGTGAAACCCCACCTGCAGCGCTGCAACCAGCTCTGGGGTCCCAGCACAGGAAGGACACTGACCTGTTGGAGCAGGTCGAGAGGAGGCTACCAAGTAGATTAAAGGGATGGAATACTTCTCCTATGAGGAAAGGCTGACAGAATTGGGTTTTTTTCCACATGGAAAAGAGAAGGCTTTGGGGGTGACCTAATTGTGGCCCTCCAATACCTAAAGGGAGCCTATAAGGAATATTGAGGGAGATTATTTACAAGGTAATGTAGTTACAGGACAAAAGGGAATGGCTGCAAACTGGAAGAGAGTAGGTTTGGATTAGATATTAAGAAAATATTATTTCCTGTGAGAGTGATGAGGCATTGGAACAGGTTTCCCAGAGAAGCTATCCCTGGAGGTGTTCAAGACTTGGCTGGATGAGGCTCTGAGAAACCTGGTCTACTGTATTCCTGCTCACAGGAGGGCTGTTGGAACTAGATGATCTTTAGGGTCCCCTCCAATTCAAACCACTCTGTGATTCTATGAATATTATAAATTTTATTCTCTCCTGTCTATTTAATGGAAGAATGAACACCATTACAGGGTTTTTGGAGAAGCCCATTTCTTTCCCACCTGCTTCCACACATAAGAAACCAGTGTTTACTCTGACATTTAGAATAAAGACTTTAAAGAATAGCCTTGTGCCCACATAAGAGCTTTGAATTCCCTAGAAATTAAGTACTTTTAAAGGACAATTTAAATTAAAAATTATATGACAAAAAAGGATTATATAACAAAAGCCACAATTACAAACAAGATGCGGAATTTGACCTGGAATCCAGACTGTTAGTTCCCATATAATAAATTTGTGGGAAGCCCATAATCTCTATGGTGCAGTAATATAATTTCTCTTTTCCATGATCCTAGAGAACATATTTTTAGACTCTATTTTCACTTTATAATTAGGATACTATTTTTGTCATAGAACTGGCTACTTATTGAAACTCTTTGCTTTATATACTTTTATTTTGTTGCCTTTAGTTCACCAGTTCACCAGTTCACCCCATAATGATCAGCTAATTGGAGTCACCACCCTTGGAGATATTTAAAAACTGACAGTCTTGGGCAACTTACTCTAGTTGTGCCTGCCTCAGTTTGGACAAGATGACTTCCAGAGGTCCATTCCAACCTCCCCCCTTCTCTAAGTCTGTGATGGGTTTGCAGAGAACCAGGTTGCAAAGGTAAGCTGATTCAGAGCAGGAACACTTCATGATGTGAGCCCGAGCATAGTCAAGTGGGATGACTTTTCTTTAAAAGAAAATTTCTTTAATTTTCTTTAATTTCTTTAAAAGAAAATGCTTCCAACTTAAACAATCTGAAGTGGCATCCACAGCACTAAAGATGTAGAAAAAGGGTTGATGTTTGGTGAGTCATGGCTCTTATCTTTCTGAAGTGATTTCCTGATCAATATGGCATTTTATATTACTCTGCAAACTGCCAAATTTTCCACCTGCATTCAGCAGAAAGGTTTGTAGTCTAAATATAGGAGAAGATTTATAGAGCCAGGGCAGATAACCACTGTGGTCGAAAAATTTAATACTGAATCAAAGTTAGATTTCACTACATTTCATAATCACCACACTTATAACAGGGCTAGGGTGCTTGCCTATCTCAGAACACTGTGAAGAAGAATATAAAGACGACTAGATAATGATCCAGGCAAAGAGCTCAAAACAGAACTGTATTTTATCTTCTTAGGGAAAATGACTTAGCTATCAAATTATATATAGGACAATCCACCTGTAGAACCAATCACTATGCAAGCATTATTAATCTGCCCTAAAAGGTTCCAAGTGGACCTGGCTGAAAATCACTGCGAAAGGCAGTGGGGGCCCAGCAAGGTCCCACTGGTTTGTGTTATGCAACAGCATGGAGATGTCTACATGAGCAGTGTTTCTGAAGGAGAGACCCTCTGGGCTGGTCTGTAACACTTCTGTTAGCAGCTAAGTCACAGTCTGAAATAAAATTCTCCCTACTAAAGGTTCTATTAGGCTTAAAAACTTCAAGAGATATTGAATGCATTGACTAGAAAGTGCTATATTTATTGTACTAATTGCTATTAGTACAATAAATAAAAATCAATGCTGTATCCAACTCAGAGCTGATCAAATTAAGGTGTACAAATAATCAAATCATTAAACATTACAGCAATTATTCCTATGCCAGGTAAGCTACTAAGTGGAAACTTGCAAACTAAATAAAACCCATTAAAAATATTTTCCATAATTTAAAAAAAATGACATCTGGTTCCTCCAACATGATAATACAATTCTTTCTATGTTATTCAAAGCACAGGTAGCTCATATTTAATGATGACAGCCCAGCAGTCCTGGGCTGTTAGTGATTCCTGAAGCATTCCTCCAGAGAATAATGAAATCCAGCATGATTAATGATTTAAATTAACCCAAGTCTACTGATAACAAGTATTTTAATTTTTGAGAAAATGATATCAGAAGCTATGCTATGGTAATTTGCTATAATGCAGTTTTAGCATCGAATGAAAAGTAATCAAGTTACAATAAAGATGACTGAATAGAAATGTGTACAGAACTAAAGTAGTGCCACCCCTAATTAATGTCCCCTGGTAGCAAATCTATTAGCTTTGTAACTGGGATTCAGAAGGATGCAAATGAATAGGACTCTGGGAACAATAACAACAACTGGCAATATTTTTATAACTAGTATTTTCATTTAGATTACTGAACAAAAATATGCAATAGCAGTTCAATTTGGAATCTTTACTAAAGCCTGTAACAAAAGCATCAAGCAAATTTTGGCACATGTCATCAGTGAAATTTCACTAAATACTATGAAACTAACACAAAGAATTTACATGTCCTCATCAGGACATCTCAGGCTGTCTTCATAAAACATTCTAACCTTCCAATAATGATCACCTTACCTCTACTAAGCAGCACACCCAGCCCTTATAGCCTGCACTGGCTTTCAGCCTCCATGATCTCCACGAAACCAACTGAAGTTAACCACATGAATTTTCTCCTGATGCTGTTTTTTAACCGTCACCTTTTTTTGTCTGTATATCTACTGATAAAAAACCCCAACCTTCTTCCTACATCACTTCACTCGTGTATCCTTACATTGTGGGGTTTGTTTTTTGGAGGCAGTTTGGATTCAAAAAGTACAATTTGCCTGAACCTGAATGCTTGAGGGCTTTATTAACTTCACTCACACAGGTGGAGCAATTATTCATTAAAAAATCCCATTCAAATCCACTGGAATCCATTGAAAAAAGTCTACTACTCCAATAGCTATGTAATAAAGTTATAGATTTTTCTTCCCAATGGGCTAAATGATATATTGTGTTGTAATAGGGCGACATTTTGGTGTTCAAAACACATAAAAGATTTCCAGACTTACAAATGCTTTTCATGTTGTGAGATCAAACGATCCTTTATCCTCCATCACATTTTTTCAGCAGTAGAATTTTATGCTGTTTCTATAGATCCAAACAAAGGGTTTACAAAGCAAAAGAGGAACGAAATAGGAAGCTGATGTGAGGAACTTCTATCAAAAATGAAACAACTGTCAAAAGTGATGGGAAAATGTACAAGTTCTCTCTGAAAGTAGGGAAAGGATTTTGTAATTTTGTTCTTTAGGTATAGAAAAAATTAAATGGGCCCACGTCTGTAATTCCCAAATGTAGATACACTTTCATCCACTCTGTCCACAGCAATAACCAGTTTATGAAACAACTGAAAAAGGCAGCTTTTATTTTACCAGGAAAAATTTAGAGATACAGTGTTTTCTCCTTCCTTCTTCAGCTTCAGTGTGTGCATAAATAGGCTGTTTCAAGCTCCAAGGAGAATCTCTCTTTAGTACTGGGGATTTTGTAAAGTGTATCATTGCAGAGAAACACTAACAATAACAATTGTTCATGGCCAACACATTCAGAATTCTGAATGTGCTCTACCCTTCCCAAATCAACCATGGGGGCTCACATGTAATAAGTACAGTCTTACTGCTTAGCATCCACATCTTGTGGGCAAACAGGTCAATGTGAACACATTGTTTCAGATGACAACAGTTCAAAATTTTCTGTAAAAATATGATGATGATGCTTGTCACGAAAATCTATTAAGCAGTATCATTACTGGAATGAGACTAATACTTTTTTACATGTTTATTGTTATTACTGGAAGGATCACACATCATATCTATATATGACCAACTCAGATGTTTGTTCTTCTAACCAAAACATGCCTACACTTAGCTGTATAGAAATAACACAACAGAAAATGCTCATTAAATCTAATAAAATGCTCATGATGTCAAGTTTTTCTTGCTTTTAATCACAAAGTTTAACAACAATTACAAAATCCAAATCCAAAGCAGCCACTACCAGCCTCAACTTGAAAACAGGGAAAAGGAAAAAGAGTGCAATAATTATAATGATTGTCGTTAAGGAGTAAAGCTTTTTAAAAAAATAAAGCCATACTTTGGAAAGGTGAAAGTACCATTCGATTTCTTATCAGTTCTGCCTTAACTTGCACGGCATGTGCTTCTGACCTAGAGCTGTAGGCTTGTTCTGGGAACTCAACAGCTGCTCAGTCACAAACTGTCCTGCTCATTCTAACCTCTACTCTCCCTTCACATTAAAGAACTGCCTGGTAGTACAATCTCAACAAGACTGATACTTGTCCACTTTCTGCTATGCGTATCACACATCAATGCATTAAATATCCCTTATGATTTTAGAATTCACAGAAGTTATTATTACATCTCAGAGTGAGAATATGACTGAATTTTCCCAACATCAAATGAGTCTTGTCACTCATAATTTGCCTTTCAGATGCCTCATTTTAGGGTATTTACTGTGTATAAATAAACATTCAGCTTTTACATATAAGTCTATACAGCGTGGCTTAAAATTTAAACAACTACATTTCCCCATTGCAGAATTTTAAAATATATTTTAGTATTCTTAGTCAGTGGGGGTCGATCTAATAATTTTTTAGGTTGCAAAGAATCTTACTTAAAGGCATAGTCCTAAAAAATAAACAGAAAACTTAATTTTCTTTCAGTCCTTTTTTAAGTAGTTGGCATAGATTTAATTCATTAATAAAAGCAATACAAGTATTAAAGCTCAGCCACAGCACTGAATGAGGTATCTCGAGAGGTCTCTTCCAACCTAACCACTTTGTGATTAAATAATCCCAACTTTTCAGTAATAATGGAATATGTGAATGAAGGATTGGATCACTTTTATGTTAAATGCTTGTTCAAACAAGTCACTGCACGGATCTGGCCCACCAGGGTTGCAGAGTTTGCAAATCTAGGCAAATATGTCCCCAAGCTGTTTTGGAACAGACTCCTGTGACATGTTACTGACCTTTTGCAATCTTTTTCTGGAGGGAAAAGGCTCATGAAACAATAACAGTATGGCTGTTTCTTGGTTATTTCAATGGTATGCTGTCAACAGGAGAGTTTATGAGCCTGATAAATGTGCGTTCATGCAGAATAGGGAAAAGGCCACATTTGCATTAAAATTCAATTTTAATTGTCCTTATTCTTTATTGACGCTTGGTGAAATGGATCTATAAAGAACCATTTTTAAGCAGAATGAAATTTGACAAATAGTATAGCTGTGTAAACAATTTCAGTAATTATGGCAGCAATTACTCTCTGTTTTATCTCTTCGTAGCTTTAAAGAAAGGAGAAAGAAAGTGACAAGAGCTTTAGAAACCCTGCAGAGATCTCAGCATTATAAAAGCCAGAGAAGCCAAATATCAAAAACTTCTGCAACATAGGGTTAGCACAAGAAGATAAACGTTGTCCCCGTCCTGATTTTCAGACAGGAAAACCCTTCTTACTCAGAGAAATCAATAGGCTCAAATTAAACAAACACAAAAGAAAAATGCCAGCTACACAAAAACTTTGAACAAGAGCATACAAAGTTATGCAGGCACAAAATATAACACATCACCATATTAATTGCACAACTACTAGAAATCATACTGGCATTACTTTCTCTCTAAACTCCTAGAAGAATCAATCACTGCTCTGGATGATAATGAGGACACACTGGCAGTCAGAGATTAACTCTTCAAACAAGTTTTGTTCTCTTCTGTAGAGGTCTCATTACACAGCAAGTCTTTTAGCCTGAAATTGACATTTTCAGTACAGGGGGAGAGGAAATACATTCTAGCTGCACTAGTGCTGCTGAGAGCATGATTTATGAAAAACTACAGGTATATGGCGTACAAGTATACAAGAGCGATCAGATTATGATAATATTCATTTCTAGACCCAAATCTCATTAATCATCCATGATCCAAAGAGTAATAACTGCATCCCAACAGAGCACTACTTGCCAGTTTCTCATTTCACACTTCCTACAAGCAGGGCCACTGGGAGTACTGTCTTACACTGACTATGGAAAGCAGAGACCTGAGCATGGCAGTGAATTCCTCCTCAGAACAGAAAGGTTTAAAGCACTTAGAAAGAATACAAAATGGCAACCACTTACTTTAGGAGTTTAAAATACAATGTAGAAGACACACAGAGAAAAATCTAGACAATAAAGCAATAAAAAGAATCATGCAAGGAAAAAGAGAAGCCTATGAATTCAAAAAAAAAGCCCAGAAGAATAGCAACAGAATCTTTATGACTAGAAAAAAAAATATTAATGCACAGCAGAATAAATTACTGATGAGAAGATAAACTAACTTACAGGTTTCTTGGTACTCCAGATTTTTGTTTTCTTGAAACTCTGAAATACTTTGGAAATGCAGAGAAAGGAAAAATATTTTCATTATCTGTCCAGCAGAATCAGGGAGCTGCTAGACACAGAGAATGACGTTACCTAGCAAATCATACATAAATAATTCAATTAAATCTTAAACAAAACCTGAAGCAGGATTGTTTACTGCAATATTCCACTGCTCACAGTCTCATACAAACTACGGGAAGTTATGTGGCATTTCTCAAAAAGAATGTGTATCAAGGTATGGGGCCCTTTGCCCCTTGACAGATTAGAGCCAGATTGGAGGACTCTGTCCAAAAGAGTGCATTATGTTTAAAAGCTTTGCTAAGTGAAGCAAAGGTTACACAAAACTTTCTGAGTATCAATCCTGTTATACATTTCAACCCTTCAGTGTGTTCTAAAGGGGGGGAAAGAAGCAAAATGTATGCAAAAGCACATGAATCTATAGGTAGGGTTTCACTGAGACTCATCTCTATAAACACTGGCACTGCCACACAAAGTGCACATAATACAACGCTCTGCAGCTTATGGATAAGCCAAAAAGGAACAAGAGGATAATAACAATGATAGAAACACAGAACTGTTTAGGTTGGAAAAAACCTCTACGATCATCGAGTTCAACTGTGAACCCAGCAATGCCAAGTCCACCCCTAAACATAGTCCCTAAGTGCAACATCTACACATCTTTTAAATACCTCCAGGGACAGTAACTCAAACACTTCCCTGGGCAGCCTGTTATGATGCTTGACTGTTGGGGTCCCTCCCCTGCCGTGTAGCCCTGGGAGAGGGGCCCTGAGGGCACAGACACGGGGCTTCCCTGCCCCTGCTCAGCCTCGTTCCCATTGGTTGGTTTGTGTTCCCTGCGCGGGCAGAAGGACCCTTGGTCCCGTGACTGGAACAGTTCCTCGGCAGAGCTCCGGCCATGCGGCTGGAGAAATAAACATCTCTGAAACATCTAGCAAGAATCGAATCTGTCCATATATATTTCTTTTCCACGGGACTCCTGGTTTGATATAGGCGTGTTACAGTACTGTAGCACTTGACCACCCTTTCAGTGAAATTTATCCTAATATCCAGTCTAAGCTTTCCCCGGCACAATTTGAAGCCATTTCCCCTTGTCCTGACACTTCTCACCTGGAAAAAGATACCGACCCCTTTTAGGCAGTTGGAGAGAGCAACAAGGTCTCCCCTCAGCCTCCTTTTCTCCAGGCTAAACGACCCCAGCTCCCTCAGTTGCTCCTCGTAAGACTTGTGCTCCAGACCATTCACCAGCTCCACTGCCCTTCTCTGGACATGCTCCTCACCTCAATGCCCTTCTTGTAGTGAGGGGCCCAGAACCGGACACAGGACTTGATGTGTGGCCTCACCAATGCTGAGTACAGAGGGACAGTCACTGCCCTGGTCCTGCTGGCCACACTATTGCTGATACAGGCTAGGACGCCATTGGCCTTCTTGGCCACATGGGCACAGCTGGCTCATAAAATAGCACACCTAGTTGGACCAATTAAATTATCAACATCACAGTAGAGGAAAGACAGGTATTTTGTAGGGGTCTCAGCATAGTCTGTATTTTAATCTGCAGAGATTCACAGCACAAACAGCGAAAGGATCAGAGGTGATCCACCCACACAGCAGATCCTCACAGAAAATAATTAGTTAGCTCCTGACAGGATACAACATCAAATGTACTGCTTTGCAAACACTGAACTAACTCACCAAGAACTACAAGACTCCCAGTATTTAGTATCAGAGAGCTGACAACCCAGTTGCCTTTCTATATGGTGAGGACTAATTTTTTCCATTTCTAAACTCCAGAGTGCAGCAGCCTCGCTGTCACTTTGTGTGCCAAGAGCTTCCTCTGACAGACACACCCATCACTGCCTCGGTCAGTCCATTAGTGGCAGCTGCCCATAAAGCAGTTGTTGCCTCCAGCCTCTGCGTGGAACCCTTTCTGTGTATACAGTTCAAAGAATAATTTATTTTCATGTGTAAATATTACTATTAATTACCTGTCTGTATTAGCAGTGGAGATGTTTTATTAGGCCACACAAGTATGGACTACTGCATGACTAAAATATAATTAATCTATTAAAACTTTGGAGAGCAGATACATAGGGTAGCCTAATGGTAGAAAATAAACCTTACTGAAGCACAGCTAAGCATATGAGAATGCTAATATTATCAGAGAATAACAACCAGATTTTAATATTGAGAACATGAGTCTAATTACTATGATTTTGCATTTTTGGTACCAATCAGAAATTTAATCCTATCCTCCCCTCATAGCATAAATAATTGGATTTAATTACGTAGCTTTTATTTTGAGGGATGAAGAACTGTGCTTCTTATTCATGCCCACATTTTATTTCTCAACATTTCATTACATTTGACCTGTTTACTATGATGCCTTTTGCCTCCCCTCCAAATCCTAAAACATACTACGAATCAGTTCATTTGAAGACATGAACAGAATTGCCCTTGTCTCTGATTCTCCTGAAACATGTTTTGTTTTATTGTCTTCTGGGGAATACCTTGCTGATGAGGCCCAAGTTCTAAAATCAAGATAGCACTCCTGATATGCTGTTTAAAAAGTGTATTCCCTTCACAATTGCTGTGGCAATTGGATATGTTCATTATAAGTTGCTGACACATGCATTCCTAAATGTGCAAAACGTGAACACAAATCAAGCACTACAAAACTCAAAAAGACAAACAGAAGTGAACTGCTGATAGAATTTAAGTCTTCCCAGCCTCTGGAGGTATCTACACCTTACTGATACCCAACAATCTCAACAGTTGAGTAACTGAGTACTGAGGTAACATTGCATCAAGCAGTAATTTTACAATGAGCCAGTTAGGGCAAAAATCAGTAGAGGTTGTTGGTGAGAGCAACAATGTGGTATGTATATGCTTTTGCTAGATGGCTGAGTTAAAGAATTGATTCATAGCAGTAAGAGTTGATAGGCTTCTGTGTTTAAAAATAAAGGATGGAACACTTTGTACTACCAACAAATATATGAGGAGAAATTGTAGGGAATATGATGGATGGCTAATATTTGAGATGTCAGCAAGATTCTTCAGGTGCTATAACCAGGTCACAACATTTGCTTTTGTCCTTAAAAATCTTTTTTTCCACTTGGATAGTATTCTGTACCTAAAAAACCTCATATAATCACTTTCAATGTGGTATAAGGTAATCAGAAGATTACAATCTGTAGAACATGACTACAGACATGGAACAATTCTAAAAAGGGTCAGAAATATCTGACAGCACTATGGCCCAAAATAGCAAGACTGATTCCTTGCAGAGGTGAGTCTGACAGAAATTTGTATTTTGCTTGCCCTAGAGAAGCAACCTGAGAGCTCTCTAGCTAACAAAGGAAATCTACATAAAAAAGGATGAAGACTTTTAAGACAATCAAAGAACTAAGTCTTTGTGGCAAGTCCACCAAAACTGAAGTCATCACAGGTATCTGGTTAACAGTCTTCTACAGCTGTAGAAGAAAACCCAGATGTTTTGCATCTCACAAAGTAATACATACTATATGATTATATATTTGTACCATGTTAATTATACTCGAATAGTTTGCTCTGACAGCACAAAAATTGGCTGTTCACATGAAGACATTCTTTATACAGGAAAAGTCCATGTTAAATGATATTGACTGCAAACCCCTAGTATTATAACCAAACAGGTGTTAATAAACATTCCCTAGAAAATAGACACTGTTTTTTTTTTCTTTTACATAAACAGCTTCAGAGATAGATTCCCGAAGAAAAGATGCTGCTAAGCAAGACTGCTTATTCAAAAAGGAAAAGGACCTAAGCACACCTGTCTGATATCACATGAAAAGTGGAGACTGCTTAGACATAAAATCCTTTCTGTCATTAGCTGATCAATAGCAATCAAGACCTGAGACTTCCTATTGCTTCTTGAAACTTATTGTATATGTCTGTAACAAGAAACACCACTCACTTTCTGGCTTAAGACAGGGTTACACATGTACAAGGTTGCCACACTGACATAATCCATTAAATATTCCCCCTCCAGGGAGAGGAATACTTAATTTCAAGTACAAGAAATGTGATCCAGGGCCTTGTAATCCTAACTAAACTATTATAATAGTAACATTCTTTCAGTTTGGAACATAGCAATATTTCTGGTGAATGAATCTTCCCTCTCCCTGCCACCAACCACAACATACTCTCTTTGATTGCTTTTTTCCAAATGCATTTACTACTGAAACAACAGACCCACATTTTAAAACTAACTTTAAGAAGTGCTACAGTAGTGAACCTCAAATATTTGAAAGAAAAAATATAACACAGTGCCATCCAATTGGTTGGAGGTGCATTTCTTATGCTGCTTTTCAGTTTGAGTGCCAGGCACTAATCTGAAAGCTGGATCCTTATACAAGTCTCAGTAGCTGCCAGAACCACTTCAACATTCCTCAGTTCAATTTGCAGAAAAGAATTTTCTGTCATGGGGATGAGTCCTATGCCATTTTTTACAAGTAAAAAGGCTTCAGGAAACTGGAAGAGGGCTGGAGAGACAGCTTGGACAGCCAGACTCTGCTTATACTTCTGTAACAAATACTCTTCATCCTTGAAACCACCCTGTTGGAATCAGCCTGATGCTGTCACATTCTCCCACCCTTTTCCCCATCAACCAGTATTCCTGACACTCTGTTATAATGCCTTTTTTTCTTTTTTAAATTTTCCTCTGCTTTGAGCAAGTAGCTCAGGTAGCTGCAACATCACATTGCATCAAATTTTCTGCAGCAAATTTCTACTACCAAGCCTCTGAGAAATAAAAATATGAAAAAATGTATAGAAGCAGGACAGAACAAATCAAGTAAGAACAGAGGCTTAAAAATTTTTTGCTTATAAACTATGCCAGCAATTGTACATCATCAACCCACAGACTTCCTACATTGACAAGACAGCACAGGGAATAACATTACATTTTAAGAATGCAAAACCACTTAAGGGAATCTCTTCAGTGAATTCATCAGAGGGGTTACTTCCCAGTTTCTTAAAACATCCTATAAAGATCAATAAGATTAAATCAAAGACCATACACGGAAGCCCCATATTACTAAAGTGATTGGAAAAGTCTAGCATAAATAGGAATTTATTATTACTAATGTACAAAAAATATTGAATTACTACAACAAAATACAGCTCTTTTGGTTATTTTACTTAATAGTTAGACACCAGGCAATTTTACTAGGCATCTTAAAATGTATCCTTAAAACCTAGTACTCTTAATTCCCTTTTCACCTTCTAAGCTCATCAAATACATTAAGTATTTAATATTCACGGTCTCCTTCTGGGGTAGATAAGTACCATTTTCCTGAAACAAGTATGAAAACTGTCTGGGGTTTGTTTTCTTTCCCCAAGACTACTGATACAACTCTATATGTAGACCAATAGAGGTTCCTATAATAATTATCTCCTTCAAAAAGTATTTCTCTCTTTCCCTTTTATTCTCCTAATTTACATCTTTATTTTGTCATGTGAAAATTATGGTATCAAACCTGGTTTCTGTGGGCTTAGACATAAGCAAGCATTCAGAACTCAAAGTCATTTTGACAGTAAAAAGTTCATAAGCAGCACTGCACATATAAAAATTGCAAAGCAATGGCCCTTTTTTCTTTGGGGCATATGAACAAATATGAGCCTTTTTGATGCATCTCAGCTATTTAACTTTTAAATCTTTTAAACACTGATTTCTAATTTCAAATTAAAAAAATATTTTCACAGAACTTTTCAATCTTTGAAAAAGGTAAAGCTCTTCAAGCTTTGTCAAAGGTAAAATTTTATATAGCAACAATTAGAATAAATAATTTTTGCTTTTGTTCTATTATTCCACCTCTATAAAAAACATCTTTTACTGCCCATTATAAAATGAAACTGAAGTCAACTTACATATCCAGACTTCAGAGAACCTTAGGTTCTGTGACTCTTGTTGCTTTTGAATAACCTAGCAAAATCTCTTCCCAGAGAATTGTAATTAAGCCCACTTACACAGGTCTAATGTGAAAAATCGAGAATATAATTAATGTACTCTGAGACATGTAATCCATTGAGAAATTCCCACTGTGTCACTTTTGAATTTACTACCTTTGAACAATTTTTTTTTTCTTAGTATTTATGTATGTAAATAGATTTGCAATTCTGGCATTTATCTTGTGGATTAATTCAGTGTTTATCCACAGAAGCTTATGTACTAGAGCTGCAGTGATGTTGCATCATGAGCTTGCCTTTGACACAAGCATTATGAGGTATTTTTTTTTCCCTCCACCAAAAACACTGAAATTTCAAGTCAAAGTTCCTTGAAATATTCTCTTGTTCCTTCTGATCCAACATTTACTATGGTTACTGGCAATACCTGACCTTGAAGGAAGCATGTACCACGCTTACTCTGTTACATCATATATATTAGATTGGGCACAAGTTATCTTCAGCATTTTTCTTTCCTTTCAGCTAATTTCTAGCTACTTAAGTGTATCTAAAAATACTGAGAGAGTCCAGCTACAAATACGGCTTGAGGATTATTGGCAGGACAGAGAGTAACTGCTGGTACTAGACCCTTCTTATTAGCCAAGTTTCAATAACAGCAATTCCCTTGATTAAGCAGTGCTGTCAGTGGAAGATTTAGGTGGAAAAAACAAACAAGGCCTATTTCACACGAAATTCGGACCAAATAATCAGTCATGAAAAGGCTTAAACCATTTTGCAGAGTAACAACACTGACTTCCAGATAACTTTGATTACTCAACAGTGGCACTGTAAACATGGAAAGAGATAAAAAAAGGAAAGAGACTGTTTTCTTCCCTTCAAAAAAACACTGTGAGCTTCTCTACCTCATTACAAAACTGCACACCTTCTTGTTCTGAGCAGTACCCTACACTATTCTCCATCCCAAGAAAATAATTTGCAACAAGAACACAATATTATATATGTAATACTTATTGAAGGACTTAACAAAATAGAATTTAGAAGATTACCATCTTGTCTGATTGCAGCTTAATCCTTAGCATTCTTAAGCCATGCAAATCAAAAGGGGGAAAAAAGTTTATTTGCCTGGCTTCCTGTATTTAGGGTTTAGTTATCTTTTAAAACATCATCTTGCAGATCTTCATAAATTACTATAGTCCTGAAATCTTTCGGTATAAAACAAAAATAACACAATATCTCTCATTCTCCAGGTAAGAGAGGGGTCATCCCAAAACCACTAACAACTTGCATAACATGAATAAATGCATACTCGATTATTGAGAGGACATTTCAAATAAATATACATGATAGTTTAAAGTTTTTTATCTTACTTATTTTGCATCCCTTGAAAGATTATCTACACTGTAAAGATGTGATCCACCATCTGGAAAGCACTTTGCATCCTCTTCATTGGAAGCTTTAATTTGAGAAGATTCAGTCTATGGCTCTGGGAAATTCAGATTCTGTATTTCATGAATATTGGGGCAGGATTTAAAAGAAAAAAACTGTTCATTTCAAAAGAAAGGCTAACTAGTTCACAACACTAATACTTGACATCGAAGCTATCATTAAATATCATCTGCCCAAATACAGCTCCAATTAATGCAGCATTTTTGCTTACCTAGTGGCATTGGAAAACATGAGGAAAATAGTAGATTGAAATACAAGCCAGTGAAAAAAGCAGTTTCATCATCTGACTTGAATGTTAATTGTATATTAAGACTGTAATACTCCTTAATGAGTCAATTTATGTGGTAAGTAGCCTTTAAACACTTTTAAAGCTCCTGTGTAGTGTATTTGAGTTATGTGAGCCAAAGAGTCTTTCAGTGTTTAAAACAATCGCTAATAATATATCAAACTCACAAGAAGATGAAAAGGGATAAGGTCAAAGATCTTATCCCCAATTAATTAACATGGAATACTCAGCAGAAGTGCATAAGCACTTACACATGCAGGACTTTAGGTTACAGTAATTACTATGAGCCACAGGAGACTTTAGAGTCACCTCTCTGGCTTTTCTTCCTTTCACCAATGAATTCATTAATAAAGTACTTTGTTTTTATCAAAGCATCTTTTATATGCAAGAGAGAGCAAATATAATAATATTGATATGTACTGACTATTAAAACAAAGTAAAAATAAGTATTAAAGAAAATAATTTCACTGGAACCAAAGATGCTCTAACTTAAATCTTCATAGTTTCAAGAGGTATAAAATTAGTTTTCAGAATCTGTCTTGCAATGCAACCACCCCTTTGCCACGAAAAACTGGCCACTGGTAGTTTTGGTCACTTCCAAGAGTGGATACTGCATTTGATTCACAATCAAAAATTTACAGGAATGACTTTACACAATCCTGTAATCTTCCTGCTAGATGTACTAGTTAATAAACAGCAATTAAAGTCCTGGAAACTTGTAGTTCTTTGTTTCTTCCAATAATGAAGATGAAAAACGAAAACAGAAATAATTAGGGCAAAAAAGTGCTTCATCTTATTTTTCCTGTTTGTGCTACAGCAGACATTTAAGCATCTACTTTAGAATAAAAAAAAAAAAGAAAAATATAGTCCTGTCAAATCTGCTTTCAAGTTTTGTTCATTAAAAACATTTTTTAAAAATTTTGATAACAGATATCCTTGCTTCATAACAATAGATGCCTCTGAGAAGATTAGCGGTATCTTTTCATCAGTGAGAAGCACTTATAACCAGAATGGTAAATAATACAGGACTGACTGCCTTTCACAAGAGAAGGTCTGGTTTTTAGGCTGTTTGCAAATCTCTTCATTTACAGTGTACAAATTAGATTTTTTTCTTAGATCACATACCAAATATCCCACTGCCAGCCTTTAGAATTCTTAACTCTATGCATTTTGGAGAATTTGGTAGTAATAACCAAAATCTATAGATGTTGAGTAATTCACATCAGTGAAACATTCCCTATCTATGGTGTTGAGTAACTGGAAACAAGAGATGTGAAATCCAGCAAGGGGAAGGAAATACATGCCCTAAAACAGCAGACCCCTTTACAGACCCAGATTCCACTCGATGTGTCATGACAGCCTTTGAAATATTTGCCAATTAGCAATTTCTAAAAGTATCTTCTGACGAAGAAGAGAAGACAGAACAATTTTAAACTCCTGGGTTTATAGTCTTTGATTTAATTGGATGTGCTAGACATCAGGAGCAGTGTAGAGGGAACAGAGGTCTTACTTTTCCTTATCTTGACAATGCATAAGAAACTCAAGAAAGGCAGATATTGTCAAGCACAATCTACTGGGTGCAGGTAAAGCAAAGAAGTGACACAGACCCATATCTTACTCACCTGACCATGTATATTCACAGTCAAAAAAACCCCAAACAAACAAAACCAAACCAAAACTCCAGAGCGATACGAGAGGAAAATTGTAAGCGATGTTCTTCTGATATGCTATTTCTTTTAACTCAGTTAACATTTTACACACAAGAATTGATTCAACATGAAAAATTGGGGATTATAGCTTAATGTGTAACTTAACTTTACAGAATATTATATACAGAATATAGGAAGAGACCACTGAACGATCAGCATTCTTCTTCAGGAGGAAAACTGGAATTTGATTCTTCCCTCCAAAAACTAGAAGCTAAAAGAATTGTTCCAGGGTTGAATTCCTGATTACATGAATTGTGTGTTGCATGGAGGAAGGAGCAAGCGGCCACAAGAGGTTTTTACTTTTGGTGCAAGTGAATTAACTATGGTTTTATCTCCTTCATTAAACTGTACTTAGTTCACTTTGGATTTTGTACATTAATAAACACCTTTCATCTTAATTTTATTTGTGTTAAGTAAAATTCCAATGAATAATATCAGGACATTCCATCACAGCAGCAAATTGTAAATCCTGGATACTAGGGTGCTATGCATTACAGTAGCAATTATTTTTGTGGAATATTCAGAAAATGTCAAACTGTTAATTCCCCTTAATATGCTGAAGATGGCAGTTATAGAGTCTCTGAAGACACATCTTTGAGAGCCAGGAAAACTTCTTAATATGTGGGAGATTAAAGAAGTACCAAGATGGCAGCTAAAAATTGCTTTTATTGAATTTAGAGAAATGGAAATTACTCTCCCTAATCACCTTTATCAACTCTGCCAAAAGAATCATTTTTGGTGGGAAAGCAGCAAGGTACAAATAAGGTAGCAGAATCATTGTATTTAGTGCTCTTAGTAATGGCCATAATTAGCCAATAATGATGTAGCTATTTTTTGTTTCATATACTGAAGTTACAGAAATGCTTAGTAACATCCTTTAGGGAATAGCTTTTCTCTTTCATTACTCTGAGGAATCTGAGCCTCTGGAATAATACCTAGCCATTGTGTATTTTATAATGGTTCAAACTTACACACTTGCAAGCTGAAGAGGAATTTACTGGAACAGAACCACAGCTGGAATTAATCCATATGGATAGACTGAAATAAACAAAATTGTTCTTATTTATGTAAAGTGAGAATATAATCTATGATTTAGTACAGGTCAGGATATCAGTACACAACAAAGAATAATGATTTTATCTTTCTAGTTTCTGCATGGCAGTACTTCACCTTAGAAACTGAAACAATTTTGCTCAAACTATTCTGTCAAGATGCAGAATGAGCTCAAAGCTTCAAAGCTAACAGTTAATAAAGTAATTTTAGCCTAAATATATTCAACAAGAGTTAAGAACTATAGAATTGCTTATTCATGCATCAGGTGATGCTATATAGGTGCATAAGTTACTAAATATATACACATATATTCATTTATATATTACTAAACATATATATATATATATATATTAGTTTGGCTTGAGGTCTGGTACAAAGATAGAAATGAAGTGTTCAGGATAAGTCAGATCCTGGCAAATTCTAAAAGAGAGCTAAGAAATAATTCTGTAAAGAAAAAGACTGCTTTTTCAGAGACAGTTGAAGCACAACAGACATCAAAAGAACACAGAGGTTTACAAAGTAATACTCTCTAGACACAGTAGGGTACTAGGATCAGGGAGAAGAACAAGGGAAGACTGACAATTTACTGAAAGGTTAACTGAAAGCAAGTCTGTTCAGCCAAATATTACAGACTAGTAAGACCTTTAGGAAAATAAATGTGGAGAATTTTTAAACATATTTTTCTTCTTGAAAGAAAGCTATTTCAAATAGGCTTGTCTCATTGTTGCATGTGCTCGTGCCCACAGCCAAGAAAATCATCCCATGCACTGACAGAGCTGCTGAACATAAATGGTTTCTGCATCACAGTACTGTCTCCAGTCAGAACTACTACATGAGAAACATGTCTAAAAAAACTCTACAGAAGCATTCAGAGATATGCAGAAGGAAACAAACGCACAGGTAAACTGCACCTGGGAAAACCTTACATTGCAAGAAGTAAAATCCTATTACAACAAACCTAAAAACCTAGTACTGGTGAACACTTTCAAAAACTCAAAAAATGTAGATAGTTGATATGGAAATGACATTTTTTATTCCTTTCCATATAAAAATATTTATGAATAAACATTTATCCTTTTGATTTCATACAGCACCATTTGTGACTCCTTACTCTTTAATGTCTTTCAAAATACCACGTAAAGCGAAAAAAACCCCAAAGCATTGCAGCGAACAAAGAAGCTGCTTAGCTCCAAGTTTTAAACTCTCCTCCAAATACAGTATCTGGCAATCATCTCAACTAAACAGAGAACTTGTAATACTTCCTTATTGCATGGTTGGCTAAATAAAGAGATGCTTTGGTCTGAACACAGCAATGGAAGTCAGAAGGAGGCACAAGTTTAGAATTTCAAGTGAGCTTCTCTCAGTTTCTTTAAGACAGCCCATGGGGATTGCTTTAAGACTGGCACAACCACTTTTACCAAGTCTTACGGATTTTTGCTGGTGTGAAGAATGCATTAGTCAAGGACAATGACAATAAGTAGTTTTGCTATGCAAAATTTAGAACCCTGACTGAAACATGATAGACTTTCTATAAATTTACCAAGATCCTGCAGCTCTTCAAATCAACACAGGATTGACAACCTTGATAAATACTGACACCTAAACAGCTTGTGCTACAAACTGGAAAAGGCACTCCTGTGCATAATCTTCAGAGTTAACAATATACATTTTTTATCAGAGCAAACATTCAGAGAAATCTCCTTTTCCCTTCTAAAATGCTGCAGAGAAACACTTTTAAAAGCAAATAATTAGCCCTGTGAAACATCAGCATTGCTGTCATTTGTCCTTCTATGTCTGGTTTGCTTCTCTTTGTTAAAAAAAAGATGATGTACTAAATGCTGCAGTCTTATATTATTTAATGGGATTTATCCATGTGTAGTGCTCAGAAATGAAAGAATCTTTGTTGTTATAGGACCAGATGATTTTTAAGACATTGAGGTTAATTAGTTTTATTCATCCTTAAGATCATACTTTGAGGACTAAGTCATACCTAAACAGTTAGAAATACTAAAGTGGTTAGTACAAGCGTACATCCTTGGTTTAGCTCTTCTATTAAGTAAATACTGGAAAATTTTCATTAAAACAAAACCTTTAATATGTCATGGTTCACCACTATCTAGTTGGAAGAGTCTCATGATTCATATGAGACTTACTGAAACTCCCTGAGAAATAAGGGACATAATGGTGAAGACCAAAGAAAAAGGCACTTCAAAACACAGTATTTTCAAAATGATCAGAATGTTACTAATTTTCACTCTTCTACCCTACTCTGAAAACTTGTGAGATATGTATCAAGGCATTTCTTAGGAACCCATGAGAAAAGAGTCACTAGAGAACTGTGGGTAATGGGAACAATAATGCTGGCACTAAAAATTGCTTTGCCTTTCAAAAGGAAAGATCAAAGAAAAATATTAATCAAAATGAAAAGGTTTTTTTGTTTCTTCTTTTTTTCCTGTTCTATTATATGTAGTATGATCCAAGGTTTCAGTTAGTTAGGCATTTTTATTTAAGGTTAAGGCTGTTCATGAATACAGTTATTCTGAACTAATTTAACTTTTTTTCCCATTTTTTTCCTCTTCTGATACTAGAGATTGTATGCTGCTTTCTAATGAGAAATAGTAGCAGTAAAACCTTGTCTTATTTTGCATTTGTAAATAAATTACTAAATATGAATTGCCATGGAAAAACAATGTTCAAGAAACTTGATTCTTTGCTCAACACATCATCATGACTGTATAGGTAAGTCAAAGTACAAGGAGTTGAAAAAAATTTGCCCCTTCTACTGGCTATTTTTACAAAATCCCTTTGTTGGTAATCCCATAAATTATATATTTCATACATTATCTACCTTTAAAAAGAAAAGGTACCATACTAATCCATAGTGGACCTACTACAAGGCTGTTAAAAAGTGGTCAGTACACACTGGAGGTGCTTTGTAATTATTTAATATCGAGAAAATTGTAGTGATGATAATTATGCTCATTGAAAATCAACAATTCCTTGTTATAGGTCTATTTTCACTATGTCAACCTTACAAAAACTTAATGATTAGTCCTGAAATCTTCCATGTCATGGTCTTAAATGAAGATTTATTTTTGTTTTCTAATCATCAGAGTAACCTCAGAAAATGGCTCGACAGCTTCTGAATAGCTAGGAAAAAAATATTTCTTTGCTGAAAGACAATTCTCAGCATCTTCATTTTGGAAAAAAAGCAAGGGGAAAAAAATATTGTTGAGAAACTTTGTTTTCACAACAGATAACTGAAATTTGACAGATGAGGGTGTAGCTTGTGCAGAAGTTTGGGGTTTGTCATTCTTATGGCAGTCTTTTCAACTTTGCATATATTCCCTAGACATGTAGATTTTAGCTGCTAAATTCCTTGGAGCTTCCCTTCACTTTTTCTTCTTTATATTCCTTGTGATCACAGCTTTAGTGAATATTCAAAAAACCCTTTCTCAAGATAAGCATTTTACAAATGTAGTCTGTGCCATTGTGTCATTTTACAGTTCCTAAAACAAAGAATAATATTTGGATTAACTTGTACAGAAGATCACACTTGGATCATTACAGTGTTGGTCATGCTTATCCTTGAGAACTCCTAAAGTGCAAAACTAGAGTTAGGACTCATCTGGATCTAGGACTTTTCACAGAAGATGCTGCACATACCAGACATGTACATGTGTGGTCTCCATGCCTTTCATTCTTAGGCCATCACTTCACAAGGAACTCAGTGACAGCTACATACGTATGTCTAGAGATTTATCGCCCCACCGCACATAAAAAGGTTCTCCATGCACACACGTTTATTTAGGAAAGAAAATAAGAACAGGAAAAGAGAAAGGGAGAACAAACAAATAGCATTTCTGAATTGTAAGTAGCTAAAAACCTGTTTTGATTTATATAAGTAAACTTACAGTGAAGATAATATATCCATTGAAAACATTTATCTACCTTTTTCAGATACCAGCAACACAAAAATTAGTGAGTTTTTTTTTTCTTATTTTAAATATTTCTTTATAAAAAATATCACTTAAAACTCCTTGAATGAAATCCGTTCCTTTCTTTCTACTTATGCACATGCACATAACAGTGCAGGATTACATCTGAGTGCTGTTAGAATAACTTTTTCATAATAACTGCAATTTTTTCAGATACCAACATGACTGAAGGCATAACAGGCGCACACAGAGGTATGAATGAAAAGCTAAAAAAGGGCAGTTACTGAGGTTGTTTTGCCAAAGACTACTACAATTTCATGCATATATTTGCACTGCTATGATGTAAAAATAAATGTAACACTGGTCATCATCTTTGCAAGTCCTTCGCTATCATTATCCAGTCATTTTGTGGCAACACACAGGAACGGACAGGGAAACGTATGACATGCATTATCAGATCCCTATCCTGCTGGCAGCAGCCATTCATTTAAGCCATAATTCAAAAATCTTTTGATTTTGCTTTTATCTTTTATAGAAATCTGGGGTCACATTATCAACTACCTTTCCTTTGGAAGAAATAATATACAAATTGAAACTATGTATGTATCTGTATGAAACTCTTGACTTCCAATCCCTGAATATTTGACTACCAACCATCAAATAACAGTGTCTTGGTGTATTCATCTCGTATGTTTTTATTCTACATATTTGGCACCCTTGAGGGAGCAAAAACCACTACTTAAATTCCTCGGAGCTTTAATATGAGTAAGTCTTAAAGCATTTCAAACAAATTCATATCTGTAGCTGCTACTGAACCATATTAGTGAAATTAATAAGCTTAAACTAGGAGCTTTTATATTAAACTGAATGTACATTTCCATAATTCATGTTCAGATACCCAGTTGCAATTTGCACTTTGAAAAAATAAACAGTAAATTAATCATGTAATTTTAGAATCAACTGAAATGTAAAACTGCAATTTACAGAATAAAAATGAATATTTTAGCAGTACAAAAATACATGAATTGGCAACTTCAATAAAATTAACTTTTACTAGAGTTAGAAGGACAACAAACTTTTTTGACTTGAATTGAGATGTACATCAGTTACAAAAGCCAGCAAAAGTATACATTGAAATGGGCAAAAACATCTGTGAAGCACGATTTTCACAAGGGATGTAGTATAGTTCAAAAGGTAATGAATGCCACACCAATTTTGAAGTTACATCAAAACTGCCTATCTTGCTTCAAAACTCTTCCTCCCCTTGACTTCTTGACATACTAGATTCTCAAATTACAAGAGAGAATTAAGATTGCTGTGTATTTGGGCCTGGAAAATGAAATTGTTTCCTGTTCTGGCCTTGGTTTTGATCATACCTACAGAAGAACACTTGCAGGAGACAATACAAGAAACTTTCTTTTGAACACAGAGGCTGTCCCAACAGCTGAGACACTAGCAAAAACAATCAACTCAAAATGCCTCTCCTTTGCATTCCGTTCTAAAATATTCTTTCTCAAAATAAATAACATTATGGAAAAACTGTCCTTTTTTTGTAGAGTATAAGGTTACTGGGCCAGAGTAGAGAATATATAGAAACCTTTCTGTTCGAAGATATTTTAGTGGTCCATCTTCCTGTGGACCTTCCAGAAGCTGCTTTCCACAAGAATGTGGTCTATCTTACCTTTAGTGCAGCATAAAACATGAGTTTATCTTTAAAATAAGGTACTGTTCTGAGACAGACTTTCTTCAACACATTATTTCCCTCCCCCAGAGTGTAGGGCAATATATAATCAATACTACAGAAAAAAACCCCAAAACTCTACCCCACTTTATGCTGAAACAGGCACACTTCTTGTTATAGCAAATCATACAGAAAACAATTAAAAATTGTTATGCTCAAGCCTTAAACTCCTTAACATTTCATATGCTGGGAAGGAACCAGAAAGTCCACCTCAACACTGAGTCACCTTGCTGTATTATTATTATTATTATACCTCAGACCCCAAGTCGCTAAAATTGCCTTTTCAGTGAGTATTGAAATGCCATTAACCACAAGTACCCTAAGTGAATAGAAATCTAAATCTAATTTTCTACCAGGTTCAACTTATAGAATAAAAGTTGCCATGTTACTTTATGTTATTGCTTTAAAATGACACCACTCATAAAGAAAGCTCTAGGGCCAATTCATTGCGAGGAGTTTCATCTACTATATATTTTCTAGATAGCATCTGACATTACCAGTGCCAAAGCTGTAAAATCAGAGCTAAAGGAAACATTTTCAAAATTTATGTTTGCCATCCCTTCCAGAGAGCATGTCAGAGTGCAGGCTGAACTTCAGCGCATTCTGTAACACAGACTCTGTGAATCCACACTGCCACCTGCAAAGCACCTGCTCATTCAGGAGCAGCATGCCTGGGTGCCCCAAGGACAAGCCTACCACTCTGCAAGCAGGGGAAACATGGGGCGAGGACACAGCATGCTTATTATTTCCCCCCCTGGGGTGCTACAAGGCTCCCCTGAATTGGAGGAGCTCAAGAAAGAACCCTATGCCTCTATTCTGAAAGCAACCCAAAATACTACAATAAAAAATATTTGCTGAGCACCATTAACCTCTATAATTAAGTAACAGCTTGAAAAGACTGAATGTGAAATGTGAAAATACAACAAAGGATGCACACTGGTTTTAGGAAAAATATTTTCAGCCATTCTCACTCCTTTTTAGCAGTTAACATATGACCAGACATTATCTTTTTGTCACTTTCCTTCATTACAAGGACTGTAATAAAACTATTAAAAACCACATTTAAAAACATGATGAGCAAACTCCAGCTTGTCTTTATATTACCAGACACATTCATGCAATAGCAATTTGTGTGTCTGAGCCTGTCATCTCTTAACAGCCAAAACTTTCTGCCTTAAGACTAGTGAGGTCGGTTGATTTTAGGATAAATAGGTGGTTTGGAAATTATTGTATTTGTTTTGAAATATTTTAAATTTTTTATTGGAATAAAAAAGGGATTTAGATCCTCTTTGATCAAACATGTATTCTTTTAAGGATCAGAACTGTAGCCTCCAGGCACCTAATATTTCATGTGTGAAATCTGTAACCTCTTGTATAGTGGGCACCACCTCTTTTTTATATTCAAGTAATAACAGCAATTAAGTACTGATTCTTGCCAGTACTTTTGTAATTAATGCAATTAAGTGTGAAGCTTAAACTAGTCACAAAGATACAATACGATTGCCTTCTCATGAAGATGTAATGAATAAAATCAAACAGCAGGAATTCCACTGGAAACAATGAATAGTAGCAATCTACTTCATCTTATATTACACTGACTGCTTCATATAATTTCATTTCATTTCTACATAAAATAGAGAACTCTATTGTCTGCTTTCCTGTCATTTCTTTTGATATTTGGAATATATTTAATTATACAAGGTCACATCTGAAGAGATAAAGCTCTCTGGAGAGAACAAAATTGAACTTTTCCATATCACATCACTTCTCTCTCCAGAAATGAATTCTTTATTACCCCCAAAATTACATGGTATTATCCTGAAATGACATGATATGTCTTATTTCTCATATAGCACATTCCTGGAATTAGGCTTGAATATAAAAGAAAGCTAATGGTTCTGAGAATTGGCTGCTCCAAAGCCTTCACTCTTTCATTACTCACTCTTGATAATTGGCAGTCCACAGCAGGAGAAGCAGGAAGAAATATGCCAGTTGTATTTAGAGATGGGAGTTATGGCCTTTTCTGTATGATGTTGCATAAAAAATTATGGCAAATTATAACAGCTGTTACAGATGTGCTAAACCTGCCAAAGGTCTGTTTGTGCTAAAAGATTGGGTTTTTCCCCCCAAATTGTAAACGTAAATTTCTTCAGTCCTTCAAAGGCCTAAGAAGTGTTTGCAATGGGGTGACAGAAATAGAAAGAGTAATTAATGTGAAGGTAAATAACACTTAAAAAGAGATTAAAAAAATTCTGAAACATCTTTTTACTCCCATATAAAGTACATTTGAGAAGAGACACATCTCATAGCTATATATTTTAGTCATTAATACAAATGTTGAATTTTTTGAATTATATCTAATATCTACAAAATGTGTAGTTAAAACTAAACATCTATTCCATTTTTTCTCTAGATTTTTTTTAGCTACTTACTATGGTTTTATAAGAAAGTAATTGTTTTACAAGTAAAAAGGGAGCTGCAGAGCTGTTGGGGTTTGATACAGTGTAGATGAGCTTTAACTGAGGCCCTGGTACCTTCTGCATCTTGAGGCATTTACAGTCTTTTAGGAGGCACCCTTAGGAGAGACTGCAGTACTCTTCATAATAGTGGTATTCTTCAAAGTACTGCTTTTGTTGTTAATAGTTCAACATTTTTAGATCTGCTATGGGTTTAAAATTAACTGCAAACTATGAGCAACATCTGCAGCAAAATGCCTTTGCAGAGTCAAGGTGCTACAAATATACTGAATGTACAAAGGAAATAAGGGACTGCAACTAAAAGCAGAACAGTTTGTTCAGTCTGGGCACAAGATTACAATGCTCTCATTTCAAACTGCGCATGCTTTTCAAAGATATGCAAGACTGGCAAAATCAAAAGAAAGTTTTATGAAAGCTGTGGGTGCAAGCTCTAAAAGCCTGTGTTCTGCCAACTAATTCACAATAGCATGCACTGTCACAGCACACATACACAGCACAACACTTAGCAAAATTTTCTACAGTCATTAAACTTTAATTAGACTTTATTTAAACTTAGACAGTTGGAACTCCTGTTTCCATTAACATATTGTAAAACCCTCCAGATTTCCCAAGTCTTAAAATAGGGACTACTCTTTGATATGTCTTTGTTACAAAGTTTTCAAGGCATTATGCTGTGTACAAGTGTTGTTCAAATGCTTCATTATTTCTTTCTTATTTATATTTGCCTGTTTAGCAAAGCTAAGCAAAGCAACCAAAAAAAAAAAAAGGAGATGCAGAGATAATTAGAGACTGAGTTCTTTGAACAACTTCAAAACTGTTTATCAAAGCTAAAAGAAATTAAAAATATTTGCAATCCTGAAATCTGAGAACAGGTCAGAACCATTTTAATGTCCAAGAGTAAACTGTGATGCAAGGGAAAGTGAAAACGAAAATGGTTTTGAATTCACTTTTTTTTCCTCTATTGTTACCCTGTTGAAGTGTTTAATGGCAGCTATGACTCTTCACAGAAGAAATTACTGACTTTCAGAAAACCTTATTTTTCAAAGGGGAAACACTTAACTAAAAAAATTATGAAGACTTTCTATGTTGTTTTCACAGCAGAAATTATTTTCCTTCCCTTGGCTAACAAACGCCAAAAATTAAATTAGCAGCTTTGTTGCAGAATCTGTAAATGTCAGTCAAGTCATGATCTGAAAGACAAACAAAAAAGTCCTGAGGCAAGAACAGTCTTTCTGTTTTTATAATGATTAACATGTTCTGTACACAACTACAGTATAAACTCAAAAGGAGCAATAAATAAATTACAATTGGTCTCAACATTTAAGCCTGGCATTGGGGAAATTATGGGGGCTTTGCAGTAGATCCTGGACCAAAAGAAAAAATTACCATGACAATACTGCTAATTACGCACAAGTGGGATATATCCCCACAGAACTGGAAAGGGACCAGACTTCTGAAGACTAACTTGTCTATGATTTCTGCTGTGGAAATAAAAGGAGAAGGTGGCAATGAAAGGCTGAGACCCACTACATATGAACTTTTTCATCTTTTAAAGAATAGGTTATTATTTTCATTACTTGAGTAGTCTAAAATTCTATTTTTGATTATTTTATTAAACTCTTTTTCCCAAGAAAAAAAGAGGGTCAAAAGTGGACTTTGATTACCTTGGAGCATACCTTCAATAATTTGAGACAAATCTCCAGATTTCTATTTGTGAGCAGCAGAATTCAGTCCCAAATAATTAAATGTAAGCGTTCTCATAATAAATTAATATGATGGTCATTTAACAGTAAATCTTCACCATGATACCACAAACACAGTAGGAAAACATAAAAATGGCTTTCTGTTAAGATCAATCCCTTTCACTTTCTTAACAGCATCTCTTTTCCCATAAATATTCCTCTCCCATTAAATACTTACTTACTGATCCATATTCTGTCTACTCAGACCATATCTTTAGAAATTATTTTCCTTGGGAAAAAAAAGTGTTGAATAACTCTGCAGTTATGAACTAGGAAAATTTTGTTTACTTCAGAGAGGGTATGTAAGTGCTCTAAGGCAGGGTTACATCACCAGCCTAACACAGCTGTGTGAAAGTTTCTAAACCTGGATTTTATTGTCTATGACTCATATTTTATTTTATTGTAAAAGGAATTTTAATGTGGGTAATTTCTCAGCTTCATTTTTATCTTGAATCAGTGTGGAGTAGAAGTCCTTTGTGGGTTTAGTTAGCCCAGCATCTTCTGAGAGATTGATAGGTAATTTCTAAAGCATATAAGAACAGACGAATTTGCCATTATATCTTTCCATTCCTCTCTCTACTTCTACAAGTGTCAACCTTGGTGTCCTGAGGTGAAGGGCTTGCCTACATATTTATGAAACCTCAATGAATTTGCCTTAATTTTTCAGTCTCTCAAATCAATACAATCATTTAGCATCTGCGAGACTTGCAGCAAAGCAATTTCATATCATTGAGCATTCACTCTACTCTTCTACAAAAATACCCCCATTTGGCTCTGCCACTTTTGAAATGAGAACATCCCACACAGGATTCAACTTGCAGCTGGATCAAAGGTACATTAAGGGCATAACAATGTCTCCATTTTGTTTGCTCAGCTCCTTTCCTAATATACTTTTATGGCCACTATTTCAGAGTTAACCTTTCAGTCAATATTGCCTGCTTTCAGCTATATCTCTAAGCTGGTATCAGTGCATTAAACAATACTAAGGAGGACAAAAAAAAAAAAAATCTTTAAATCCGTAAACTATGATGTTATAACTCAAGGAATTGAGGGAAACTTCATCCTTATGGTAAATACTATGTAGATATGAAGACTGCATCAGAATTTTAGACATGCACTAAAACTCTAGGCACTCTGCAAAGGATTAATTTTAGTCAGCATAGCTTCATCTTTTAGTCAGCAGAACATCAGAGGGCATTTTTAAAATGCTATCTATTTTCTGTAGCTGGTTCATTTTTAATATCTAAGAATTAACTACACTGTCTCTCTTTGAAGAAGTCACCAAAATGAGAGACGACAAAGAGTATTTATTCATCAGATCTTTGACTATTGTACAGTGCCAGTTTCTTAGATAACAATTTTAATTCCCTCCTCCATCCCTCCCTCCCTTTTGAGGAGAGTTACGGAACTTTTCAAAGCTTTGTAGAAATTTACTGAGATAATTTACTGCTACTTTTCCTTTAAGAAACCTTTCATTTCTGGAGCTGTCAGAAAATCTTATCCACCCATGTAGCTGAACTTATTTACCTCAATCACTGGTAGTACAGCTTGAGGTGCTATGTCATTCACACCACCCAGACATAAGCAATTCTCTTGTCCCTTCACCCTCCAGTGCCTGAGCTACAACATAGCTTGAGAAACTATCATAACCCTCCAGCTGACTTCCAGTTAGTTTTTCTATTAATGAATTTTGCAAATCAGCTTCTGTGAACTCCCTGGATTCAGAGGCTATTTTCTGTAAGAAGACCTGCATCCTCTTGATAAACTTTCCTCACTTAACGAGTAATACCAGTACACACTCAGTCATCAGGCCCAGTGCTGTATACCAGCTGTCCAAACTAAGAGAAAAACTCCCACAAAATCCTTCCATCTTGCAGGTACCATATTCCATGGCTATTCTGAAGACAAAGCAGTATTACGGTCTTCATGGCTGCTGACAAAACAGTCTAGTTACTTCCATCAATATCCTTACAACAATAATACTGCATCTTGAGGTCACACTTGCATAAGGCTAGAACAAGTAGTAAATAAAAAAGGAAAGTTAAATCAGCTGGTAGAGGGAGATACGGTGTGACCATTGTTACCACCACCAAGACAGAATGGTGAAATGAAGGAAACAACAATGAAGAGCCTGAAGAAAGAATATAGAGGGATGCAACTGAAACCTGAAACTAGTGACTTCCAGTAGAAATTCCAGGGAATGTGTCCCAAGAAAATCCTGTCAGAGGTATCAGTCACGGTTACCCATTGAATAAATAAGAACATTTTGCACTGAATATCCATTCAAAGGGAAGGAGGACAATTCTCTGGATGCTGAAAGATCATATCTGTACTATAATGCTCCTGGAATCTCATCACAATCAGTGGCACAAGAGTTGGAATTTGTTGAAAAGTATCAGATGGATATTGCATAGCAAATACCTAAGTTTTGCAACAGAGGGCAGGACCAGCACATGGAATCAAAAAGAACTACTGCCACACTGCGGTAGACGGTAAAAAAAAAAAAAAAAGGTAATTTCTTTATCAAAGTAGCCTGCAGGGTATCTCTCTGGTCAAAGAGAAGTTCTTCCTTCTGTGACCACTCTGCTTTAATATGGCACCAAAAATAAGGAGAGAACTGTGCAATTGCATGAAACATCACAGTTCACCTCCTGGGAAACAGCTGAGCAGTCACAATGCCACATTCACGTAACAAAGAATAAATCAGACAAAGGAGCTAGTTTGCTGGAAAGATGACAGCTTTTGACTAAATATCTCTTGGCAGAACAACAGGCAGAAAAGAAAAAAGCATTTAACAGATATTTTAATAAAATACTACATTCTGTAAACATTGCATGACTATGGAGTACAACCATACATATGCTACATAAAGCAGCTGAAACTCTTGTTTCTTTAAGATGCTAAACCAGCTTTAAAAAGCTAAATAGACCTTAAAGGGGTAAAACTGCAACATATTTAATAATAGAATTAATTTGTGATTAAAAATCTGCTGAATAATTTTTTTCAAGCAACCTTTCATTTGAACTAGAACATAGCAGTTGATGCAAAGATGTGGTTCTTAATTCTACTTACATCCACTAAAAAAGATGAAAAAATAGGATTAAAAATCATTTAAGTTGGAAAAGAGCTCTAAGATCATTGAACCCAACCCAGCAACGCCAAGTCCACCAGTAAACCATATCCCTAAGTGCCACATCGAAACGGCTTTTAAATTCCTCTAGGGATGGTGACTCAACCACTTCCCTGGACAACCTGTTCCAGTACTTGGCAACCCTTTCAGTGGAGACTTCATTCTTCATACCTAATCTAAACTGTGATTTATATACACATACATGTAAATACAAATTATTTTACTCAAAAAATTCCTCTTGCATGTACAAGAGAAAAAAATAACTAAACCATGCAGGTTTTTTTTTTCTAACCAAAAAACATCCATTGAGATTAGTATTTACAGACTGCCTTTGCATTTTAAACTTTTAGCATTAGAGATTCCTCAAAAATAGTCCTAAAAGACCCAAACAGTTTAGAGAGGGATTTGAGAAAGTGATATCTATTTGAAATGTGTGCAGACATGTTGAAGAAATGTTGAGAAATACCAGAGGAAACAAGTTTTTAATGTTTTGTGAAACTTTCAAAGGAAGTATCCAGACTGAAGCTGAAAGGAGATGAAAATCAGAGTCTTGACAGCTCTGCTTATCACTACAGGCTGCTGAAAAAGCAAGCTCTCCAGAGGCTGAGAGCCAGAACATGAAACAAACATCTCTCAACTTACTGGAATACATCAAATCATGCTTTCCTAAAAAAAGGGAAAAAAAAAAAAAAAAGAAAGAAAGAAAGGAAAAAAAGAGATTAATTTCTCCAGTGTTGATACCTACTTTCTCCAAATGGGTCCATTAAGTTGTTTAATTTGCAAATCAAGAAGTAGTTTTTGTAATTTTCAATACTATAAAGTCCGTAACTGAAATCAAATTACATTTCTTCAATTTTTTCTACTACTGTTAGAAAAGCTTTTGTTTTTGTAAATTAACTAATAGTTTTATTAGTTGAGTCAAGTACAGCTTTAGAGAAAAGAACGTTGATAAGGTATGACTTTCTGCAAAATGTAGGAAATGCATTTCAGTTATGCAGAAACTGAGAGACAACAAAGCAATCATATTCAACAAATTAGGATAAGAATTATGTTAAATTGATAGTTTCTCAAGTTTATCTGATACTAAAAAGAGCACATGAAGTTGCAGAGGCAAGGCTTATATCTTTTATATTCAACTGCTGTGTAAGGTAGTGTAAGCCAGTGCTCACAGACAGAAGGGCAAGGAGCAGAAACACGGAGTTTAACACTAAGTAACAGTGTTACTAAGACAACACACTAAACCAGGTATAATTTCATCTCCTATTCTCAGGAATTGCAATGGCACTGTAAAAGTGACGGCATAAGTAGAAACAAATGCATTCAAATGATGTGCTGTATCCTTTTATTGTGTACTTTTATTTTGGTGCATGCATTTCCATTCCCACATGTAGCTAAATCCAATCCAACAGTCATTGCAAGAGATCTAAGTATATTATAGCAAAGAGTGGAAGAATTCAATGCATCAGCTTAGGAGACCTATGCCTTTGTGCCTTGAGGGATCAAACATGCCTTATTACTGACTATTTTTACACACTTCTCATTTTATGGACTTGCTATGCTGAGCCCACAAAGCTTTCATCTTGCTTAAAGTTGCCCAGAAGAAAAGTGGCATATTCGGCTGCAATCTCTCAGGTTGACCAATGGATAAGGAAAAGAAATATCTTAGGTACAATCTTCCCTGAGAGGGAATGCTAAATCCCTGCATGCAGGCAGCAGAAACCTGCAGCTCCCCCACTCCCCCCACTCCTGATCTAAGCCAGACACTGAATAGTGATTGTCTTATGAGGATCATTTGCATTCTCTTTGTATTCTTTTATGGCATCTGTAGAAGCAGAAATCCTTCTAAGCTGTTGTATTGCTTTGCAGCAGCATCACTAGAGATTGCAGGCTCAGGAGTGACATCACAGAGACAGTTTGTACCTGCATCACATAATTCTGTGCACTCAGGGATTTCAATTCAGTTCACCTGCATGGTCTGGAAGCATAATGGAAGTTACCAAGGTATGCTATTTCCACATATATCAGGTTTTGGTTATTTTAAAGTCTGCAGTTTTCTCAGTTACAATAAAACCAACAAACCACAACCCAACAACAACACAAATCAGCACCCCTGAAATTCCCTTCTCGCCCTGTTTTTATTCCCTCACAGCGACAGCTGTGATATCTTAACTGACTTTGCAATGACTTTGTTGGTTCATTCATTTTTCCTGAGTCATCTTAGACATCCTGGCCAATTCTTAGTGGTTTCCATAGCTCAGATGTCAACCAATATTGGACACTCAGAACTAAGAGCTGAAGAACAGACAAGATTAAAAAAAAATAAATTGGAGACTGACCTATAGTCCTTAGGCTACCTTTGTAATGGAAGCACTGATAAAAAAAATTTTTTTTTTGAGGTGGCACCTGAAAGCCTTTTTTCTTTTTCACTGTTTTTCAGTACCCTCCTCCAACACATACTGTCATTTTTTCCCCTGCTACTCTATGCAGTCTAAATCCTTTTTCACTTCTATTGCTGTGACCAACCAAATGGTTTTTTGCCTTTTAAACTCTCCCAGCAAACTTGGAAGCACAAAGTTTAGCATTATGCATTATACTTCAAGGTCAATTACCTTAGAGATGGTTTTCACAAAGAACCAGTAGCCCAGAGCACCAACTATGACCAGACCAAGGATGACTTGGTATCACTCAGACTAGATACAATGCTCATGACTGAAAACAGAGGCTGCAAATTAAAACTGAGAAGAGATGGTGAACGACTTTTTCAAACATCATCAGAATCAGATTACTAGCCCTAGAGAGCAATGATGCACATGAACAACTCGAGTCTATTCAAATAAGTATACAGGTTTTGGAACAGTCAAAGCCAAGGGACTGCTTTAATCTCATTTAAAGTGCAACTTTAACTCTGATATTAGCCAGGTTCAGTTTAGGCAAATACTCAGTCCTGGTAGCCATTTTTGTTTCCCTTTACAACATGGGTAGTTTCATGGATAAAAAGCAGGATAATTTACATACCTTCAGTACAGTTTGATATGTAATTTGACACAACTACACCCTAATTCTTATTGTGGCTCTAGCATTCCACTGCATGCCAATAATTACTTTACTGATAATATAGCACTTCCTATTCCTTTGGAGGGTTAGCTGAATTTGTTTTTCAGAAGCTCTAAATAGCAAATTGATCAACATAATAAAACACATAGCTTCCAAATACATCCTGATCCTTTTCTCCCAGAACATGATTCTACTGCTACCTTTTTCCCTTCATTTCATATTGAAGATTTTGGTGTCATGATCGAACGTGCAAATGCTTCAGTTTATTTCCTCACATATAAGAAAAGGCCTAAGGGAGCTGGCCCTGTTTAGCCTGGAGAAGACTGAAATGTCTGTAAGTATCTGAAGGGAGGGTGCCAAGAGGATGGAGCCACACTGTACTTGGTAGTGCCAAGCAATAGGACAAGAGGCAATGGGCAGAAGCTGATGCACACAAAGTTCCACCTGAACATGAGCAAGAACTTCTTTACTGTGAGGGTGACTGAGCACCAGAACAGATAGCCCAGAGAGGTTGTGGAGTCTCCTTCACTGGAGATATTTGAAAACCATTTGGACACAACCTGTGCCATGTGCTCTAGGATGACCCTGCTTGAGCAGAGAGGCTGGACCAGATGACCTCCAGTGGTCCCTTCCATTCTGTGATTCAGCTGCATATTCAGCTGAATAGTTACACTGAAGTTGGTAGGAACATTTGTCTCATGAAGATTACTACCACAATTAAAAATTCAGGGCACTGAGCTTTCTAAATTACCCAAAATGTCTGGTGGAAGTGCTAACTAAAACAATCATAGTACCAATGAGGATACTGGGGGGTTTTCTGGTTGGTTGGTTTGGGGCTCTTTTTGTTGTTTTTAATAAAAGCTACGCTCTCATTTGTTTTCTTCTGCATAGGTCTCAGTAGTGCTCTTCAAGTAATGTATTCTTCAGCTCTAAAGTACCCACTTAATGAATTTTGACTGGTACCTGTATTGAAACAAATCAGTTGAGAAGAATTTCTATTATAATTAAGAAAAAGACAAATTTATTCTCAGACCCAAGAATCTCTATTCAGATCTTTTTATTTCCTTTTCAAATGTATTTTGCTTTCAAGTAAATTTAAACAGAAGACAGAGATACGAATTTCAAGGGATGTATCATGAGTTGAAAGAGGGTTTTGAATAGTAGTGGATGAATAGTAGTGGATATGCCATTTTGCAACTGTTTCTGGTTGTAAAAAGCAAACCTAAAACCAGACACAACAACAGATCAAATAAAATCTGAATATGGCTTGCATACAATAATGCTGTATTATAAAAAGAATGATGTATATATTAATTTCCACTGCTTTTTCAAAAGAAAATTTAGTTCTTGAAGTAATTGCATAAGCCTTACAGTGTTTTGCTAAGCCCTTCAAATACATGTGTGCTAAAATTAGAAAAAGCAAGATTCCAAAATGATAAAGGCTAAAATAATAAATCAGAATCGATGTAACTAATACACAGTATTCAACTTTGCATGTAAAAGCAAAACTGCTTCATTTTAAATCCTGTGCTATTTAATTTTCAGCTCAACTCCTGTAAGGCTTCTGATACTGCTCCAGTTGCTCTCTGTGGGAAACTATAGAGTTTATATATTATTCATCCAACTAAAAACCCTGAGGCAGGACCCCTATGGACACTCTTCAGTAATTGGTCTCCAGATGTTGGTGATATGCAGTGCTCTTAAAGTCCTTAAACATCATGAGAACACAATTCCATCCGCTTTTCAAGCTGCCTGTGTTTAAAGGAACAACACAGACTGCTCACCCACATTTTCAGGCAGCTCCTACAGCACCTAATTATTCACAAACTCATGTGCATCAAGCTACAATTTATGTGGCTAACATAATGGCTTAAAAAATTTCAAATTAAATAATCACTGTATTATTTAATAAGCATCTGATGCAGCTGAGCAACCTATCCACAAAGACAGTACATGGCAGCAAGATTATCAACTGCTTTAACGTTCCCAGAATACACATAAACAGGAGGCGGAGAGTGAAAAGCTTAGCAGTAATCATTCTGCATTAACATACCCTGACAAGATGCAGGTATGTGCAGTGAAAGTTCATTTAGCATTTGCATTTATATGACTCCAACATGGACATTTATGCAACTCACTCAAACAAGGCCTCAAAGCAGGCCTATAATTATTTTGTTCTCGACTTGAATGGTCAATCTCTGCATTTCCTTGGACCCTGCCAACTGAGAATAATAAACATTTTAATATTTCTTTTTCCAAGAACACTAAAATCCAAAGGATATTACTTTTCAGGACATCTCAATTGTGAACATAATGTAAATGCTCAGCATGCAGGTTACTAATGATAACTTAATTTAGATCTGCAAAGGATGCCAACATTAGTTATCTAACAGCCCTTTCTCCCTTCTATTTTACTTCGACCTATCTTCAGGGTTCCCTATTTCAGCTTGTACAGTACCATTGTTCTTTTTTCTAAGTCTCACCCAATACCTTCTGTTTCCCTCAACTGCCATATTGTAGAGGCTTGAAAGGCAGCAGTTCAAGGCTGACAAACTAAGCAAGTTCATTTAGCCTGGAGCTGTTCTTTGACATCAAGGTCAGTGAGACGCCTAATGCCTAGTGCCACAAATTTGTACTGTAGGCACATCTAGGTGCATGAAAGAATAACATGATATGAAATCAGATGCTACTCATGCTAGAAGCAACAAGGACTAGGAATCAGTTAACAGAAACATGTCTCCTCAAGAATGGTGAAAATAAAAACTAAACTGGGTAAGTAATACTACATGTTTACAAGATGAGTATACTAGGTAATAAAAAGGAGTAAGATCCATAAAACACAACTTTTTTGGGATGAAACTAAATTTTGTCACAAAATGATGAAGCAGTGTAATATCAGAAGTCAGGTTCAGGCCTTCAGGATGACAAAGAGGGAGACAAAAGGACCAACTGCTGATTGCAAGTGCCAACAGATTTCTCACCAAATTCAGGCAGTAGCTTAGATAACATATAACATTACAGTCACTGCCTACAGTAAAGCAGCCTTGAAACAAACTCACACGACAATGGTTTTGTGGTGCTTGCTTATGCAAACTCTTACCCTTGTAACGAGGCTGTTCTCCAAATCTCAGTAGCCAAGGACAAATGTACAAGAATAAATCAGTAGAGTGTTCTAGAGTGGAGAACCAGCCTAACATAATTTTTATTTTATTCTTTAGTCAGATGTGATTATTCAGAGGATGCTGTCTTGACTCTTATAGCTGGTCAAAACTCTAGATCCAGAATTTTTTTGCCTGTTACTGTCTAAATGATAGTGGTGAGAAATCCGTTGGCATGGCAGTCTTAAAGCAAGGCCTGGTAAACAGTTTTGTACAGTAACTAAAATCTTCAACCTATGATAAATGATATCTTTTTTCTTCTACTTTGTTTAAACAAGTAAGATTGTTTTATCTTTTTGACTTCCTCTTCCAAGAGAGCATACAGTCTTCTGAAAATCCTCGAGTGTCTCCATTTCAGATTTGGTTCTCTCAAAAATGCATTGTTTTTCTAGCTAAGCTACATATTTGTTTTGCCAATTCACATTTGAATGCAACATTCAGCAAAATATAACCCTGTATAAATTTATTACCTTAACCACCTTCAAAATACTTATGTTCACAAGAGATGACAACAAGGTGATGAGAACTTAGTACGTCCTACTATAAAGAGCATTCACCCTTTGACATCTTTGTTCTCACATATTAACTTTTTTCTTAGTAACAGAAACCAAATTTAAAGATGCTTAAACTAAATCCAAGAAAAATAAGAACAATATATTTTTCTTCATAGGTATAATAAAAAGATGGGGACTTTAGACACACAAAGTATACACCTGTGTGCTTGTGCCAAGTGTACATTTACCATTTTTAAAAAATTTTCTCCTTTGCAGAATTTTCATCACTCTAGAAATAATGGTTCAGAATTTTTACAGAAAGCTGGGTAAAGAATCCTCCACATGCATATGATGAAAAAATTGACTGCATATACATTTTAAATACTGTAATCAAATAATAGAGGTAAGCTACGTAGTGTTCAAAAATACAATATTTGAAGCAATTACAAATTAATATTTGAAACACCTGCGATTTAAAGCACTTTAAAGGCATTCATTAAGTATCTGATGAAGTATATGCAGCAAAATGAGTATACATTTCCAGCCTGCTGCTTGTCTTTTGTACTTACAGTTATGCAACACAGCTGTATTATTCATTAAAATTTGGAATATTCCCTGATGCAGTGTGCATCTCTCTTGTAGTTTTCCTACATCTTCAGTACTGAATTTTATGGTCCAAAAAGTGATCCATAAAGTTACCGAGTTTGTATTTATGAAGTTCTATCAGCAAGTTACATAGCTCTGAACCCATTTGACACACAACACTGCACACTCAGTATTTGAAGTTTAAATTACAAAGCTACGATTTGAGTATTTCGCATAAATGGGGTGGCATTCTGTGATTGTTGTACTGCAAGTCTTAAAAATATTTACTATTTGCACTTATTATTACTCTATGCCTCCAATCCACTGGGAAAATGACACTTCACTATGAGATGACTTCCATATGGAGGAACTAGGGAAATGCATTTATAATGCTTGGAAAGTAAAACAGCAGTTCAGGGAGTTATGGCTCACAGCTGAGAGTTTTGAAGAGGTTATAATAATTTTCTTAAAGTAAATCACTGTAGTAGAAGAATCAAATTTGTGACTATGAGAAATGCACAAGCAAAATAATCTCAGGAGGATTGGGAAAATGAAACAATTACAGTAAAAGGCAACTTTATGGATTTCTGTTTACTGTAGTTGTGTCCCAAACCCCTTTGAAAGAAACCTATTTCTGAACAGATTTGTTAAGGGAAAGCTGAAACAAAGCAAACAACATCAAAGCACACGGAATAAATATATAGAATAGTGCATTTGCATACATAGTTGGCTAAATAACAGTAACCTGGGACGGATTTTCATGTGGACTTAGAATACCTCTGGAAGACAAGACTAAAGTATTTCTTTCCATAACTAATGTATCTGGAAATCAACAGTATGGGAAAATAATAACAATTGCATTAACCTGCTAAATAACATGGGAATTATATTTTTCCTACGTCACTTTAAAGGATAAAAATTTACCATGAGTTGGGACATTATTTTGAATTCAGAATCAAGAACATATTCTATAGCTTATGTTTGGCTCGCCTGATGTAAAAGACCCTGCCTACACCACTGTAATATCATTATAGGTTATAGTAAGTAAGTCTATACACAGTCTAATGGCATTATTGGTTATGAGAAGTTACTATAGCTATACAATATTGATGTATTTTTGTCTTTCAATTGGGAAAAATGTTTATGAGAGATGACAGTGGAATTACAATTAAAGTTAATGGTCCTCCTGAACAAAGTCAAAGAAAAATAGTTGTAAGACTATTTCACCAGTTGTGCTGGCGAAATGTCTTACCTATCTTCTGTAGGAAATACTTTTAGAACTAAAGAGTTCTAAATGTGTTAAGATAATGTTTTGAAGGCAGCATGACTTTGGCATCAACATGCTGTGTTTGTCCCTCTTTGAGGCATTCATGTTTCATTTAAATCAAAAGAAGCCGATGCTTTTCTTCCTACACCATCCAAAAAGGCCTTCTGCACTATATTAAATACTAGAGCATGTACAATGACACCACTAACAACTATACAGGAATTGGGGGGTGGAGAAAAAGCAATAAAAACATTCTATAGGCCTAGTGGGACACATTTCAAGTGTGGAAAACCATTTTATGCCTATGACTAAAGACTTAACAAATTTTTTTGTCTATTACATTTTCACCATGTATATTGAAGATGCTTTTGCAAAGTTTCAGTGGAGCTATAAATGAAGTCTTAGCTATTCATACCAGACCTCTTAAAAGCGGTATAGAATCATTTAACAGCAAAAATACATTCACCTACATGTTCAACCTTTCTAAACACCAAAGAGATCAGTAAACAAATTATCTGTTTGCTGGAATGTAATCCTTTTATCTCAACTCCTCTGAATTCAGAAGATTAAGTCTGCTACTACCCAAGCAGACAGATACCTATACCATAAAAATGGTTCCTGTTAAGGAAATTTGAATTGCTTCTGTCACATAGCAAATGCACAAATTCGGGTAGAAGTTACAAAATGACTTTAGAGTTTGGTGTTTCCAAGCCTTTCTGAGGAGTCCAAGAGGTGCCTGACTGCAGTGCTGAAATGCCAGTCCTGATACCTGAAATTGGTGTGGCCATCTGCCAGGGACCAGATCTGGCTCACTTTCATCCAGGTTTCACTGAATGCAAAACTGCTCCAGCCCATGACCAGAGGAAAGCACTATGGTGCACCGCCACACTTCTTCCATTGCTCAGTAGCAGAGTATCAAAAGGAAAGAGCTAGGTATACAGCAATCCCTCCACAGTAATGCTTCCATAGCTGTGGGGGAACCATAGGCTAAATTGCATCTGGAATGTAATTTTTCTCAGTAATCAATAAACCTGGTCTGTATGACCTCACCTAATGACAGTTTTGCACATTTACAGTATCTTGAAAGAATGAGTTCCACGTTGCAATTATACTTCATAGGATAAAGTGCAATTTTTTTTCCTTTTATGCCCTCAGCCCAGTCAACTTTTAAAATCTCTCTCTATTCCTATATCAAGACAATGAGAAATACCATAATTTTTTTTCACTGTCTTCTTTTGCACATACCTGTATAAACCAGGACTAGTTAGGTAATTTTTAATTCTTTACTGTGAGGGTGATGAGACACTGTAACAGGTTGCCCAGAGAAGCTGTGGATGTCCCATCCCTGGCCAGGTTCAAGGCCAAGTTGGATGAGGCATTGAGCAACCTAGTGTAGTGGGAGGTATCCCTGCCTGTGGCAGGGAGCCTGGAACTAGATGATCTTTAAGGTCCCTTCCAACCCAAACCAGTCCTCAGTAACTCCTTCTAACAATAACAGTGCAGATTTTAGCTCGTCAGCACCTACTGTTTCCTCCTGCAAACCATTTTCTGCTGTGCTGCATTATGTGCTGCAGACTCAGATTGCTCCACTGAGTGGGGCTTCACTCAAATATCACCAGAGGCAAAAGCACAGCACTGGAGACAGCATCAGGAGGAACGTCGTGGCATAGTTTTACAAAACAGGGTTGCTGAGAAAACCACAGACATCAAGCAAGGATGAAAGTTGCTAGAAAGGAACATTCCTGAAAAACTAACCTGATGTGGGAATGACACTGTGGTATTAGGGACATAATGTAACTGCCTTAAGGAGGTCTTCATGACTTAAGGAGACTTGAATCAAAAGAGAGTATTTGTAAGAACAATAAATTATGTAGTATTACTACTCAACCAGATTAATCATAAGGACAAAAGGCCCAGCCCAGAGCAGTGGATGAAACTCACTACACTAAGTAAGCACCTGAAGCAAACTCTACAACATTATTGTGAAGTGAAGGAGGATGAGAATCCCAGAAGGCTGGAAGAGGGCAGGAATGTCTTAAACAGATTAACTGCCCACTGGATGAGACACTGTAGAAAAAGTGAATTTTAGCAAGGTTATTTGACACGATGTTCTAGGATCTCTTGTAATGAGCACTGCCTGATATCCACAAACTTTTCACAACAATAATACCTTATGACGTAGAAGTAACTTCTGTTCTTGCTTTCTCTCTATATAAAGGGAGACATACATACATATACACTTTTTTTTTTAAAGTAGAAAAACAAGCACACAGCTGTAGCAACATAAAATTAAGAAACAAGGGATTTGGATTCATTCACAGTCAAGGAAGACCGGGCACTTCACAGCTGTTCATGAGTAACAGCATCATAAGATTTATACGCATCAAAGAAAGATTTGAAGACAATTGTGAAGTACAATGTAGGATACCCCAGATCAGACTGATGTTTACTAAGACTCTGCAGCAGGGAATTGGCTAGAATAAAGTTTGGATATGAAAACTAAGAAAATAGCTGTAAGCAAGATTTGTGTTGAGGATTAAAAAAAAAAAAAAAAAAGAAAAAAGAAAAATACAAAATAAGGACAGAACCACAATAAAAACATTTTCAAAAAAAGCTTCATTTCATATGTCAATATTTTAAATGATTGCACAGGCCCTCCTAAATATATGTACATAATCTGAGCAAGAGGCCATGTTTGAGAACTCAGTTTTAGTAAATACATGGTATCTGGTGCAAATAGTAGTTACATATCTGCAAGTACGTGTAGGAAATCATCAAAGAAGAAAACACATACCTTAAAGCTGACTTGAAACCATGGATTTGACAGTATTACAGCAATCATTTAACTAATTTTTTTTTCCCCACAAATATTAGCACTCAAGAGCAGATGCAAATACTTGCAGATTCTGCTAGGCACTGAAACATATTTGATCTCACCTTTGGTTTCTTGTAAGAATATAGTTATAGTGAAAGCTGAAATACTAAAAATCCAAGAAGAAAAAGGCTTAGGTTATCATAGGAAAGGAATAAAGAACCAACAAAACAAAACATTCAGAAAAGCATGCAATACCTTAGAAGCAAGAAGGGGAGAAAAAAAAAAATCTGGAAAGGAATCAGAACCTCCCCATAAACACACAAATGCTACAGCAAATCTACTAGAACATATATAAAAGGGCTTTCACGAGAAAAATATATTGCAATGAGGTATAAAACAGATTGGGGCTCTTGGTGACTAACCTTACAAGATTTATACAGAGAATTCGTGAAGAATGGTTTAGACATGGGTGGAAAAGAAAGAAGGGCTAAAGCTGCTTATTTTCAGTTTTATGTACGCTTCAGAAGATGAAACAGTATCAAGCTTCAGGCACTTAAAAGTGAAAAGCAAAACCCATTAGAAATAGGGGAATATCACCTCCTGGAACATTATACTTGTGAAGAAGGGAATCCCACAGGAAAGGTGCTGTGGAGAACAGAGCACCTTGTTTCACAGTAGGCGGTGTCAGTCTGAACAGAACATCATCAGAAATGAAGACAATATAGGGCAATATGGTAATAGACTCCCAGTGGGAGAGCCATGTCTCTGCTCTGCTTCAGGAGGACATGCACACTCACTCCAGAGAGGAGGCAACACAGGAAAACAGCAGGACAGGCTGTCAGCTCTGACTCCAGAGGGGCACAGGAGGATCTTCAGCTCTACAGAACGTATGGCACTTCCTCATTTTCTGTAACAGAAACTGAAAATGGGCCTACCCTTGATGGCCTACGGGAAAATACAAACTATATGCAATCTGACACACAGGGTTACTTGTGGTTTTCTGTGGTGATCTGTTTACACCATGCTTTTCCTATCCCATATTGTTCCCCCCTGCTCTCGACTGCCTTAGCTGTGGCCACTCCCTCGGGCTCTCCCAATGGGTTCCTGTACCCCAACTCCACCCATGTACTGCCCCTGAGCCCCTGACAAAAGCACCCCGCACCCAGAACATGAGGTCTCTCTGCCTCTGGGGATTGCTGGGACAAGATGTAACCATTAAAGATCCTCTAAAACCCTCATGGGGAGACCCTTCTCGCCTCCTTCGCCTTCACTGTGCTGTGGAGCTGAGAGCTGCCGGAGCAAAACTGCAGAGCTGTCCGAAATGGACTACGGGAGGACAGAATGGCTGCCCTGCCCTAAGCAGCCCCGCTGAGCTCCCAGGGAAAGCTCCAGCTTGCTAAACTAAACCTCGCACTACAACAGTTCTCTCCTTTTCTCCTCTCTATTACTGAACTTTTGGATACTAGAGGCTGGCTTTCAGGGAAAGGGATATAGCAAAAAGCTTTTGGACTGGGACAGTTCAATACAGCAGCATGCATTAATGGCCCAAATATATATTCTAATTATATACAGAAACCAGTTCTTATTCTCCTCTATAAGAAGTTATCAGTGTTTCTCATTACTGCTTTAGGATTTTTTTTTCTTTTATTTTTGTAGCTACAAATTTTTTCAGTTTTTTTGAAGAGCCTCCTTTTCCAGTTGGCATGGCTTTCTAGACTGTTTCCAACTTCCCAATCCCAAGAAACAGCAGGTGGTTTCCATTGTCATGGGATTCTCTGACACAGAATAGAATTAGTACAGTGTTTTACTTAATTTTCCAGTTACTTCTGGAACATAATGAGATACATGAGAACATTGAAAACATGTCACTAAGGATTTTTGTGCGGTAAGTTGTGCTATGAGCAGTGGTGACTTTCCAAAGGGAGGTTTGCTGCTGCTGCTTTCTGTCTGGCTGCTTGAGAACCTTCTGCAGTGGAGAAGCCACTGAGGGAGGCAGCAAACAAGCACCACACAAGCAGAAAACACAGCAGACTCAGTCACACACACTGGTAAACACACTTGTCCCATTTGTGAATAGTTCTCCAGTTCCAAGTGTGTGAGCCTCATTTGCTTCCATTTACTCTCCCACAGGTGGCTTTCTTCAGACCCATCCCTACGATCTTACAAGCATTGAGGCACAGCTAATAAAGCAAACACAATAATCTAAGGTGGTTTATTTTTTAAATCAAGAAACTGAAGCTAATATTAATATTAAAAACTTTTTACCTCTTTCACTGACCTCTCTTTTATTTATTTTTGAGGACTTCTCTATATTCACAGCCATGCTACTATCTTCATTAACAGTAGGTTGTTTTCTTGTGTGTTTCATAAAAGAGGACAGAAGAGAAATTTTATACTTCAATTGTAAAATTTCTGGAAAAATTGTACTTTCCTGTTGAATCTTAGTGAGTTAAAAGTCAAGGTACTTCACTCACAATTTACATAGAATTAGCCCCAATAATTAAAAAAAACCCATGAAAAAATGCAATAACTTTGTTCAGACACCCACAATAACAAGGTTGAATTCCGTTCTCAGTTGCAATAAACTAAACACAGATGAACATCAATGAAGAAATAATTCTGATAAAAAATGGGGACAATACATCAGAATTGTCTCCTCTTGGAACAGAGGCAGGCCTGAACAGCAAAATATATCAAAACAGATTCTTATTCCCAACATTGCCTTAAAATTTCTATGAATTTACTGGATATTCAGAAAGCACCAATTAGAGCATAACCATTTATATAAACTTCTAAAAAATATTAATTACCTGTAAAATGTTTTAGGTATGTGATACTGTATTGGCTAACCACAAGAAAGATGAATGGAAAAATGGTACAGGAATTCTCAGGAAAGGAAGAAGAGCCATTTTATAGTTTATTTAAAGCTGATCTATAAGTACTGCTGTAACTCCACTGACCCATTAGAATTAAATAGTATATCAGGTGAGGGTGCCTGCTCCCAGATGTGTTAAATATGGTGACACGTCAGATGAATTTCGCCCAGAAACAAGATGGTAAGGCTCTATCAACTATCTTCCTAGAAAAGCAAAACTAACTGAAGATTCAGTGGAATTTAGTTCGTATTTGAAAAATACTTTAAATGAGTAGAGCATACATATGCAAACACACACAAACACACAGACTTGTCAGAATAGAACACTGACAATCCCCTCACAGGATGCAATCATTGGGTGGTTTTTTTATTGCCTTGCATACGGAGATGAGACTGCCTTTGGCAATGTATCAGTTTATGCACTGTGTATAAACATTTTCATATAAAGATGTGAATTTGCAGAAAGATGCACTATCTACAGTTGGAAATAAATTCCACTTTCCACCATTCTGCTCTCCCTCATCTGAACTGTACATATTTTCACCAAATTTTTCACATCAGGGGTAATATCAACAGAGGAAGAGAAAGTTAGAAGTAGGGAAATTGCAGTTGTTGTATTGCTGTGCTCATTTTTAAACTACTTTTCTGTTCCTGAATTCCTGTCATAGACTGCACAGATGTACAGTCATGGACATTTCCATTCACAAAGACTTGGTCTTCTGTAAGCTAGTGAGACTGCAAAGCAGAAAAAAATTTCCTTTGCATTATTTCTACATCTTCCTCTATCCTTCCACACAGCTTCTGTGTAATTTCAGAGTACCAGAGTTGAATAACTGAAAAAATTAAAGCATGCTCACCCTGCAATGACTATATCTCCATTTACTGCAAACACACAGAAAGAATGCCCAAATTCTGCAGTTTAAACTGAGTAAAATGACAGTACATATGTGAAAGGAATTCCTCATCTTCTCTTTGAATATACATGACAGATTTAATCAACAAAATAGCTGAAATTTTCAAAAGACAGGTCAAACGGCCCATTTCCCTGCTGAAATGTCACTGTGTTAATCCATTAGTCCACCATCTAGTTCATTCAACAGAACCTCAGGGGTGTGCACTGCACTGCAGGCTGGGCAAAGCAACTCACCTCCTGATAGCAGACTGTGCATGTGCTAAAGGACTGAATATAGAAACAAAACAACTGCAGGCTTTATCTAGTGTGACAGATGTTATCAGGTAACATCTGGTCTGTTGGTCTGATCAGACACCACCAGGATTCCTGAACCACAAGCCCCTGTCCCTTTACAAGCATATGCACTATGCAGAATTTAATTAGCACTTGTATAGCTGTTCACTAGGAATCAAGACAATTCACTGAGCTTATCTTCTGCTTGACAATACTGTTAAAATACCTAACCTTTAAGATGATGCTGACCCAATAGTTTTCACTGCCATCTAAATCAGGCTTATCAGGTGCAAAGGAAATCAAAGCTGAAAATCGAGAACCTGGCTGTGACCATGATGATGCAAAGAAGTTCTGAACAGACTTGCTCATGACAAAAATATCTGAAAAAGTGGCTGAGCAACCAGCATACCCCTAGGGATTCAAATCTCTAGGCTGGCACCAGCTGACCAATTCCTGCCAGCCTGCACCCCAACACCTACATATCTCAGAGGTAAAACTCAAAGCATCAAGAAAGAAAAGATTTTAATGGTGACCATTTTTCATATAATTGAGGTACTAGGATTATTATCACATGATTATTTAAGAGCTATAGAAATCACATACAAGTTTATATAAATGCTCTAGAAATATTTTTCTCCTTATTTAATTCAAAACTTACTTGGGTTAAAACCAAAGATCTCACTCAAATGACTTTTAATTATATTGATTACATTATATGAACAGCATTAATTATGAAAAACATTAGAAGCTAAAAGACCATTTCTACTGTTCTGCTATTCTGTGGTACACAGGCTAAATCATTAACCCAGTATTAAAAAAAAAAAAAAAAATGGAATCAAGGTGATTAACAAAAAACCCAAAAAGCCAAACCAACCAACCAACAAAAGCAAACCACCCAAACAATAGGAAGCAAATGAATTTGGAAAGAGAAGTAGAAGGAAAAATATAAAACAAGAGCATTTATTAAGAAGAGGTATTTACTCCTTCAATTCATTCTTCAAAGTTTTCTGACTGTTGAACAGAAAATATTTACTGATTTATTTTTTTTCCACAGGGAGCCACAAGCATAAAACTGACAAAATGCACCATAATGTTCAGTACCTCAAATATCAGCTCACCCAATAAAGGAAGAAGAACAGCCTACCTATTCAGCCAGTTCCATTAATCTAGAGATACTGATAGTGTCATTTCTTCTGGCTGCTTTCCCATAAATGATGAAAGCAAGGATCTTTCACAATTTTTCCCTCCTTACACAATTAAGTTTGAGCCAAAAATGTTTACTAGTAGTATCATTTGTTCTGCAAACTGTGTTAAAAATTGCAAAGCAGTTTTTACTCAGGTCAGTCCATCAATTACTCTTTTATACATTTCTCACTGGGCAGGAGTTTCAGTACTGAACTGTCTCTCACCCCACAGCATGCCAGATGAAAGATCTAGTAAATAAAGATTTTACAAGTCTTGGATATTAGTCCAATGAGATAATATTTCTAACAGCTTTGGAAGCATTGCCATGTGTAGTTATAATGTGTTCCTGGTCCTGCCAGCATCCTCACACTAAATGAATTTTTGTTTTGGTCCCTAAGATTACACATGTAGCTAATAACAGATGAATGCTCACTCTGCAAAACTGAGAGATCTGTGCATTAAGTCAGTGAACTCTTTTCATCCTGTCAGGTGAGAACAGTTTCCAATTGTTTAGCACACACAGAGAAGTTAAAAAATAGAATGTGTAATGAGAAGAAAAAAAAACCATCTTTTAAATTCTGAATGCTCACTGCCTGGCTCTCAGTATCTCCTACTCTCCTGTGCAGCACAGTTTAATGATTTTCTTGCTTTAAGGAAGAAAACACGCTTTCCAAGGACAATACAGAGGGCTAAGAAGGCTGCACTTAATTGGAAGACTAAATTTACTCAAAGTGTCTCTGGATGTCTGCCAGATTCTTTTCCATGACACTTACTGCAATCTTTAAGAAATAAAAAAAAAATATAAATAAATGCCAGTGAACCTCCCAAAAAATTAAATGCAACATACTCACATTTAATATACAGAAATAAATCAGTACATTCAAAAGCTATTTAGGCAGAAATGTCATTACATTTTAAGCGCTTTTTTTTTTTTTTTTTTGCCGGGGGGGGGAGCTTCCAAATTACTTTTACAAAATCTACACTGTGTTAATGGAAAGTGTGTCTTTATGAAAGCACAAAAACCAGAGAAGTAGATTTGAAAAATTCTGCCAGTTTTGAATAGTAAAAATCCAGAGTCTGAAGACTGGCCAGCTAATCATTTAGTAACTCTAGCCAATTGTTATAAATGCCATTGTCCACACTATTCAAAGGGAGCAATAAAAAAAAGTGCATATAAAAGTAAAAAGTGAAAACTCCTTACTTCAAACATCATTCTGCCTTATTAGTCTCTGATAGAGAACTAAAAAAAAAGGTATTGATGACTACAGTTCATGGACCTGTATTTACAAAAAAAGAAAAAAAAGGGAGCTGAGGGACTCTCTAAAAAAAGCCCTTTTTTTGCCATTACCTGAAGCTTCATTGTTTTCCATTACAGTTCTATGATATAAGAAAAGATTATTTATCTCATACACATAAAAACATTAAAATATAGTCAAATACAAGAAGGAGCCTGCTTCAAATACAGACACACAATTTTAAGTGAAGCCTGGGATATTTACATAAATGTATAAAGGATTTGACACTTAAGTTTTAAACAGTCTTTCAGTTACTATATTTAAACAAATAATAAATACATACACTAAACACCAGACTGAAGCCACACTCCTATCTCATTCCAAAACAGATCAAATTTTGAGTCAGATGTGGTACTATGACAAGTTTTTGTGACACTTCTTGCAGGCACTAAAACTCATGGACTTACCATTTTGTCATTGCAGTGAAAAAAAACAACAATAAAAGCAAAAATGTATCAATAGACAAAAAGGTGTATATGGTCCCACAGGTAGCAAATCTCCTCTCCTTCCTCCCTCAAAAAGTACAGTGTCACAATTAATAGAAATGCCAAAATAATACCATGAATATCTGGGTTATCTGCATTTTAAACAATGTAGTGTTCATATTTTAGAAGATGTGCAAGTTAGAATTTTTTTTTTGCTAACCATTATGCATTCAGTAGTCTGATCTTTTCAGAAAAAGGGTTTTCAAAGACATTAGTCTCTAGAACCAGAGCTTGATGGACACTGACAACTATTTTTCTTACACTATAAGCTTCTTCTCAGTGCAAGAATATATAACTTTTTGTCATCTATGTCTCCATTATCGGTTTCAATAAAATGATTTACACTAGGTTCTAGTGAACAGAGAGAAAAAGGAGAAAAAGAAATAATAACCAATTGCTTACATCTTTGATCATTTCATTGACTCAGAAATCCTTTAAGCACAGATGTAATTTCAGGCACATGAATAGTACTATGACTCCAAAGAAAATTGCTCCTGGAAGTTAAGAGTAGAAGGCTTGGCTAGACTAAAGACTAAAAATCTTCAAGCACTAAGCAAACTGTAAGGATTTCACAGATTTTAAGTAAAAATAAGTCGTCATATTTTCTCATATACTTTTTATGCACTTTATAAATACTATTTTTTAGCTGATAAAATTCTACAACTTCTAACTTTCACTTAGAAAAGTTGCATTGACAACTTACTAAAATTCCACTAAAACTTATGCCAACAAGGACTTAAACATCCAAACAAGTGCAAGGAAACAAGACTTAATTTGTATATAGCCTAATATTAAATACACTTCAGACTAGGAAAAAAAACCCAAACAAACACAAAAACCCAACCAACAACCAAAACCCAAATTCCAAACTCTAAAACATTGCTTCAGTTTGGAGTGGAACTCCTGCTCATATAGGGTTGCTGTAGTTAATCTGAAAATAAAAAAACAGACTGGACGTATGTACAAATGGAACCACCTCTCATTTACTCCACTCTCCTGCCAGTTTGAGTAGAGGTTGTAGGAACCCAGAGTGCCAAGAATATTTCTCTGCCTGTTTTTAAGGGTTCGTACCCCCCTGAACAACACTGTTTTAGCTTCAAACCTTGGAAAAAATTACCAACAGTCAGACAAGAACTAGAAAATACAGTGGTGTGAATTAGGTGATAGACTACTATGTAAGATTGTCACAGGGTGAAAATTTAGAGATTTTAGGCTTCTCTTTGTAGTAAATAGATAAGAGTAAAAAATATGAAAGTGGAGGATTGTTGTTGTTCTCTAGACCTTCTTCTCCTTCTTCTGCTACTCCATATTCTGCAGTAAAAGTGGTTTGGAATGAGTGAATGGAAAATTCCGCAGTTCCTAGTTGTGTTACTGAATAATTGGCAGGAAAGTGAAAATAATGTACGTTTTTAGCAACTATTGGTTAAAAATATCTTTAAAAGGATGTGTAAATCTTAATAATTAGCCTCACTCCTACTTTTCTTCCTTCCATGCTGTACCTGGGTCACGCTAGTGGCTCTGTTCCTCTGATAAGACTTAATAAACAACTATCTGGAAGCATTGAAACTCAAGGTAAGGTCTCGGTTTATCTTTGCAACTCCTTGCAAGGACTTTCAGCAAATTCTCTCCCATCAGGAGAGACTTGATTTACGACATGGTAAAGTGCCAAAGGTCAAATAAACTTGTGACATTAATGCCTTCATCCAGTAAAATCACCTGAGGAATCATTAAAATGGCCCATACATGAAGGCAGGCCAAGAAATTTTAATCTGCAGGAGATAATATATGTTTTAAGCCTATAATAAGGCTTAAAGATGGGCAACTGCTTACACCAAATAAAATGAGGAAAATTTTTCAATTTGAATGAAAATTGCATTGAAATACCCTCTTGAGAATTCATTTGTCAGCCTTTTAGAATACAACTCATGCTTCAACACAGCCTGAGGGAAGGACAATGCAATCAATAAAAGCCTTCACATGTTAGTGGAATTCAGTAATTATTAGAATTCTGGCCATTCAGATATCAATATCTAAGATATTCAGACATCTTAGAATTCTGGCCATTCAGCACTTCACATGTTGAGCATGCACTGACCCAGATCAAGTAATGTATGCTTTTTAAATTTTAACAATGAAAAAGTTACAATATGATCTCCAGGGCTCAAGAAATTGCCCTGCATAGAATTTTATTCTTGTAATTTATTAATTAGTCTAAAACATATTTTGTATACAACCACTGACTTCATAAAACCACCACTTACGTTTATGAGTTTTAGTAGAACATATTCTTTAATGGTATATCTTAATACAGTTAAACCAATGCAACAGTTCAGATTTCATCCTGAGGCTCATTACATTTCTAATCTCAAAGATGAAGGATGGCAGTAGTTGATTCTTGTTTTATGTTTTGAAGCTCTTGATATTTGTCTTCTGGGGAAAAAAAACCCCAAAACCTCCCAAAAAATGTAAGGCGTTTTAACAATTACATGTAGTTTGCTACTTCTTTACAGAGTTACTAAAACCTGAATCAAACCTTGGTCCTTTACTATTGAGCCAACCTTATAGTTGGTGAATTCTTCACACCTTGCAGAACTGTGCTACACAAAATACTTTTTCCCCCAAAGGCGTACTAGCATATTTTAAGTATTTAATAAAACATTCAATTTGGCTAGGGCTTCCTCCCAACTAAAAGTTTTCAAAATCTTACCTTTGACCTCATTGTACGTTGCTACTTTACATATTTGCAAGAAAGACACAAATGTATTTTATAATGACAGTAGTTTTTAGAAAAAGAGATGCTCCCTTAACTATGATCACTGCATATTGCTGTGTAAGATTGTTGCTTACCTTTTTCTAAAGCCTCTTAGACTATTACTTGAATGTAGGAAATCTGGGATGGATAATCTTTGGCTTTCTAGCCACATCGCCACCACGTTTAAAAAGAAGGAACAAGATGAGGAGAGTACAGATCATTTCCACCTAAAATAGTTATGTACAAATTAGTTTCAAATAGAACGTCACAGTCTATAAGTAAGAATGTGTCAATGAGAGTACAAGAATATGAGGACAAATCATTTAGCTGATACGATGCTTTGAAGGAATGTCTTTGCTGTAGTACTAGCAGAGCTGGCAAACAGTGCTTCCTTTTGAGAGACTGACCCTTCCCAGCGGTAGGCAGGGTTTTGATTTAGATCATAAGTGAAAAAAACCCAAACCTGACTGAACCAAGAAAAGGGTGGGCAACCATCGCCAAAAAATTTCACAGAAGGAACAGGCACACTGGAAAAACATTCCGTCCATATAAAGGAGGGTTAAAGGTATTATTGGGAGACTGGAGAACCTCTTATGCAGAAAAGCTGACAGAACTGGTCCTGTTTGCCTGGAGAGGAGGACATCTTATCCGTGCATACAAGTATCTTAAGAGCAGATGTGAAGAGGATGGGCCAGACTTTTTAAGTGGTGCACAGCAACAGGATAAGGGGCAGTGGGCACAGCGTGAAATACAGAAGTTCTATCTCAATATCAGGAACACTTTGCTTTGAAGGTGACAGAGCACTGGAACAGGCTGCCCAGAGATCCTAGGCAACTTGTTCTAGATAAACCCGCTTTAGCAGGGGTTTGGACCAGATGATCTCCAGAGGTCCCTTCCAACCCCAAAAATTCTGTGACTCTGTGATTTGTTACTATGAATAAAGAAAATATTTCTTAGTTTGTTAAATAGATATTCACAGTATTAAGCAATTGTACCTATTGATCTTTCACACTGATGCAAATAATACACTTGGCACAAAACAGACTACCACATACGGGCTGTCAGTTGCCGGTACTGACAACTGGAGAATTTTACGGTACTCAAATATAACTACAATAATTAATTTACTTACTTTCTCATTTTATAATCTTTATCAAACAGATGTATTTGGAAATACTCAGACCTCTGAATACATATCTCTGGTACAAATAATCATTACAAAGGGAAAAGATCTACTGAGATGTATATAGCTCAGCTTTTTCTTTAGGTGACAGCAGGACTCTATAGAAATCTGCAACAGGCACACGCCATGCTGCCTCACTCATAGTCCCCCCAGATTAACAGGCATAGGGGGGAAGTATTTGTGGAAAGCTACTCACAGCTTCAGCACTGTGGCCAAGTGCTCAGCTGTTAAGGGCTGAGTTAAGCCAGCAGGGAACCTTCAATTTCACACGTGAAAGGATGAAAGGGTAATTTCTGTGCCAAACTGAGGCCTCAAATTAAGAGTCTGGTGCATCTCTAATTCTATTTGACATGAAACACTCTCTCAGAAGGGTTAGGCTGAATAAGTATATTAAAGTGAGCTGTATTTACTAGATTATGTATCAGAAACTGGAAAGACAGACCCTGTAGGAAAATAAATTTTCTTCTTTACTCCCAAAGGACTGGGAAAGAAAGAATTGCCAGAATTTAGCATTCAGGGAATTTGATTCAAATGGACCAGTTAGTTGTCAACAGATATGCAAAGATCCAAAAACAAGGACTCAGACAGCAGCATGTCGAAACAAAGGTGCATCAGATTTTTAGTTCAGAATCTGCCCCAATTAAAGAGAATCTGGTAAATACAATGCTCAGCTAGCACACGAAGATAATGTGCTATAAACCTCTACTCTGTTTGACCAGGTGACTAACAAGTAATGAAAGCACAGCATAGTGAGGAAGTTTTCACTAAATCACTTCTGTGAAGAACCTCCTAGCATAGAAGAAATAAAGAAGCACAACACATACTATATTAAATACTGGCTACATAAATGTCTATTAAAAAAAAAGAAGCCCCCACTGTTTGAGAAGACCACAAGTATTCCCTAGTCAAGTAGTCTAGAAGTTCTGTTTGCTTTCAGGCTTGTGTTTGGAAAAGTATTAATGTAAGTCATCTAAAACCAAATTTTCAAATAACAGCTCCAAAGTTTGCCTTTACGTAACAATTAATTGCCATGTGCACCGTGTGCATGAGAATGCATGTTCTATATTTTCAGACATCCGTAAAATATCTACCTCAGAAGGATTCATCCATATGCGGGCAAATAAGAGATTCTTTAGAGAAACTCTTGATATTTTAACTGGGGTAATTTACGCAGCAAATACACAATCAGAGTGCCAGAGAGAGACCTCTTGTAATCCTTTTCCATTTGCCCATGGAGTGCAAAACTACCGGTATGTAGAATGAAATCTAGCAGTATCAATTCATATAAATAATCAACTAATCCAAACAAACATATATAAAGACTCACTTGTGTGCATTGCAAAGTCTGGCACAGGAGGAAAAAACCCCAAGATTATTATTTTTTAAAATTTTAAACTTGCTCCCTGCAGGAACTACCAAACTTCTAAGCTGTCCAGGGCTGGAAGCTTTCTTTGTATGAAGCAGCAAAAGGCTGTCACGTAGATTTCCTACTCAAAGCATTTAGAGAGACAATTTAGCAGCCTCTGGTTGCAATTTGTTACCAACAGTGAAACAGCAGTAATAGTTGAGGCTTCCCAGCCACCAGACTTTTAAAAGTCATTATATGGTTGACTGACACGGCAAAGGGTCAAGCAAATTCTCACCTTTACAGATTTGCTATAGGAAATGAAATATTATACCCTTTTCTCTATGGAATGCTCTTTTGTTCCCTTCCCCCCCAGACTGTCACAACCCAGCACTTAGGTCACTTTCTCTTCTGGGCTGCATGTCATTCAAAAGACCCTAGAATGCAGAAGAAATCCAAGCTTTTAACTCTACTCGTGCCCTGCTATTTTTGCTATTCTCTAGCCCAGACCTAGAGAAGACAACGCTAACAGAGCCAAAGCCTTCTCCTACTATAGCAGTGTGAGGCAACTAAGCCCCACTCTGACTCTGAGTTGCAGTAATTAGTAGAGACAGCCTTGAGTGTGTCACCATCCTGAGAAGCAGGATAATGCCTTCCTCTGCTTTCCAGCCACTCACTTGATGTGTGTTGACTCTCAAAGTAGCTGCCGAAGCACATTTGAAAGACAAGTGCTACTGCCGCAGCAAATGACCAAGATGAAGCTACTGCTTCCTTCTTCCCCGGAAATACTTGGATATTACACACAAATACTTGGATATTATTCCTTTCTAAACCTTATTTCTAAATCTGCAATAGAAAGAGCTCTTTAAAGAATTACTCAAGCTCAGCAAAAGCACTAGGTATGACAGCAGTGTGACTGTGGGGTGAGTACCTGCAGAGAGACCTTGGTCCCACCTCAGGTGGCATGAGAGCGACTGACAGAGTGGATCCTGCATGGCCAGACAGGGAAGTTTCCTTAACACATTACAAAGGAAAGAATTGGTAACTGCAAACACAATGTTTCTTTTTTCAGGAGCCATTACTGCCAAAATAATAAAGACGTGGAATTTTCTAAAGAACATTTACAGATACAGAAAAACACTAGGAGACTGTTTCTCAAGGTCAACAAGCAGCCTGCTGCTACTACTTATTCTAGAGCTGAAAAAATCGGAATATATACAGCAATAGAAATCGAATTTGTGACACCTGAAATGTGCAGCAAAATTCCTTCTTCCATCCAGAAAGAAGGTATATGAACTAGAACTCAGAATCAATACCATACTGACAAAGTGCTTCCTGGTAAAATTCTTAGTTCTTTACAGTAAGTTTTTTTTTTATTTCAGAGCTTAGAAGAGAGATCCTGTAACAACAGGACAGAACACTTTTACTTTTTAGCATTGACTCTAACTGCTAGGTGAGATCTGCAGTGCCTGAAACAAAGAGCCAATGTGGGCAGATCTGGCTACCAAGGCACTTTGGCTACCAAAGCAGGAGGTTAGCCGCTTTTCTCCTACACAAATCTGTGTGATGCGCAGTGGTCTCTCTCCAGGTCTGCTACTGCAGTTGTCAACTCCCTTCCTTTTCCATTTGATACCTCAGTTGCTCTACCTTTTCTGCACAAACAGGGACTCTCTGTAAAGTTCCCAGAATATAAGTTTGCCTGATGGAATTTTACCCACTGAAAAATTATCACTGAAGGATTTACTAGCAACACATGAACAGTATATTTGGTCAAAGGTCAATGAGGCCATGAAACTTTGTAGTAACTCAAAGGCTGGTAAGTTATTGTTGGGAACAGGCTGTTATACACATAGATCAAAAGTCAATCTAAAACAAGAGGAGAGCTTTTCTTCATTAAGTTTAGGCACACAATATAATGAGATAAAAAAGCCCCAAATTAAATTCTTGCTTACCTGGCCTTGCCATTTTCCCAATATGATATATTCTTTATTTAATAGTGTAAGTCAGTCATAATGAAATTAGCTTTTGCCCTTCACCCAAATAGAGAAAAACCTCACATTTTTATTTTCTTGCTCTATAAAAGCATGCTTTTGACAGGCAATAGGTAAGTTCTCACAGTTCATTGCTGACTCATATACCAAACAGAATTATTAAATGAAATTGTTTATGAAGAGGCTGAATTTTAAGTAGTATATTACAGCTGTAAATATAAGCCAATGACTCATGCTATGCAATTCATTACAAATCTGCTAGGCAATCAAAATTCAATAAGATGTTCAATAAACATGTCAAAATAATGTTTGTAACAAATAACTAGAAATCACTATCCTTTGTCTACCAATGAAGGTATTTATTTAAGGTGAACTTACCAAAACCAAGAACCCACTGTAGAAGTTACACAATTATTTTGACTAATTCAAGTACTGAAATTGACTTCAATTTTAAAATCTGGAAATTCTTTAATTAATTTTCATTAGCAGTAGCAACATTTCTGACCAGAATGTTTTATAACTGATGTCTTTTCAATAGTCACTAGTATTACAGCTCACATAACTGTTCAAGTGAGATTTGAATAGTCTCATTTTAAGAAGGCTTAAACCTGTGGTGTTAGTCCAGAAGCATTCAATACAACTGCAAAGAAAGCACTTTGGTGGTTTTCCATGCCATGTTTTCATTCATGTTTAAATGTGGGGGAATAGAAGATTGTAAGTGAATTTGTTGATATTGACCAAAACCACTCAAGAAATGTGAAAACTTTATTCAAGAACAACTCACAATGTTAAACAAACAAAATTTTAGAGAAATCATTAAATTTATATGAAAGAATGAGAAAGAAAAAAAAGAGAAACTAAATAAAACAACTCAGTAAAATAGAAAAACTACTCAGTAAAATAGAAAAAATAATAAACTACTTGACCTTACGTGAGAGAATATAATTTTCTTAGAAGCAGTAAAAAAATTTGGAGACAATCTTTCCATACCACTGCCAATGAGAACAGACTCTGCACAGATCTTATTTTACTATATTGCACTGAAGTACTTCAAATAACAACTCAGACAACGTGGCTGTTGTCTACATTGACGTTCGGGGTGGGTCAGCATAACAAAAAGTATCCTGACATTAATTAACACTGTTGCTGAAAAATTAGTAAATAGCCTATTAGCAGAGAAATATGGGAATACATATTCTCTCCCTATCCCATTTGCTTCTGAACCAAATTTCATATTTGTTTCCATAATTACAGAATTATTTGTGGTCTTTGGAATGTGATAAACGTAGATGCTGATATTGAAAGTGTTCATTTGGCCTCAAACTTCAGTCCAGACTGTGCAACTTACTTATAGGATTACTGACAACACTCTCCCTTTGCAGATCCTTGGGAACACAAGCTGGGCAGAGGAAAGAGCTTATATGGCACAAGTCATGTGCAAACAGGGAAAGGAGGAAATTAGCAAAATTTAGTAATGTCAGTGATATCACTCATTGTAATTGTGATGCAGTCTATTGACAGGCCTGCCTCAAGCAGCCAGGGAAGAAATCCAAATGTACATCCCAGATTTTAAACATTTATAGAATAGAAATACAACACACCGAATTAAGCACATAGAAAGTAAAACAGGCCACTAAATCCCAAACACTTCATCCTGCCCTTTGGAATTATGCTCTTTTATTCTCAACAGATTCCTGCACAGCTCTGGTTCAAGAGCATCTGCAGGTCTGACAAAAGGAGACTCACACGTATGGGACATGAGCAGCTTGTCAGTGCCACAGCCTGCATATCTCTCTATGGTAAAAAAAATTTTCCCCTCTAGTCTTATTTCCAAGTGTTGTCCATAATTAACTTAAGTGGCACAACATGATTAACAACTCTTCACATGGAGAGAATATGTTTAAACGTTTTAAGCCGCAATTTCTAATTTTTCAGTGACAGTCTTGGTCCTTAAATTTACTTTTGCTCACAATCAGGCCCAGATAATAGAATTTCGAAAGAAGTAATTAGTTAAGCAGGTGTATCCAGTAATTTGCTACTACCATTCCACATATAAAATTAGAAACAACCCTTAAAAAGAGCAAATTATTGATAGAAAAACTGGCATTGGCAGGAGACAGTAATCGTCTATGGAATGTCAAACTCTGTGTGTGAGAAATATGAATGATTTTTCTACTCTAACCATGGAATAGACAAATTAGCACATATCCTGTGATATGACAAGGGTATATTATTAACTATTCTATTTTGTATTTTTCAATCTACACATAGCAGATGGTAGCTGTTAACATGTCAGCACTCATAACTAAATCAGATTCAATATCACAGCTCAAAAAATTTAGAAAGTAATTTCTTTGCTGAGCAATATACCTTGGTTAAAGAGATGTTCATGTGAAATTTAGTAAATTCTTCTGATTAAACAAATAAAAATTGAAGTGAAAATTTTCATTTAAGATACTTGAAATGCAACAGTTATCTTGATTCGGAGTTTACTTTTGTTGCTGTAAGAGTGAAAAGGAGTATTTTCCTTCCTGTGAAATTAAATGTTTTATGTAAAGAAGCCAATTTTATGTAATGTTTTGCTCATGTTTTCAATTTAAAAAAATGTTCTCAAGGTGATTTTCCAACTCCCTGATTTAGTAAAAAAACAGTAACAAAATGGAACTATCCATTCAGATTTACCCATCATAACAACCCTTTCAATAAAATTCAAGTTGTAAGATTTGAATATGTGAGGATATGAATAGTAGTAAGTCAGTGTACCTTCTCTCTTTTGATAAGTTGTCTACATAGCTGACTCTAAATCCAGTGTTTCTTCAGTAACTGAGGCCATCAGATCCTAAACTATTGGTTTAGCTAATGCACCATGAAACATCTGCCTGAAGCAGTTCTCTTAGAAGTTTTTTGTTGGGACCCTGTTAAGGCTTGTTATGGCACCAAGTGGTTATTCCAAGAAGAAAGCTTTCCTCACTGAAATTTAATACACTTGATTCTGATGTTGAATCTCTTTTTAAATGATCAAAAGAGCTCTTAAAATTTTATCTATTTCTTACCCATTTTATACTCCAAAAAAATTACCCCACCTTTTAAAAGGGTATAAAACTATCAAATGCTTCCTTTCACCATCACTTCCAGAAGAATCTCTTATTCTCCCAGCAAGCATAGGGAAGATTAAAATTTTTCTTCAGATTAACTCAGATTTGTATTACTCAGAAGGGTACTTTCTTTTCCTAATAGCTACATCAGTTATTCCATAAGGTTCATTGTACTCATTAAGCCTGAGCACACTTTACAACTACAATCACAGTGTAAATCATAATGAAAATGTAGGCTGTTGAAATCTCATAGACAAGAAAAAGTAAAATATAGGTGCACAAACTCATCACTTTAAAATTAAAACAGCATTTTACATATTACTCTTCTGATGGACCTAAAGGTGTATCTGCCATTCTATAGCTAAACAAATTTGATTTTAGTTACTTTCAATTAGTCTATTTAAAGGTTTTGACCTTTGTAACTTACACTTTACCAGAGAGTCAGGAACAGCCCTCTGGACTCCATTAGAAGTTTATTCAAGTAAAATTCAGATCTATACTACACTCTACAAGTGAGGTATATTGTGTAAGTATTTCAAATTTTATTTGTATATTTTTTACACATTCCTAACAGCTATTACAAGAACCTTGATTTTCTAATCAACTTCCTTTTAGTACAGTGCTTCTATTCATATCAAAATTAAATACTGAACTTTTACAAGCATTTTTGGTGGAAAGAGCCTTTTAAAAATACTTCAGACTGTGAATAAAACTAGGAAGCAAGGAAGAAGGCAACAATTTACTTTCAAAAAGCAAACTCGCTTATGGCTCATGGCACAATGTAAGAACATGTGTACAGAATTAATCCACACCTTGACTTAACTATTTTGTCTTCAAAAGCCATAGAGAGCTGTCCAGGAAAAAGCAAAGAAAAAAATAGGGCAAATATACACAATACAGTGTTCTTTGAGACTAACCATTTTTGTTAAAGGTAATTTGAAGGAATTTTCCCATTTACACAGTACCAAACACAGAACTGCTCACTACATCATACAGCTGCATGACTTGTGTTTCATAAAAAAACCACCCTTCCTTTGGTTTGTTTAGAAACCAGCTTCTATTAGATTCAACTGATATTCTCTATTGTACAAAATACATAAACCTTATTAAAGAATGGGTGCTACATATATTCCCCTCATACATTTATGTGAGGATGTGCAAATACACAATTACTGGCAGGTAAGCTTGGACTTTGTGATACCTACTTATCATGAAGACATGCTTATAACTACATTTGAAACAGACAAATGCCAAATTATATTTCAGTACATTAAAAAATGCATGAGAAATTACAGGAATTCAGTTAGAATAAGGAATAGTAAGAGCAGTTGTTCTAAATGAGAATTCTATGCAAACATGTCGTGGTTTAGGAATGGCACTCCTGAATTCAGTGCCCTCACTGAGACTCTCCCAAACCACATGCTGCGCTCTCTATTCCCCTTCCTGCTAGGCAGGATGAATTTGAGAATTGGAGGCATTAAAGGTGAAGATCACAGGTAGTGATAAGAGCAATCTACTGAAAAGAGGTAAGAAAACAAACAGTAATAGCAACAACATCAGTAACAAGAGGTATAAGACAAATTATTTACATGGAAAGCCCACACAATAAACAAACACCGACTGGGAACCCCTTTTCCCTGGAAGAGAGAGACCATGACATGAGGTGTTGTAGAATAACATCAGGGCCTCAGCCATCCCTTTCCCAGCTACTGCAGAAAAATAATCCTGTCCTGGTAGAAACCAGGATGCATCATCCTGAAATGCGACACTTACTTTAAAAGCTTAAGTGATTTGAACAATTAAGACAAATTAATAAAAAATTAATTGATACGATTTTGAATGTATTCTTAGAAAAAAAAAAAATTAAATTCTTCCTGCTTTTGAAAAATGCCACATCCCTTCCTTAAAGTGTTGCTGCAGGAAAATAACCCTGTGAGACTGAAATAAAAGTCGGTGCCATCATAATCTATGACTACAGCTCAATAGTAACAGCTATGGCCTTTGTACTCCTGTTGCATTATCTTGCTGTCGCTTGCTTGGTCAATAAAATTAAAAATTAAGAGTAAAACTTTAAAAAAAATGAACTAAAAAATCCCAATAAATCTCAGAATCACACTTCATAAAAGGAAAGCGTATGTTTATAAAACCAAAGTAAAAAATTTAAACTTTGAGTATTTGCTTTTTCTTTTGCATTAATTTAACTTACATAGCTATGAGCTGATACCACTAAATTATCCCCCTCCAAAGTACATAGTTATAATATGAGTAGGTTTTTTGGCACACATGACTGCAACAATTATTAGGGGTGTCTGGCCAGCTCTGCTGTCCAAGAGAGATGCTACTGGACTACCAGGGAAACTTGCCACTGAAAGTGAGACAGTAATAAAGTACTTCAGAAAATTCAATCAAAATACTGGGAAAATGCCCATAGCATTCAGTCACCTCTCTTTTAAAGAATTTAGAACAAATATAAAACTCTTTAAATACACCTAATAAATTACATGCTATAACTATTTGGCAGTTACAGCTTAAACAATGAAAGGCAATTTACAGATATATATAAAAAGGGAACTAAAGTCGTATAATTTTATAAGTGTCATTTATGCTTGAAAATCAGTGATATAAAAGATACTCCATATGGTTTCCCTCTGAAAAGAAAAAAAAAAAATCCAACACAATTGGAGGTTTTCTAATGCTTTTGGCTGTGTACAGAGGAATGTGTTTTTATTTCTTCTCAGTTGTTACAAGTTAGAACTGGAGGAAATAGTAATTTGCATCATTTTTGGTACTATACTTTTTTTTTGTTTGACTCATTGTCTGCTTTAGTTTTACTCTGTGTCTCATATATACGTGTAGGTGACACACTTAGGATACCTACATACATTTTTTGAGGCTTCCATATAAGCAAGTTTTCCTTATCCTAAATTGATTGAGTTGAATATTTTTTTAAAAGAAACAGGAACACATCTGTCCTTTGTGAACTGCCTTGTTGCAAAGAACTCATTTGTTTTTCGAGGTCATTTCTACATATAGCCAAAGTGTTTTTAAACTGAAGTTGTGCAACCAAACCTGCTTAGGCTCCCTCACAGCATTTACCTGTCACTAGATTCAACAGGCACATGCTCTATTCCATCTTCCAATAGCAAAAATACATTATGGAGCAAAATCATATGGAGCTGCACACACCTTACTATTTTGAATAGTGCCACTGAGAATCACTGTAAGCGCAGTTGCACATACAAGAGTAGTTTCACCTATGAGTTACTAATTTATGCAACTATCATTTATGTGTTTTTAAACTGCAAATCATATCTTGACACTTTCAGCCAGGGTGAAGGTGATTCCTATCTAAAACTCTACTTAAGTGTAGCAACATGAACTGTGAACTGGTGTCAACCTCAGACATATTTAGACCAGGAATAAAGTAGAAAAATAAAATAGCTTAATCCCATGCAAAAGAAAGTAGTGTACAGGAGTCAACATTAGTATCACTTACAGAAAACACACATACTTGTTCCATTCCTAAACTCATTTTTAAGGTCGAAATATTTCAACACTATTCCACTACAGAGAATAAGGATCAGTCACCCATGCCACCAGACATGCTGCTGATGTATGTTCATGATATAGTAGGACACACATACTGGATAGCATTTTTCCACACACAACCCTGAATTTCCTGAAAAATTGTATTTGAAAAAAATAGAAATTTGGAATTTAAATGCACTTGGCACACCCAAATTTCTGCTAAATTGCTGCTTGCTTCCTGTTGGTGCATTTCTTCCCTCATATATTCTACTTATAGCTAAGTTATTCATTACTGGACCAGGCCTCCTGTTATTAGCAGCACATGTACACAGGCAAGCTACTTAATAGCACTTCCAAAATTACCCAAATGAAAACTAGAACCATGAAAGAAAAGTGATAGAAGAAAAGAAGAGCCCAAACAGCAAAAGAGCTCCTCAGGCTGGCACCAGTTAATATTTCACTTTTTTGTTTCTTTAAACGTGACCTTGTCTTTTTTGTTGTTGTTTTTGGAAATCATCCCTGTCTTAGCATATTGTCTTGTCAAAGAACTGAAGTGCAGATGATCTGTATACCAATGAAATTTGCATGTGATGAATACATGTTCAGAAGTATTCCAGATCTGTAAGATTGACATAATTTTTATGATTTTAATAATAATAACTTTATTGACATGTACATTTGTGAGGAAACTAATTAACTCTTAAATGTAGTGTCTCCTTGGGGGGAAAATAACTACGTTAGAGATTGAAAAAAAAATTATTTTTCAGAGCTGCTGACCAGGATGGAATGGTGGTGAAATAAGAGTGAAGACAAAAAGAAGCAACGCTAAGTGAAATCTGGCTTTAATTCTGATCATATACTTAGAGATATGATCTCAAAGTCTATATGTCAATCCTCTGAATGAGTAGTACTTTTTGAAAAGGACAAATGTTTTTTAACAGTACTAGATTGAAGACTCTACTAAATAGAATGTGGATAGAGCCACATACATGGACAACATACCAAACAACACCCTAAAGAAGAAAAAAAAAAAAGTTTAAATATCAGTTTTCATCATATCTCATTCATTACATATTTAGTAACACTTAAGTGCTCAAGTATTTATTATACTCATACCACGTTGTACTAGAACTTTAGTTATACGTATAAAAATAAAGGTCAATTTCCAACTTACATGTCAAATCAGTATGAAGAAAGAACAGAAACACTGTTTCATAAAATTAATTCTCTAAATTTAAATCCTTGAACAATGTGGTACCAACACTGGAGATTAATAAAAGTAACAAAAAAAGCCAAAAACAAACAAACAAACAAACCCTCCAAAAATCAGTTAGACTTACAAAACATTTTGGGTGAATGTGGGTATGAGGAGGGTCCATTATAGCAACATATAAGGTGGAACTAATCAAGTTGGAGAAGTGTTGTACCAGGCACTGTACACAGGAATAAACAGTCCCTGCCCATTAACATACAATTTCATCCAAAAGAATGGCGATTGAAGAGGTAAAATACTGTGACCAAAGAAGTATATACAACAGGTCAGTGGCAAAAGCCACAACTGCCCAGAGTTGCTTGAATTCAAACTCAGTGCTGTTTGCAGAGACCACCCTCCTTGAACATCAAATGCTGCTGCAAGAACCAGTCCACAACAAATCCACATTAAGGCTTCTTTTATACTTGTGTTTCATCAGCATAAACTACAACTTCTGTGCTAGTTGTGGGCCTTCTCTAAAGCAGATTTGAACCAATTCTGCCTGCTGTATTTGAGTAACATAAATTGCTCTAGTAACTGAGGTCAAATGAAACAATTTAGTACTAAATACTGACGACAATACCTTAACTGCATACCACTGCAGAGATGTTCTGTTATTGTTGCTGATATTCACAGATGGTACAGATTATGCCCTTGCAGTTTATGTCACTAGTAGTACTGCTTATATTGACCATAATCATGTCCTCTGCTGAAAAATAAGAGCAGATCTTGCAACACCCATACAAATACCTCCCAGCTATGAAAAGACAACTTGGGATCATCAGTACAGTTAAGGAAGAAACTTCCACAAATAATGAATAAATTCATTCCTTTTTATACTGCAAATTTTCACTACTCAAAACTGAACCAATTTGGAAGAGAGATTTTTTTTTTCCTGTCAAAGATAAAAAGGAATTTATCTTTCACTCAGATTTATGAGTAAGTTGCACAAGTTGGATTTGAATTATTCTACCAGTCCATCATTTTGTGAGTTAGATCATTCTCTTCCAGATTATCAAGTTAAATAAATTAATCCTTTCTTCCGGTACTTCAGCCATGGTAAAATGTGCATATGCAGTGGGGAGTAGTAAGATCATAAGAGAATTATTTCTAAAATCTTACATCCTTTCACAATTATTTATAAAATCTTATATTCTTTTACAATAGAGAAAAAAAAAGAAAAAGAAAGTGGAACTCTAATGTAAGAGTGATGATGTTAATGCTGCATAGAGGAATTATCAATTAAAATGGTACTCTTCAGAGTCACTCTACCTAAGATAATTTCTGGGTAAAAACACGCATGAATTTTTATTAAGGTTCTAAAGAGGGAATTAGTACGAAAAACTTTCTGATTAATTCTGAAATGACAAAATATGGTCAAAATTTTAGATAGAGCTGCTCAAACATACATTATTTCTTCATGGAACAATTTCCAAATACTAACCACATCTAGTGTGGGGTTTTGCCTATTTAAAAAAAAAATACATAAGATAAAAAGTTCTTTAAAGGCTTCTATATTATGATAATTCAATGTTTTAAATACACCTTATTAGTAAGCTTGTGCACTGAAATGCAGTGAAAACTACAGCAGACGACACTAAGCAATTCTCTGAGACATGATAAAAGGCAGGCAGACATTTAAAAGGAAAAAAAAAAGCACTAAGAAAACACAAAGCAGAAAGTTTCACTTTATCAATTAGATATTTTCCAAAGGTTACAACTTTTCTGAGCTGAATTAAGAGTCTAATTAAGCTGGCTGTAATAAAGATGACTAAGCATCATGACAAATGGCAAATCTGTAATATCTCTTTTCATCTAACTGCAACACCAAAACCCAACAATGACAGTTTGTGGGAGGAAGCACTGTTTTCATTTCCAGTTATCAATGTCTTTGAGAAGTTTTTGAAATTTGTGCCCTGTTCTTTAATTTCCTAATGCACCCTGGAATTAGGCTAATAATACAGAATTGCTACAGAAGTTTCGGATGTTAGTTTTCTAACGAATTCTGTAGTTCAAGGTCACTCCTACAATTATATTTTCCTTGTGGGCAGGCACAGGTGCCTACTTTCACTGTTAAGAAATATCATCTTTTTCTGGCCTGTTAGTGTCAACAAGTATCACAAAGTGTAAAGAGATGCTTGGCAAAGCTGTCACAAGGCATGACCTTTCTGTAGCAGAGATAGCATTTGCAGTATTGCACAAGATTACCATCTAAGAACATGTTTATTTGGCACCTATTAGAAATGGGCTACATGCCATCTTCACAGATGGCTCTAAGTATTCACCACTAAACTATCATGTAGCTTAAGAAACGTGAGAGTCAAGGGCAGGGTTTCTCATATGAGAACATTTACATGTTGTCACATTTAAGTTATCTGCCTTTGTTATTCTGCTGTGAGTTAAATTAACCTTCAAAGTGTGAAACCAAAATTTGCAGACAGGTAAAGGAATACTTGTTAGTGCGACCTACAAGGAAAGAACATGAATTCAAATGCCTTGAGAATTTTCTGCCTACTGCTCACTTGCCCTCCAAGGGCTTAGAAAGTAAATACTATCCTACTGTACAGGTAAGAAAAAAAAAATTGAATGATATTTCCAAAGATGTAATGCAATCTATGGTGAGTCTTGGAAACAGGCAATACTGACACCCAGTACGGTTTATCTCCTGTTCTAGACACAAAGATTTATCTGTCTCCAGATGACTTGCACACAAGTTGGATACTACAAAGAATTGAAACTTTTCAGGTTTCCAGTAACTGCTTGCCCAACCAAGTCCGTTTGCAGATTTTGGTTTTTTTCCCCGAGACTTGTAAATGGGAGTTTCCTAAAGCTCCAATGAACAGAGCTGCATGATGACAGGCACTGAGTAGGTCTGCCCAAATGGAAAAACATCTTGCCTAATTTACTTATATTAAAATAATGTAGCATTTGAGTTTACTTGAAAATAAAGGCAGACAATTCTAATAGTAAAGAAAAATTATGTTCACTTACGGCAAAACATTAAATGAGAATTTTTTTCTTTTTTTACATAATATTGTATCAGAAGAAAGAAAAGGATAGGAAGGTATATTATTTGTAGGAAGAGTCTGCCTATGCTGTAGAATCAGATACCAAGACTCTCAAGCCAGCAATTTGCCATGAGAGGATTCAAAACAATGCAATTTGTAAAACAGGACTGGACTTTTTTTTAAAGGTTTCAAGAACTAAGAGAACCACGCTTCTATTCTTTCTCCCGTTACTGATACTTGGCAATCTCAGAGAAACTGTGACTGTGCCTCCAGTCCCTATCTGCAGAATTCAGGTAATCCTGGCCTCCCCAGGAAAGTAGTTCTCACCAGTAGTTTGAAGTGCATGCTGTTAGAGAAAACTCTTACAAGCACACCACGAAAAGGGTGTGCAAATGTAAACCAGTACTGGGATCTCTTTGATCAACATCACTGCCAAACAAGAGAAAAACAGAAAATCAATTTCCATTTCAGCAGCTTTTACCATATTAGCTCCTTTAAAATTAAATTTAGGTAGCACTGTATTGAATTCTCATTGAACTGATGTCTGTCAGAAAAAGTTTTTTGCCCATGATCTATTCTGATGTTTGATGAAAAAATAATACAGTGATATAAAGTCACACTTCAAGGCTATACTGAATGACTGAAGATTCTAGAGGACAACTGGTATATTTAAAAATATTGGCCATTGGATTTTAGAACATTTGACAGTAATCTCTGTAATTAAGAAATGTGGTACTTTTGCATGGTTAGAGATACCATTTATTATTTTTAGATATGCCACCAAACTAACATCAAAAATGTTCTGAAAGGTTGCAACTGATCTGTTATTTCCCTCAGTATGTTCATGCAGTATTTGTGAACTAATCAAGACTCCAATGCATGACTTTCTAATAACAATGGGCCAATTAACTTAGGCAAGTAATTTCTGCTTGTTAACGGGTTCATTGAAATACTCAAAGTCAAAAATAATAAGCTTCAAATCAGCAATGGTGCAAGTACAACTTATAGTTTCCCGAGAATTATAGTTTAAGATGCCTTTAAGAAGAGAAATCAAGGAAGATTTTTAAAGATTTTCATCAGCAAATCAACTTACTAGAAAATTCATGAAAAGCATGCTCAAAACATATTTGATATGATTCAGTTTCTTACTGAAGTTTAGACATATTTTAATATTTATGCTCTGGAGCCAGCACCGAATACACTGTAACAGCAAAACCACATCAGATATCTAACAGCATGGAACTGTGACTAAAGAGTATGATCTTCGTAACACTTGAAACCCATCGTACTGTTTGTCATATCAACAAGTCCTTGATACAAATCCTTTAATAAATTACCATTCCATTAAAAAAATGCAAACCAGCACCTTCTACTTAATATTTTCCTACATGCATACCATAATTTCAATTGCATTTCATATACTCCAAGAGAAAATGATAGTTTGACAACTGCCTTTTTTCTCCTCTCAGACATTAAGACAGGAATCTGATATATATGGCCTGTGGATATGACTACGTAATTTTTTATTCATGTTTCAGAAAAGCAACATATTTACATGTCACCACTCCAGCTGTATTATTTTTAAACTTATGTGAAATTCATGCACAGAATGTTGCATTGGCAGCTTTTTTTTTTTTTTTTTTTTTTTTTTTTAAAATGCTTATCTGTTCCCTTTCACTAGTATGTAATTTTCAGTTTTACTTCCTAAAGGGTAAACTAACAGCTCACCCAAAAAGTTCTGGGCCCCTTTACCCCAAGGTCTATCCTTATGATCTTGGTAACACATTACCTTTCTGCTTTAGGGATAACACCATAAAAACTTGAAAGTGACACTACAGACAAGTGGGAGTTTCTGGGCCCTACCTGAATTCCACTTACAAATATCAGATTTCCTTGGAGAACTCATTTTGTTGCAGCTGCAACACAAACTGATAATGAAAAACCCAATTTCCTCCTCTTCTTTCTCTTGCTCTTTTGTCAGTACGAGTTTTCACTAACTATAAAATCCTAAGTTTCCTAAACTGTGCAAATTGGACACTTCCAGATTGTTTTCAGCTGCTCATTTCAGTGATGGTTTTCAGCTGAGACATTTTGGTGTGAGTGATCCATTACTATTTCTGGAATGGGAAGAAAGCTTTAATACCACTATGATACACATATTATTAAAAAAACCCCAACAAAACCTGCAAATGACTATCAGGATATCAAAACTCATGCAATGGGCTTGGCTCTTTGGAGATTATATACTTACACTTTTAAGTATACTTTATACTTAAATCTGAAGTATTCTCAAAACCCTTTCTTTTTTCACATTAGTAAGAAAAACATTTCTTAGATTCTAGGCAAAAGAAAAGCCTTTATGATAGACATTTCTATCATTTTCAACCAGATATTGGCACAAATATAAATAACTTTCTCTTCTAAGAGGTTGCATGAACATATCTCCATTTCCAATCGTTATTAATATTCATCTATAGAGTTCTAGACGGAGGAAATAAACAAGCACTTTCAAAGAAATAAGGATGAAACAGCCAGTTGTCAGGCTATTGTCAGTATCTGTGAAAGATGGGGGTGTGTGAAGCAAAATCCAGACAATGTTCCTTTTGAAGATGGCAACTTGAACTGAGTGAAAAGCTATTAGTACTTCAGTGGTGCTTTTAGTACTTCAGTAACACCAAAAGATGTGCTAATAGCATATTTGCAATACCACAAAAAAGTCTCAAAGCAAAGCAGCTTCTCAAATAAAGTGAAATTTCCTCTCCTTCAAGGGAGACCAGTACAGGTTTTGGTGAATGGAACAGGTAAATGAGTCAGTCTTTTAATGACAAAGTCGTAGATCACTTATTCTAAAGGTTTTCAGGTAGGTTCTAAAACTTCAGCACTGGCTAAATTAAGCTGATGTTGAAGAGCTGGTACTGCATGCTAAAATAACGTTTGCTTTAACACAACTGTTGAAACTTTCTCCTCTTGTCCTTAATCTGCACTGTCTACAAGCTCAGTTATTACCTGCCCTCTACCATTTCAGGAGCTGTTTGAAACGTGATTGTAAAAGGCTTCAAAAGAACTGCTGCACAGGTGTATGACACTGCTACAAAATACTTGGCTTAACTGGGATATGCCAAACTGGGACTGCTATTTTATTAAGAATTCCCAGAAAACTGATTCAGCTAACAATATGGAATAGCAGTAAGTACTATTGAAACAAGGACTAGGACACTAGTAGCATGAAATCTGGGTAAATGGCATGATTTTGGATAGAATTAAGAGGGTTTAATGAAGTGATAAACTGAAATAAGTTGTTGCTCCTTATCCTTTAATACATCAGCTATCAAATGCACAATTAAAGGATAAACACAGACTTGAAAACATGTAGGTAACACTCAAATACAGGTAGCTTCAGGAGACCTCAAACCAAACAGGCCCACAAAAGGATCATGGGTGCAAGATGATTTCAGTCCGAACAATTAGCAATCTGTTAACCAAAATGAGACACTTGTTCTAATGAATCATTTAATCATTAATGTTTAAATGAAATTACTAAGCAAGATACCTACTTATTATCGAAAAAGACAGTTGGAATTAAATGGTATTACACAATCTAGAATATGTGTCTTACAAATGCATGCATCATGTGTACATACATATATGTTCATTTGCAAACCATATCCAAACATAAAGACTTCTACAATCACTCATATCTTCTACTTCCTATGTCTCAAATACACTTCAAACACTCTTGGAAAATATTTCTCATGTTATTTCAATAATCAAACAAAGAATTTAATTCCCTGATGGCAAACATCAGACATAACTGAATTTGTGAAGTGCTGCAACACAAAAAACAGTATCAGCATTCCTAAAAAAAATTCCGTAATCATCCATCATCTACATCAATACTTTTAAAATGGAATAGTTGCCCCAGAAACATGCATGAATAAATCTGCAGCTTACATCTGTTCATCATCTCCAGTCAATTGAGTTACTATGACTTTGGAATAAATGAATCCTGCTCTGTGGGCCAAATCGTTAATCAACCTTGCCATGTCATTCCATTTTTCCTTCAGTAGCAAACCAAACACCACATTTGTAAAGTACATCCAAGAGGGTATCATAAGCATAAAAACTAAGATGTTTTAAAAGTAAGCAATACAAAACAGCACAATAAGATATGGTACAGATGAGGCATAGGGAACTAGAGTACCATAATACTAATTCTGACTCTCAACAATATTTTCATGCTAACTTCTGCAAGATCAAATTTATCTGAGCTGGTTCACATGAGAATTTCATAATGAAAGTATTTTCTGTGTTTTCCCTGTATAATGCCATCTCATCCTATGTAATGATTTTTCACACAGTTCTTAATGCTACAGGCTTGTGTTTGAATGTTTTACATTTGCTCTAACTAACTCAAACCACTTTTTACTAAATTTATATAGGCAACAAACTTCTATTTGCTGTGGGGATGTGGTTTCTTTTGTGTATGTGTTTTTGTGGTTTGAGTTTGGTTTTGTCACGGTTTTTTTGTTTGTTTGAGGGTTTTTTTGTTGTTTTGCTTAAAAAAAACCAACAAAAACCCAAGAAACAAAGGGAGTTAAAAAGAGAGAGCATGATGGAGATATATCTATTTTATTTTCCAAAACCAGAAAAACCCAGGATTCTTTCCTCAGAGGAAATATGATATAGAGTTCATATAGCACAATAACAAAAAGTGATAAATGCAAATACCAGAGGGAACAAAGTGATAATACTTATCTTTTATGAGAAACTAGACAAAAATTCATGCATATTCCTCAGGCACCAGCCCATTTTGAGGTGGTTTGCTCTTCTGTTCCATTCTCCTAACCCACTCGAAGGAATAATTTGTTTTAAACTTACCTTCCATAAATTATTCTCTTACTTTGATTTCCCATTAATATGAATTTTGAAGTTATCTCTCTAACACAAATCTTGTTTAGGAAGATCAAGGGAAGAAGTAGGCAACTATGTGCTCTTTGAAATTGTGCATAAGAAGACTAGCCTGCAAATCCAAAAGCTAAAAAGAAAACTGGAAGCCGCCTCTACGTTAGAGACCAGTCTTCATCCAAAGAGCAAACTTCCCTGAATATGACAGGGTTCTGTTAAAATTATTTTGTATATTAGTCTGAAAACTGGGAAAACAAATGTGGAAAATAATTTTCGCTGTGTCTTTGCAACCTCCCCTTCCCCTACTCTCTAGAGGACAAACAATTAAGGAAATACAAAAATAACTTATATTCTCTGCTGCAATATTTTGGCTATGTCTCATAAATCATAAAAATACAGTTCCTTTGATAGTCTTACTAACACCTATTAATATATGAGTTTTGGAGCAGAAGACCTGTTTAGTGAAACAGATTTTATGTCAGAATATAGTGTCAGAAAAGAGAGTGTCTATAGTATCTCCTTGAGAATATATACTTCACAAGACTGAGGCAAACCACCGTTTAAAAAAAAAAACAAAAAAACCCCCAGCATTTACAAGGTGTTCCCCATGCCTAACAAATGTACACTTAGATGAAACTTGCATGTATTCATTTCCTTTCTGGAATTTCAAAATATGCATGCCCATGTCAATAACTACCAGTGACTAGTGTATTATTCCTAGTAGCTTTGTTATAATCTTTCTCCACAATTTCCCTACCGACCACAAAGTTTTTATCTAGAAATTTAGTCTGGACTGTCTTCGTGCTATGTACAAGCTTCAAAACCAGCCAAAACTCAAAGGCATAAGAGCAAACAGCCACTTTGGTGCCTGTGGGGCAAAAAAACCCATCACTTTTTTGGACTTAAATATGAAATATTTTTCAAGGAAGCCTGCTTCCTATAAACTCAAGTCCATTGTTGTGATCTAATGAATCCATATTTCTGTATTTGGGGTGGCTGTCCAATTTGAACCATTCATTAAGGGTCACCTGTAACTTAACAGAATTAGAGAAGAAATAAAAAGAGGCCACAAATTCATTTTTCTGTGTTACAGGAGAAAGAAAGCAAGAGGGAGATATAGAAGAAGAAATTTATTCTGTGCTATTGTGCCAAGAGAAAAAGTAATTCAGACAATTTCATAGGAAATCAGTCCCAGTGCACCATTTAATAGATTAGAAGCCTTTGTGTAAAACAGCATTCAATCTACTATGGGTGTCAGGCTTAAAATCGAACAGGCAATTACACACATCTAATTCAGAAATAAATTATTCCAATTGCTTGAAAGTACCTATAAGAATGTATGCTTCATGGAATTCAAAGAAATTAATAAAACCCAAAAGATTAATGGAAACTTCAGAAAGACTAGAGAAGTTATCCTGTGCTGTGAATTTTTATGGTGACCAGTTCATCTTTCTACTTGAGTTGGTTGATCTGACAGTAAACATAATTTAGAATTAAATAAAAGAAGCTGTATCAGGTCACCACCAATTATAACTTAAACAGAAAAAATGTTAAATTACAGAACTCTAAGAATCTTTAATAATTTAAAAAATCTTTAATCACAGGGCTGAGACAAAAATAATTCTCCTTCAGAAATTCTCTTTCAGCCTTAGGAGTGCCAAGACAATCCTTGACTTCATGCTGCAAAGGTACAAGGGAAAAAGTGAAATTGCAAAAGCTCAAACCAGACCTCCACTTGTCACTAATGCAGTCTCTGGTCAAGTAACGTTTTCCAAGTCTACATGCCCTTAATGTTAGGAAAAATTCTTTCCAAGTCATTCTGTCTTATGGCAGACTTTTCTAGAAGTGTATAATTCCTTCCAAGAAGGAGTGACAAGTGTGGTGCTTTGTGGTGCTTTTGTTTGTTCTTTGAAGTAGTAACAATGGAAGGGAGTTAATCCCTCTCATCTCCTGAAATAGGGAACAGTTGCTGTGCTTTGGGCAGAATTCCACTGTTGCTTTTGTAAATGTACTAATGAGCCATTGTCATAGTGGTGCCAACCTGGCATTAGTAGTCACCATAAATTTACTGCAAGAACACTGCTGTTTGTAATTAGCTCTTCATTACACAATCAGGCTGATTTAGAGAAGCTCTCGTATGATTTGCTCAGCAAATGAAGCAATATAATTACACCTCAGTTGAAATCAACAAATTAGACTGCTGTTTGCAATTGGCTGTATTATATACTGTTAGCATGCTAGCAATTGCAGGCCTGCTGTGGCCTTTAGCACTTAAATAAAGTAAGCATAATTAAAGTACTGAATATTTTTGATTTTGCAAGATCAGCTACATAATAGTCAAAATTCTTTGCAATTAAAAAAGGAGCCAAGATTTATATGCCACAAACCCTCCATAAGCTGAAGTTTCCATGTTGGTAACACCTAATGATACATATAAAAATCACTTAAAATTGCAGTGAGGATATAGTCAAGGGGGCCAACCTCTGCTTTCTCATGATTTATTCTTCAGTCAGCACTGAAGACTTAAGCCTATTCAAAAGGAGCAGAGAGCTATTAACTATGCCTTTGGTTTTGCACATCATTAATAAAAGTAAACATAATTTTTGCTTTTTACATTTCATAAAACATTTTAGAAATGTCTCCTTTCTAGGTACATGACTTCATGTCAATCTCTTGGATGAGTAAAAGCAACAGAGGATGAATTCAACTGTTTCAATGTTTGTTTCAATACAAATTCAAGTGTTTCAATGTCACAAAAACACCTAAATGGAGTGGTTAATCAACAGGAGTTCTTCCATACCATGATCACCTGGGGCTAAGTTGTAACAGTATACAGAAAAATGCAATGCTGGGTTTATGTTCAATTGTTTAAAAGACACATATTAACATTAAGAAGCAAAACCATTCAACAAACATTAGAAAGGCAGACAGATCATAACGTGTGGAAAAACCCCTTGAAGACAGCCTGCTTAGGAGGAAAAGTCTGGTGTAATGATTTATATTACACTACTCAAATGGATCAACTAGAAATCTGAATGCCTGGAAGATACTATATTGACAGACGCTGAGGAGGACCATAACAAGTCCAATATTTGCTATTATGAGCCAGCTTGATACATACACTGCAGCAATGAGGGATAATCACCTTTTCCACTCTGTTTTGGCACCCTCCTTTACATGGCAGGGCTACTACATCCTGTGGGGATTTGGGATTGTGTTGGCCAGAAGAGATGTCAAGTAGCTCAGTACTTACAGTTCATATGCATAAAGATCCTATTTGAAAAAAAAAACCAAAAAATCCCAAACCAAATTATATTGACCGATAATGATTTGAGCTGCTGAGCATCACTAAACCACTTATATTTCATTAATATTAAAGAAAGGGCCACAAGAAGCAATTTATCAGTGTAACTGGACAGCTCAAACCCTCTCCATATTTTTCAAGCTAGCATCCAACTGTGCAGCAAAAATTCCTTTATTATGCTGGTGGGTTTCTTTTTGTTTTGTTGGCTTGGTGGGGGTCTTTTGGATTTTTTTTTCTTTTTTGGTTGGTTAGTTGGTAATTTTTTGTGTTTTGTTTTGGGGTTTTTTTTGGGCTGGGCAATTTGGCAGACAGTAAATACAGACTGACATTTGTGGTCTGATCAGGGTAAAATAGTACCGTGCTACAATTTAAACGGTGACCTCAATGACTGACAGGCTAGTGGGTATTAAAATATTTGTGAGTAGGAAACACTACTAAATTAGCAATGACTTCATTACCAATGTTATTTATATAAAGTTCAGGTCAGGACACAAGACTAATTCATAACGAAAAAAATAATAACAAAAAGCCATAATGACAAAAAAAATACATTAGCACACAGTGAAGTAAACTAAATGAGAAAACCAGAATTTTCACTTTATCCTAAGCAATATTCAGTGTGTTGTGAATAACAATGCAACTTCCATGCAGATTTTGAAATTTCCTATATTCTATATTTTTGTATAGGACTTAAGGAAGGCAGACAAATAAGAATAACATCAACATAAAAAGTTCAGTAAGAGAATGTTAAGAGGAGCATCTGAAACTATAAAAAGCACCCCTGAAGCACTGAGGAATTTTTGGATTTGGCAGTTTTTGTATTGTTTGAAATGATCTACACTTGTTTTCAAGCAATAAATGCACAACAATTTAGAAAAAGAGACAATGAGAAGAAGTTCACCTGATCATCAAAGCCTATTTAAAATATGGTTATACTCAAATCTAAATGGTTCAAAAAACCCTCATGACTAGCAAATTGAGTGTCCTACCTCACATGGGTAGGACAAAAAAGAAAAAAAGATGTTGAGGAACAGCTTGCAAAAGTATATGTGCTTAATAATAAATTATTTTCCAAAGAAGGAAGCTTGCCAAAAATTGAGGCTACTGTATAAAACCAATCAGACATGAAAAGAGCAGAAATCTTTGCATGTTCAGCGGCATCCACATCCACTGTAAAAGAGTTTGTGGTGATTTTCACATTACAACTCCCACTTACCACAGATATGGTAGAAGATCTGTCTCAAAATTCATCACTACTAGAAGAAGCTATAAAACAGTCATAACACAGTCAGTATTAGAATGTCAAAAGCAGACACTATCCTCTGTGGAATTTCAGGGAACCTTAACATAAAATGGCTGAATTGCAGCTCCAGCCCATAACTATCAATTAACATTTGGACACTAGAAAAAAAAAGGCAGCAAATATAGGCTCAGTAATTCAGAAGAGTATGTTTGCAGGATCTGGGAAACTATACTCCTAAAGTCTGACACCAGTATCAAGAAAACTGACAGAAAGTGGAACAAAAAACCAGAAACAATGCACATACGGATAATACATCATACTATAGAATCTATAGGTTGATTTCACCAAACAGAAAGCAACTGAAATGTTAGGGAGGGAAAATTCCTTTCATGAAAGGATTATTGCCTAATCACAAGATTAATGGTAGGCAAATGCTAGTTTTCACATCAAAGACAACACAAATTCCACAAATACCTATTTAAGGACTGCTTTTCAACGTATACACATATGATTCAGAAAGGAGTTAATAGCAAAATGACAATCCTTTTGCTGACAAAAAGCCTAGTAAAAAAGACTACATTCCTTCATCAATAACTGGATGGCAGATGGATTTCAATGTAGATAACAAAATAAGTCACATGGGAAAGAAAAGGCTAACTTCAAATATGTGTTGGACTGAGCTGACAACTACTATACACAAAAAAATATTGACAGTAGATATAAATAGACATCTCAATGGAAAAAAGGTCTTAATGTTCACTAGTGATCAAAATAAGAATCAGAATGCAAAGAATATATAAATTCACTCAAATCTGTTGTGTGCCTGAATCTTTAGTATTATCTACAGCACTGTCTGCTGCCACCCAAGATACAAGACAGATAAAAACAGCAAAAGAAAAAAAAAGAGATGTTAGAAATAAGTACTTCTGAAAAAAGGAATGATAGGAATGGTAGGCACACCAGCACTTTTCAGTGTAGAAAAGAGATGACTGAAGATGGAAGGTAAGCCTTACGTGTGAAATCATGAATGACAGACAAAATAACCCTGCTTTTGTTTTCTGATTCTCGTTTTGGAAGAACTGGCTAGTAGGAAAGCAACTGAACTAAACAGGTACTTGTTTTACACCACATGCGTATAAAAAAACAGAACTCAGTGCCATGAAGCATTGATCAAAATAATGACATAAGTATCTAGAAGGAAAAGGTATCAAGTTCTAAAAATAAAGAAATCAATACTTCAGCCTTAAAGAGTTACTAAGCCTCAGATTGTTGAGCAAGTATTTAATGAAAGCATTGTTCCTTTTTTGGCCTGTTCTACTCTCTCAAGAATGTATTAGCCTTGTGGGAAGGGGATGCAGAGCATTGCTCTGACTGTATGGTAACACCTGTATTCCATCAGAACTAAGAAATAACTGTCCCAGATATCCAGTACCACTTTAATGATGGATAACTTATTTTTAGCCAATGGGATCCAGTCACATCAACAGCAAAAATAGAACAAGAAATTGTATAAAGACTGCTGATTTTCTGAGGACATTCAAAAGGGGAAAACATAGGGGTTTTTTAGTTTTTCAGTTACTTCAGAATAACTTTAAGATCTACTGCAAGTAATAATACTTTTTGCTACCTATAAATCTGGTTAGTACTCGTTTTTATAATTTTTAGATTAGATAATCACAGTAAAGTCAAATTGAACACTGCATCTAGCACTGAAGACAGCCTCATTTATCATTTGTCGTGTTGTACTGTAAAGGATAAAAGCAAGTGGAAAAGTGAAGTCACCAATTGTTTTAATGTGTTCATTTAAGGTCTGATGTGCACAACAACCCGTTTTGAAAGAAATTCAAGTTCTGAGGATACTGTTCAGATTAGTACAAAATATATGGAATATCTGATCTTGACAGTGTGCTAGAAAGACCAATTTTGAGGGGACAAATATTTTACAAAATTCAAGAAAAATACTATAATGATAATGATGACAACATAAGCTTAAACTTTTAATTTTACACTGGGTGGTGACTATTACATCATTGAGAAAATCTCTATTCTTTTCATCTCATGAGCATTTAGACACTTGATTCTAGGTAGTTTTAAAGATATAAATCACCCAGGAAAGAAATATTTGTATGACTTAAAAATCTGTATTTGCATTTGCTATTTTTGTGTGCTTGTCACCAATATAACAGCTCTTGATAAATTCGCTTCACTACAAGTTGTTATAACATTCCTCAGGCAAGAAGCAAACATTTCAGAACCTTTTAAAAACCCAGTATGAAAAAGAATCAACTTAATACCTTTGTGAGAGTATGCTTTCTTTAAAATCCATCTGTAATAATACTGAGTTCCTGAAAAAATTTGTCTTAAAAACTTCCTAAGTATTTCATATAAGCAATCTGCTACTAAAGCTGTTTTGTAGAAGTACAGTCTAGAGACTTCTGCACACAACTTCGTTAATTAAGCCACTAATACATCAGAATATCCACAGTGGAAAATATTCAGCTGTGTTTAGGCAATCCAACCAGACCTGGCAGATCATAAATTTGCATATTTGAGATTTACAAAAGACAAAAAATTACAAGGTGGGTGTGAGGGGAAAAGGGATTGTTTATTTTGCTTTTAACTAGAGCCTAATGCAGGCAGATTAGTGGGGATGATAACATACTTTAAAATCAATTAATGTGAGAAAATAGGTTTATTTAATATATACAAAGACATATATAAATTACACAAAATCATTATGACTACCAATAAAGATATTACTACTTTCAAAATCAAAAAGACTTTCAAAAACAGTAAAAAGTATCTATGCAATCCCAACATAACTATTAAAAGAGAACAGTTTGCTGCCCTGATTTTTTTTATGTCTCAGTAAATATGAGGTCAAGTAGAAATACAAATAGTTCTAAGTGGACCTAGGGACACACAACAAAAGACTGAGAAAAATGTTACAGAGTGAAGAGCTTTATATAATAAAAATAATGTGTGTATATTGTGTGCTTATCATGAAAATGCTATCTATCCAAGGACAGATGTAAAAGTAGTAGAAAAAATATAAACACACACATGTTAAAAATCTGTTTTTATTTTGTGCTGTATTCTTTATCAAATAAAAGGGATACTGAGTTATAAGTGCATTTCCTAGCACCTTTTTTTTTATGCAACTTTTGTTCAGTTTCAAAGAGAGCTGGCCTGCTTCTTTCCAATCTTTACTTTCCAGGTAAGTTCACCCAGAAGGTTTAAGCTGCTTTTTTCAAACATACAGAAGTTTCTCCAAGGTCTCTTGCAAAATGTCACCAGTGTGATACTATGTTTCCACTCTATCTCTCACAGTTTCCTGTCAAAATTAAAGTAATTCTCCCCCAGTTTCATATCATAAAGACAGTAATTTGCATTAGCACTTTTGGTTGCCATCTTCAGAGTGCAAATAAAACTGCTAACTAGGGAGGGAGGTGGCATGATGCTTTGATATACACTACTGATTTTCACCTCCAAAATTTAAGTTTAACTCATGTTTCATAACTGGAATAAATTTGGTTGCCTGGGTCATGATGATTTATCCTAGGAAATGACAAGACAAAATGAGCAAAACTCACTGATCTAAGGAGTCCAGGAATTAAAGTCTGTACACAGCTGAATGGGGAATTAATTGAAATTAACTGAAGTTTCCAAACCATGATCCAGCTCTAACAAAAGTGCTCTGAGAAGTACTGAGACTGATTGGCTTACACATTGACATTCATGCTCCAGAAGGAAATTTTAGGAACTCACTCAAAAACATGGTATTAATAGCGAACATTAGCATGAAACTTGAACAGTTTACTATTTTAAATGATCATTTCCCACTTGGAATACCATAGTTTTGGGAATATATAGTGTCAGAACATTTTGCAAGCTATTTCCATAGAAAACTATAAGCATTTCCAAGAAGGTACCACCTGTTACGCAAAATGAGAAAGGAATTAAATAATTCATGAAGAGAAATGCATACCTGCCTCACATAATGGGAAGCTTCATTCAGACTGAAGCATTCTTTAATATCGAGGTATTGCTACTAGTTACCTTTAAAAGACACAATTAATATTGTTTATGAGGCAATCCATTTCTTTATATTTTCAATGTGCTTTGTAGTAATTTCTACATGCATCAGTTGAGTTGAAACCCTACTAGACACACAGAGAAACACAACTCCTCAAAATAGTTCTCGTCTCAGAGAGCCTGCAGCTGACTGAAGAATCATATGACAGGATAAAATAACTAAAGAAACTCAGCCCTAAAGGGGCCATTGGCATTTCTTTTTTTTTATTTTACCTTGCTGCTGCAGGATGTGCATCTGTTCACTTGCTAGATACTTGACTGCATCTAAAAACATTTTGAAGAAATACTTAAAATGCAATCTCAACAGTAGTTTAATAGCAAGTTTAAAAAAAAAATATTTTCCTTGTGTCATAATTTCATAATTTCTGCCTTTTCTGGAATAATTGAGACAATTTTGCTGCTGTTATTAACGGGCAGTTAAGAACTACCTAGAACACAAAGTATCTCAAAAAATGTAAGATGAATACAGATGCTGTGCTCTAAGTTTAAGGAGATAATTTCTTTAAAAACATTAAAAGCCAGATTCGAGTTAAGAATCAATTCTGAGATAGAAGAGCAATTAGGCTTAACTAAATCAGAGGGTAGGCAAGACAACTGTGCCCATATCTGTGCTGAATACAGACTTCTGATAAGATTTTCTGTTTTAATTTTGCCTACACACCCTGCTTAGTTACCACAATATCTACGCAAACACATACAAGTTAAAGACTGTCTCAATCTGTAGCATTATTGCAGCAGTGTTAAGGAGCAGATAGGACCAGAAAGGAGTAAAACCTGTATTTTATTCAAAAAACTGCTTTCTTCTCCTCTGTAACTTGGTTAGGTCAGAGAAGCCCTTGGCACTCCATCTTCACATGCACCATTGTAACATCATTACAGATTAAAATAAAAACAAACAGTCCCAACCAAAAACCAAAATGAGGACACTCTTGGATATAAGGACAAAGGTTTAGAAACTGCACAGAGAACGTAACTTTCAAGAAAGGAAGGCAAAACAGGTTAACAGCAAAAGACTCTAGTGTTTGAACAGCTAAAATCAACATTCAGCTCCCAAGGCAAATGGGTTGTTCAATGCCATAGCAGCATGCTCTAGACATGTGACCACATTTAATGCAGAAATTATACTTGATCCGTATCTTAGAAGTCTGGTACATGCTGTAGAGTTTCTTGTTCAGTGTTTAAAAGAGCGACACATTACAAATCACAGTATAATATGAAGACTGCAATATAATATGAATATAAAATATACCATGTCATCCACTAAATATAATTAATTGCCATAAAGGTATGTGCTTTAAAAGTTAAGATGATGTTTTAAGTAACCATAATGGCCTGAGATGAAAGTTAAGCAATGTCAAGAATTCCTTATGCCTTTTTCCTCCTTTACTTTTTCACTTTCTTGCTTCAGTCATAACCTACAGTCAGCTTAAATCACCCCTGACAATACTGAGGAAAGGCTGCAAAAGCAGCAATTAGGAACACTGAAAACACACAAATAATTTATTGTCACACTGGGAACAATTTGCGCCTGATACTAAAAAACACTAGAGTCCATCACACCACAAGACAGTCCCAGACTGACTGTCAGCATCAAGAAACAAATCTGGGGAAGTGCTGGCAAGAAAGGGAGAAGTGAGCAGAGCCTGTGGAAACCTTTATTGGGACATTGGGAAATAGGAGAGCATTCTGAATAATTGGTTCCCTTTTTCCTACCACAGATAACTCCTTCCTGTTGATCTCCACCATCTGCATTTTACATTCTGGCTGCAATGCACCACTTTTTAGAAAAAAAAAAAACCAAAACACAAAGGGACTTTCATAATGAGTGAGGAAACATTGAAAAAATTATGATTGGGTTTAATGATCAAGTGCACCAAATGGAGGCCCTCTTTCTTTCTTCCTAATCTAATTTATGGTATACTGCAATACTGGTATATTGACCAGTATTGTCAATGTAACCTGAAGTGTCACTCTTGGTAGCACCCTTCACTTTATGGAAAGATTAAGCAGATAGTTGAATAATTCTATTATAACCAAATAGGTGCCCAACTACGGTTCTGTGACCAAAATAACTTAACCACTTTAACTCTTCAGTCGTAGTCCACTATTTTAATGATTTATCAAATCCTTTTCAAGCCCAAACTTTTATGCTGAGGCTAGATATAATCTGAAATAAATCATTAATATAGTGCCAATAAGGCCAGCCAAGTTAGGGAAACAACTTGCTCTACAAAGCTGCTGACCTTCCACTTCACATTAGGATTGTTGACCTCCCATTGATTCACCTCAATGTTGATCCTGCATTAAACAGTTAAGGAAAGCCATTTAGAAGATTGTTTCACTTCAGTGTGGGCAGTTTTATCAGTATAAAAGCATTTATGCTGTTAACTTTTTTCTAGAACATGGGACTTACATAGTTACTGTAACAGCAGTATAGTGAGCCTCAAGGTATTATAAACTGTAGGGAAAATATACCTAAATGCCTTAATTGTGCTCAATGTAGGCTTAAGAAAAATATATGTCTTGCCTTAGTTCCTGTAGCGACTTTCCTGAGACGTGCCCACCCAAAATACTTCTCTTAAGGCTTGCAACATCCACAGAACAGGAAATTAAAGCAGAAGTTAAAATCGAAGTGGCCATTAAAACATAAGGAACAGAGAAATACTTGATCATTTGCCTAAGAGCTGTATTTCCAAGACAGTGGGTATTCAAGAGTAACAGAATACGAGCATAATGGGAAGATACTAAACTTCTACAACAAATTATGCAGAAACAATTTAAACTTTGCTCACTATTCATTGTTTGTGTTATAGCACTAGAGTACACCACACTTTACACACATCTTGTTTTCCTTGCATCCCACAGCCAACCAACATTTGTCTTACTGTTCAAACATTGGAGTCATTAACGTGTGCTTTGAGACACCACAAACTGAATGTATTCAATTGCTGTGTGATAATCTGCTGGCAAGGCAAGAGATCCGATCAGAGCGCCAGGGAACCGCGTACAAGTTTAAAACACAAAACAAGCATAAATGAATGCAAATCTTGAGGCCCACATGAGAATGTTCCCACAGCAAATCTCTTTTCCCAGCTCATATTATGTTAACAATAATATGATGTTAACATAAGATGTTCTGTGCCTGTGATAGTCTGTGGAATATCGCTGGGTACCAACAGCAGCGATACTCGCTTGGTATGAAGCTTCTCAAATGCATCATCTTATCTGCTGGGTTAGCATTCCAGCTGGCTAGAGGTACTTCTGAGCTAACTAGTAAATGAGATGCTTTCTTTGGTATGAGACTGTCATACAAATCAACAGGAATTTTAAGGAGGCTAAGTTCATTCTCCTCAATTAGATAAGACATTGTTTGCTTCCCGGTTGAAAAATTATTTGAAAATAGACAAAATACAGTTAGATTATTACTCTGGCAAAGTAACTGCATGATATCAAAACACCATACAGACAAGAATGACTTTGGAGTTAAATATGCTCAGAGATGTCCAATATCAAGAGAAGAAAATCAAGACAGATCTTAAAGACAAAAAAGCTGAAAACAGGACTAAGGTATAAAAATCCTCTCTCCCTCTAAGACACGACCCAATTAAAAATAAGTTTCTTATACCAGATTGCTCAACAGAAAAGGGAGAGCTTCTAAATCTGTTTCCCAGAAATTAATTACATTTAATTTTTTCTTCTACTTCACTTTTTGCTCAATTCTATCTTTCCTAAACCAACAGAGCCATAGTGCTTAGCTGTACTCATCAGACAGCAAATACAATTTATCAAAAGCAGTCATCACTCACTAGCTTTCAGCATAAAATTAAGATGCATTTTCTAACAGAAGCCCACTGACATAAACAGAAAGAAACCATGCAATCAACATAAGACTCAATGAGATGTATTATTGGCTATTTTTTTCTTCAAATACCAAGTTTTTCTTTTTTAAACTCCCAAATGGATCTTGGAACACAGCCAGTTAGCCATATGAACTCAGAGAACACAGGATGAAAGTCATGATGCTGCATTAGATGCCTTTGCACATATCCAGGATATAATCCATATAAATGATGAAATTAGAATTAAAATGGTAAAATACACAACATGAAAGTAACAATACCATCTTAATGCTTTTTTCTAGATGCCATCTTATCCAACAGTGTTCCCTACAAAGCTGCCCGACAGAAAAGAGACAAGCATTCGACAAACCCATACATAGCTGGAAACACGTTCCTATTGCAATGATTACAAAGACAGTTTATTTCTTGTTTCCACACAATAAATTCCTCACTTATGTTTCACCTAAGGTTATTTGCTTTTCATTATCATCACATGCACAGATTTTTTTTTTTTCAATTTCAAAAGGAAACTGTCTAGATGACTACTATACTCTCTTGGCTAATTCTTCTAGCTTACTCTTTCTCATACATAATCAATCTACTCTAAGCCTTTCTCTGTAAAACAGGAAATATACCACGGAACAACATGCCTTCTGGGACAAAGATTACATCACTGACTTTTTACCTTAACACATCAATCACTCCAATTCTCCTTGACAACTACTAGTCCCCTAAAGCCATGCAGAAAAACAGTGAAGAACAGTGTTTTATATCACCCCAGAGCTGCTTCATCAGAGACCCAGAAATGAGCTGCTTGGCATCTCTTTGACTGTTCATGGCTTAGTCTAAGTATTTTAATTAGCCCCTGCATTTTCTGAGTCTTACACAAAGAAGGAAAATCAGATTTCCAGGTCATTATTATGAACCGCATTACTCCATTTCCTTCTGCATTCATTATGCTTGGCCACTTCTGGGTGCCAGCCAGCCAACCATCGCTTTTGTGACACATGGCAAGGCAGCTGTTAAACTCCTCGTCAGAGGTACTGACCTTGGTCCTGTAGCAACTCAGTTCTATTTAAATAATAGTGGGTTGACCCTGGCAGGACACCAGGTGCCCATCAAAGCCTCTATCACTTCCCTCCTCAGCTGGAAAGGGCAGAGAAAACATAATGAAAAGCTCATGGGTCAAGGTAACGACTGGGAGAAATCATTCACCAATTACTCTCGTGAGCAAAACTCATTCAATTTTTAGAAATTAGTTTAATTTATTACCAAGCAAACCAGAGTAGGAAAATGAGAAAATAAAACCAAATCTTAAAACACCTTCCCCCAACTCCTCCCTTCCCAGATTCAACTTCAGTCCTGATTTTCTCTACCTCCTCCTCCTCCTACGTGGCACAGGGAGACAGGGAATGGAGGCTGCACAATCAGCTTTGTCTCAGCCACTCACTCCTTCCTGCTCATGGGGAAGACTTCTCATACTCTTCCCCCATTCCACTGTGTGGTCCCTCCCATGGGAGACACTCCTCCACCAACCTCCCCCAAGCTGAGTCCTTCTCATAGACTTCAGTTCTTCAGAAACCGCTTCAGCATGGGTCCCTTCCATGGGATGGAGTCCTTTGGGAACAGACTGCACCAGTATGGGTCCCCCATGGGGTCACAAGTCCTGCCAGTAAACCTGCCCCAGTGTGGGTTCCTCTCTCCATGGGCCCTGACAGCACCATGCTCCAGCACGTGCTTCCCACTGTGTTACAGCACCCTTCGCCATTCCCCTGCTTTATGGTGGGGCTCCTTTTGGTGGACCTCTACTCCTCCATGACCTCCATGGGCTTCAGGGGCACAGCTGCCTCACCATGATCTGCACCACGGGCTGCAAGAGAATCTCACCTCTGGCACCTGGAGCACCTCCTGCCCTTCCTTCTTCCCTGACTTTGACATCTGCAGAACTGTTTCTCCCACATATTCTCACTTCTCTTTTCTCTGGCTGAAATTGCTGTTGCAGTTACTTAAATCTGTTATCCCAGGGGTGCTACCACCAGAATTGATGGGCTAAGCCTTGGCCAGTGGCATGTCCATCTTGGAAGTCAGCTGGCATGTCCATCTTGGAGCCAGCTGGCATGTCCATCTTGGAGCCAGCTGGCATTGGCTCTGTTGAACCTAGGGGAAACTTCTGGCAGCTTCTTCCCGAAAATACCCCTGTAGCTACTCCCACTACCAAAACCTTGCCACTCAAACCCAAATACAAACATGAAAGAAAACACCAAATACCTGATTCATTACTCTTCAGTAAAATTTCTTATGAAGGTGGCTAAAAGCAAGTGCTGAGACTGTTGAGCCTCAAGAAGGGACAGTTGAGGGGGAGCTTCATTAATGTCTGTCGGTCTCTGAAGGGAGGGTGTGAGAGGATGGAGCCAGGCTTTGCTCAGTGGTGCTGAGCAATAGGACAAGAGGTAACGGGCAGAAACTGATGCACAGAAAGTTCCACCTGAATATGAGGAAGAACTTTACTGTGAGGGTGACTGAGCACCGGAACAGATTGCCCAGGGAGGTTGTGGAGTCTCCCTCACTGGAATGGAGGGAGACTATTCAACAGCTGTCGGGATGCAATCCTGTGCCATGTGCTCTAGGATGACCCTGCTTGAGCAGGGAGGTTGGAACAGATGACCCACTGTGGTCCCACCCATTCTGTGATTCTGTGAATTGTGTTGCTCAAAGCCTTAATGCGTTTCTTCACACAGTGCATTTCTGTAACTCATTTACAAGAGAGAACTGGCATGCCACAGAAGGGGCATGCTCATTTTAGCAACTTTAGAACAACTCATTCTCTCAAAAAATACACACATTAAACACCTTATTTTATACATTGACAAACCAAAAAAAGAGTAATTGAATTCAAGAACAATTTCCATAAAACGAATATTACTGGTTTCCTTGTGTAATAATTCTAAAAGCAAAAGAGATAAATAGCATATATATCTGACAGCAATCCACAAAGTTGGATTTGAACATTCAGTAAGAATCTTTTTATGGCAAGATGCTCTTTGAACGATTCAGAAAGCATTAGATAATACTTTTCACAAAATGGCTTTGAATAAAAGAGTCAAATAACTGAGCATGCTACTGTCAGACAACCAACATTGCTCAAAGTTCTTGACTTGTTTTTCTGAAATATATCTCTGACTGTGAATACTGAATTTACTACATTGCTTATATTTATATCTAATACTTAAGTAATTCCATTTACACTCTGTATATACATATACTTCTAACAATATGTTAGAAATATTGTACCAACAACATGTATACACAACATGTATACATACTAATTAGAAAACTAGGATAGCCATTTCATTCCAAACCTCTGTCCAGCTATCTAAAGCAGACAAGAAGAATTCTAGTATTAGTATTTGTGTATAAATATACTCAGAAAAACTGCTTTTACCTTTACAGCAGATGGGAACTTGCTTTTAGACGTGTGATTGATACCTGATTAATCATAGAATGGTTTGGGCTGGAAGCAACCTTAAAGATCATCCAGTTCCAACCCTCCTGCCATGGGCAGCAGGGACACCTTCCACTAGACCAGGTTGCTCTAAGCCCCATCTATCCTGGCCTTCAACACTTCCAGAAATGGGGCATTCACAACTTTTGGGCCACCTGTTCCAGTGCCTCATCACCCTCACAGAAGGAATTCCTTCCCAAAAGAACATCTAGCCCTACCCTCTTTCAGTTGAAAGCCATTCCCCTTTGTCCTATCACTACATGCCCAGGTAAAAAGTCCCTCTCCAGCACTCTTGTATGCCTGTTTAGGTACTGGAAGGTTGCTCTAAGGTGTCTGCAGGGTCTTCCCTTCTACAGGCTGAACAACCCCTCTAAACCTGTCTTCATAAGATAGGTGTTCCAGCCCTCTGATTCTACAGTGAGAAATTAAGAAAAATACAGCTGATTCATCTTAAAACACAACCTTATGCAGAGAGATAAAACTAGCAAGGCAGATGCACCCCAAATTTTAAAATAAATGCATCAGAATTATGTTTCTGATCTCGATTTTTTTCTGTCAATCATCCTTTTCTGCTATGATCCTCCTCTCTGTTTCCTGCAAAACAAATTCTCATTCCTGTCCCTCAGCTCCCTGCAGATTGTACTGATCAAGATCCCATCAATAGACATTTTTTCAATAATAACTTCACCATCATCTCTATTCTTTCTTCGCAGCTACTGAAACCTGGAATCATTCAGGTTCCCTGGGATTTGGTATCACATTCCATAGTTCTGAAGCGGTTTACAGCTTCAGGGACACTGTATTTTGGTCAAAAATCTAGAAGAATCGAGAAAATCTGCTCCCCATGATGCTAAACACAGCCTGAGGGAGGAGACTGAAGACAGGAAACAGAAAAACTCTGTTTTTCTTCCACTACTTGTCTCTTATATACAAACAGGGATGTAACTCTGCTTGCAGGATTCTGCTACCTCTTTTGTATTTACCTTTTAACAACAAGAATGCATATGCATTTAAGCAGCTTTACAGAAACACTGCAAGGATGCATGACCAAAAACCCACATATGCATCTGCAGTACAACTTAAAATAGCAAGGTAGGCTAGACTGACACCTTAGAGTTAAAAATTATTTCATACCCAATAGTGTGCAGTTAAATCACTGTACCACCAACTTACCTCACAGCTCACGCTGCTGCTTCAGTAATGTGGGAGTGCCACACAAGCTACAATTTTCACACCACAGAGAAACCACTGTGAAGCAACCAGTATGTTGGAATAGAAGGTGATTCCATCCTGAAATAAAATATCATCTGCCTAAAGAAAAACTGTTTGGGGAATAAACTGAAAGTGAAATGACTGTGCCACATCTTTTCAAACATTTCATGTATGGAATGCAGATCTTGGGGGTGAGGTGGGGAACAGGTGGGCTTGTTGGGGAGTCAACTGTTCTTGGGCACATGACAGGATCCTTTTTTTTTTTTTTTTTTACCTAAAGCATGTTGCTAAAATTCGACTCAGTATATGCCAGCTTAATTAGACAGTCTAAAAGTGATACAAGCAACTTAATCACAGATACTTTTTCTGTCAACATAATTGATTTATACTAGGACAAGCTCATCCCTTCTACTACATGAACTCTGAAAGTACTCAAGGACAAACAAAGCCCACTACAGCACAGCAAAATGCAAGTGATTGTACATATAAAAAACAAAGATGACACCATGACCAACAAGTGTGCTAGAATAGTTTATCATTTAATAATGGCATATACTTTCCAGATTTTCAGACTTCTTTGAAGTGCTCCCAAACTCTACCCCATTGAAATAAAGGAAATTTGCTTTAAGTTGAATTTTTATAAATATTATTTCACTGTCATTCATAATCAAGACATAGCATTTAAAAAAAATATGACATTTGTTAGGTACAGCTTAACTCCATGCCTACTCCATGAAGGAAACCAAGTTGAAACAGATAGCACTTCAAAAAACTAAAATGATCATGGGACATGAGAAAGAAAAAAAGAAATTAGCTCACAGTTCTTGCAGAAGCTCTAAATTCAGTTAGATTACCTGAACTAGCAACAATTACAAGACTCTACAGAAATAATCAATTCAGTTCAGAAGTAATAATCATCAATTTCCTTCAAAATGTAATCACCCATACTTCAGGAGTACACACAAAAAAAAGGGGCTCCAGCATAATTGGCACCATCAACCTATTTTACGTTTCACACCCTTACATTCACAGCTGGCACAAAGATTGTCACTCACTGACTAAGAACGTGTTTAACTTTCCTTCAAAGAAAAAAACCACAACCAGGAATTATTTTAAAAAAAGGATACATAAGTCCATAACACACTGACTAGATGCACATATTGGAATTTGGCCCATAGTACACTTCAATGCTGTGTTCATGTATTATTACAGTTTGTAGCACAAAGCTTGCTTCTTATCATTAATATCAAACTCCCAATACAAAACTACAACAATGAGGTTTGCAGATAAGAAGCAAGCACTTCACCTAGTGTTTACAAACACATTCAAGAACTGCAATAGCTTTAGACTCAAATGTAGCATGGATTAATTTCATTTTTTCCATTCATTAGGATAATCTGTCATTGCTTTCTAGAGTTAAAAGCTGCAACAAGTAAACCACTCAAGAACAAGACTAACATCTGTTCTGTATTGCTTTGTAGTGTTAAAGGATACTGTCTTCAATGATATCACATTTGCTTGTACATAGAACATCTTTCTTTCTTCACACCAGGAACTGCTTTATGCAAGCCTATTGCAGTAAGACCTTTGAACAAATTTTTTTCAAATTCTCCTCAATGAATCAATTATACTTGAAACATGTTTTAAAGCATCATCACTGTCCACTAGAACATTTTTATATATGTTTATAACATTTTAAAATGTATAACATTTTTAAAAAGAAACTTTGTAAAGTTAGAATATTTAAAAACGTGAGCAGATTTCCTTGTTGACTAGAAATAGAGTACCACAAATAACAATTAAACTGTGTCTCTTCTGTGATTAAATGAGACAGGAATGGAGTAAGACAGCAAACTCATGCTTATCCTGCTAAATCTAATGGAGTAAGTTTGCTATTTTGATAGCTGTGCATAAACAGCACCTTTTACAAAGACTGTTAACTCTTTTTTCTAAATTCAGTATTATGCCCTTCAAATGAAGGGAAAAAAGAGACCTTAGGCAGACATCCTCTTCTACATTTGCTGAGATTTCTACCTACTAAAGAATTATTAGGTCCCTAGTAAAAAAAATAAAGATAGGAAATACTGTAGAAAAATATCCTGATGTAACAGTAGGAGAAGTTAGATTACATATGTTAGAAAACCAGAACAAACAAAACCAAAATCTGCCCAACTCCCACCCCCCCTCCCCCCCACCTTTCTGACAATAGCAACACTCACTCAAGATTTGAAAGCCAGAAATCAGCACAGACTGGAAAGTCTTCATGCCTGAATGCCATGCACATGTTTGCAGTACATTTTACCAGTGTGGTAAGAAGGGTTTTCTATACCACATAAAAGCAAAATCCCCAGCAATCGCCTGTTCTAAATGGTTAGAATTTTCCATATTGTGTAGTGCATTCTGCTTTCATGACACACTCTCTCATTGTTATCCTAATGCATATTTCTTGAATTTGTGGGGAGGGCAGTTATGGGGATTCCTACAGCAGGTGAACAAAGGTTGCTAGGTCACTGACCATAAATGAAATCAATGTGTTTGTTTGCCTCTCTGTGCTGTGTCTCTCAATTATGCAGCAGCCCTGCAAAGCTGCAAAAACCAAAGTGTGTACTCGCTCTCATAATGCATAAACATACAACTGGATAAAAAGGGGAAAAAGAAAACCACCACCCCAAGTAAAATGAGTTTATACCTGTAACTTGGGAAGGCAGAGGAGAATGCTAAAAGCTCTTTGCATGTACCAAATCATCTTGCTTCTGGCACTCTTCTTTATCAAAATTTTCCACTGCATATGGAACTTATTCTAATTTAGAAAACATGGTTTGACCCAGTCCTATTAAAATGAATCCTTTATAATTGCTCGATACAAGTTATTAATGCTTTGTTCACAAATCAGTAGCATTTAAAAAACAAACTGCGCATGACAGAGCCATTAAAGCTTTCAGCCATTTATAAGCTTCATAAAATTGCCCATCTGTCTGAAAGACGCATGAGCTCAATTTGGGAAATCAGCACACGCAGAAAAGCCCCCAAAGTTGACTGAACGTCTGGATAGCGATTTCTGAGAGCAACAACATTCCCTTTCAAGTTAATCGAAATTATGATTGCATTTTTGTCCAAGAAGATTTGTAACTAGACAATTCCATATGTCACAAATTCTTCCTGTGAGACACTGAAGAGCAACGAACAAACATGCATAAGTACACTTTTGATTTTCAACTGCACAAAACAAAAATCTGCATAAACATATACAACACTAAACAAAGAGATGCTTTTGGAAACAAGGCCTTCATTTATTCAGAATGAATAAATAAAATAAATAAAAATGATGGTGGAACTGCTTGCCATTATCCAGGAAAGAAGCATCAGAAACAAATGCTGTCAAATTATTACTGGGTTATCTCAAAAGAAAAGCATCAAGATTAAATTAATATAGATTAATTTCAACTCTCAATAGTCTAAGAAAATATTCTGTAGGCTTTTATTCACTTACTTTCACAGAAATAGAATATACCAGAACTTTAATGGAAATTATTAACTGTTTTACTACATCAGTGAAACAAGGTCAGAACACCTATTAGAACTCTTTAAACATGTCTGATTTTGTCAGGGTTACCAAAAATAAAAGGGCAGGACAAACCTTTGTTCTTCATGTATAAAGCTTTGAAGGCACTCATTTGCTAACCTCATTACAGGATTTTTCTTCTTTCTTTAGGATGTGTTAAGATTTAAAAACTAAACACTCACTAGCAATCCTACATATAAGAATCAGTCTAGAAAAGACAAAGGCATGTAGTTTGGGGGGAAAAAAAAAGGCCTTAGGTTAGCAACCAAATCAATGTTCTCCCACTCATCTCCCAGGGAAACTATTAGATAGTATTGATACCCCGTATCTGACTGTAAGGACTTTTACAGACCTTTTAGTAAAACACAGTGTTTTACTACCAGAATTCTGGGTTTAAAATTCTCTTATGAGTGACAATCATAATTTCCTGCTTTGATAATTTCACAGCTTTCCTTATACCACCCACATTTTTTTCCCCCCTCTTGCTTTATGTGAAGTATCAGAGAAGGAACAGGAAAATAAGGTTCACCCATGATTTGCAAACAGGAAAAAAGGACAAAACAAAACACATTTATAATACAGTAAAATGCGGTAAAAGATTTTCTAAAATTATTTTCTCTAAGATGCATAAAATGTAACTATGGACAATACTATTCCTTGGTGATTACAAGCTTACTTGAAAGTCTACATTCAAGAAAGGTGAAGTATATTTTTAAAGTCTACGTAGGTGAACTCAAATATTGCAATTAAGGCAACCTTGACTGTAACAAAGCACCATTTTTGGAAAGATTACTAGGATGTTAATTCGAAAGCTTTATTACACTTTATTACACTTTATTAAACTGCAATGAACTTTGAAACCTGAAAGTTGCTATCTCTTTTTGTGTACAATGAGAAGATAATGAGTTATTTAAAGATAACATTGAAACAATACCCATGCATGAAAAGGATCATGAATAAATTTCAATTTTAAATTAAAGGAAATTTTCTAAATAACAGGCAACTAATATTTGGCAAGAATCCTTTCTGTTGATACTATGGCAAAACCTAGTTGACAAGCTTATGAAAAACAATACTTTAGAAGATCTCAGGCCTGTTCTCCTCATTCCTAATAACAAAGAACCACCCAGAACAGAACATTTGATCAGTTTGGATCTGACCAGATGGAATGTCTGCAAAAAGTCCAAAGCAACAGACTTCAGCTTCCATCCTAGATCACCGGTCTGCAGGTTTTAATCCTGAATATTCAGGAGACATATCATTCGAAGACGTAAAAATTAGTTACCATCTCCATTACACTACTCAGTGAAGTTGTGGAAGTAATACATTTAGAATCCTAGCTAAGAATTGCATAATGCAAATAAGACAAAAAAAATTCTCAAAGCTTATAAAAGAAAATAAAAAGTTTAAAAGAAACTTATAAAAGAAAAAAGAAATGTAGGGAAATGAGGTATAAAAACAACATCTTTTCAAATTTTTCAGAAACTAATGTGCATCTTTTCCATAGTTCATTAACTGAAGCTGAAAAAGATAATTGTGAGATAATTGTTCAAGTCTCTTGTCAAGTTGTTTAGTCTATTACTGCAATGTATTAATGCTTTTTCAAGGGGAAAGTAAACAGCTGATGTTTCAGAGAAGAGCCGATGTAGAAACCAATGTTTATGCAGATTTAAAAATTTTCCTTTCTGTTTGTAAGATCAAACTTGAGTATTCCACATGAGGAATTTAAATTGAATTATGGCTGAAATTACATTATTTTAAACCCTAAGGAAATGTAAATCAAAGCTGAGATGCACAGTAGAAAATTTGCCACATGAATAAATGTGCTTCCAGTATTTCAAGATTACTCAGAGTGACTACACTGTTTTAAACTAAGACTTACTTCAGGTATCTCACGAACCATACTCAATACAAGCATGGCATAACAGTTTCAGAAGCTGACACCCAGAGAACACAATCTTGCTAAGTACAGGCTGCTCACTGGTTCCCATCTCAAAAATTCCTCGCATGTTCACAGACCAAAGGGATGCAGTGTGTAGGCACAATGCACACCCATCAAGCAGTCCATAGGGTGGGCAGCTAAAGATAGACTGAGCAATATAGAGCTTGTGGAAACAAAAACTCTGTATTCTGACTCCACAAGTACTCAAAAGTGAAATTACTTATCTATTATAATCAATTTGATCAACTATGTGAAAAATAAAAATTTGTTTGTATACTAATGTTTTGTCACTGGAGTTTTCATTTTTACAGCCAAGTTGTATTTGAATTCCCTGTATACATTAGGATGTGGGTATAATCCTAAATTTATCCCACAACAGACACATTCTCAATTAATTCTGTCTAGGTAAAGTGTAAAACTTCAATTGTTTGAAGTTCTTCCCACCTCTCGCCTCTCTCACAACATGACAATACTTTTACTCGAGCAAATAAAATGCATTTTGAGATGAGGTACAGTTGCCTTCAAAATGACCATTATTCTTCTGAGCTGAACTCTCACCAGCCTCAGGACAACCCTTTCTTTTCCCACTGGTAAAGCCGTTCTGTCAAATCAAAATGCCTTCAGTAATGAAACTGCTATTGTGAGGTACATCAAGAAGCTGAATGTAAAATCTTGTACTCCATAATTTCAGAAGAAAAACTCCACAACAGAATTTATAATGTTAAACAATCAAAATTGGGAATGTACAGTGAAGAACAGAAAACTTGGTATTACAGATTCAAATCAGTTTATTCCAACCTAAGCACAGATCTTTTAAGTTGTACTTGTTACAGTGATAGTATTTTTTTTTTTGACCAGAAGCAAGTCCCAAGTTTCATGAAATTCAAATCACTGAGTGCACTGTAGAGGAAATGAATGAGGCATTTTATAGCTCAATATCACAAGTATAAAAATGTAAATACTGCATTTAGTTAGATCTCTAGTCAATATAGACATCTTGAAACTGAATTTGTTTCATTTTCTATTTGACCTTTTCCTTTTTTTCTTTTAAATCTCTTTAAAAATCAGACTGACCTTCATATAGGGTTAAAAGTTAAGATTTTTTTTTTCCTGAGTATTACACATGATGTAGTAATATGTCAATATTAAGGTCAACATTACTTGAAAACTTTGCTGTATTTAACTCTGCTCCTATAAAGTTTTGCTTATGCTACCAGTGATACGTACAGTGCAATTCAAGTTGCTGGGGTCACTCTGGGTTCCAGGATTCTGCATTAAGCAAGTGTGAAGCCACTGCAAATTCTTTAGTAAGCAGAAAACATCTCTTTACCTTCGTATAATTACTTGTCTGCAGCAACAGGCTTCCCAGCTGGTAAGGCTGTGGGTTTCAGGTATAGCTATTCATCTACAAACCTAATAGATTTATATGTGGATTCATCCTTACTTTCTTGCCAATAAGGCCTTACATGAGCTATGCCTAACAGCAATTTTTGGAGATGTGAGCTTTCATCATACTGAGAGTTTCTGTCTATAGCAGAGGTTTCCTACGACAAGACATTTATACAATACAATTCCACATTCATTTAATCAGAAAGTTGTATCTAGCCATGATCTGAAGCCAAGCATCGATACACTTGAATCTCAATTATGTTACATAAACTGTCTAGAAACAAAATACAGGTAAGTTCAGCTTCATGCAACAGCATGTATTCCTTCAGTGGAAAGTGGTGCAATCTGATAGTGTGATAGAGTTGCTCTGCTTTTAGCACAAACTCTCTTCCCTTATTCTTCCATTACTGTATAATATGACCAGTGTAGTTTACAGAACTACAGTTTAAAAAGCACCCCAGTCATACATCAGGTCTTCTTCCATGTTCACAGGAAAAAAACACATTACTGGCACTGAAGTTCACCAACCAACTAAAGCTCTGATGAAGTAGTTACAGGTTGCTTTTGCACTTTGACCTCCATGTTATTAATCTGGGCTATTCAGAGGTCTGACACAAACCATATGGTACCTGATAGGGGACACTATGATACTCTCAAATGACTAGTGGACCAGAAAACAGACCTAAGCAAGGGGACAGATACCAGAGAACATAATAGACAGAAAAATGAGAAGGGACTGGCTCATCAACATGAAGGAAAATTTCCTAGTTTGTCATTTTCTACCAAAAAAACCCCCAGTTCATTGCCAGTGACAGGAACTACTTGAAGAAGAAGCTGCTGGCTACTAAGTTTTCATTTTTTTTTTCCCTTGGCAAATCTGAGGGGTTTTTTCAAACTAAAATACTGCCAAATAATTGTTACTGCTAATAAATTTGTTGGCTGTGGCACTGTTTATTTTTTCTTCTAATAGTGCTGTACCGGTTCAAGAACTACGGGGTAATGTCAGAATGCTTGGTAAGTCAGCTTTACATTCATGGGCATATACTGTGTTAGTAACAGTTTAGAGGTCTGATTATACTAATAAAGTAATTAAAACACCAAAAGAAATAAAGGTTGATGTACAAATATATCAAATGCTGGCAACCTACATGAACTGTTTAACTAATGAATTATGCAAATCTATGTTTCCCCAAAGTTTTAAAACATTAATTATAGTTATTATTCTTCTGTAAATGCAAGCTGTTCCATAACTGAACCAATGAAAATTTGCTGTCTTTTTCAATTTCCCCTTTCCTTTAGAACCGTTGCCCACATTCTGCTTCTTGCCCCTTTTCAGGGATCTGCTGACTTCAGAGCAAGCTAGGTCAAGAAGAAACACCCTATCTCTAAAGTAAAACCTTATTCCCAATCCTCCCCACCTTCCATTTCAAACAACCCTCACACAAACACCAAAACTCTCCCAGAAAAAAAAGTCACTTTCCACAAGGCTCATTTTCCCAGAAATCAGGGTCACAAAACCAGAGCTGCACACAAAGCCACTGCAGATACCTGACACAGATGTGTTGGTATCTCCAATATAAAGGTTCATTTTCCATGACACTGAAGCTGACGGGTCTTTGAGTTTGAAATACAGGGCTTACATGAATCAGGTTCTGGATTTGCAATCCCAAATCCATCACAAATCAGAAATACTTTGCATGCTTTAGTATGCAAAAATATGTACATCATTAAATTGCACCCTTATTGTATCTGCAGCTTTCTAAGGCAAGCTAAATGGAAGTCTATTATTTGCCTCTCCTTTACAGAGCTTGTTAAATGACAATGTATTTATTCTACATGTATTAGAGCACCTATGAACTCTAGATTCAGTCCCCTTTCATCTCACCAGTACACCAACATTCGTCCATTTGTGTTTACAATATAAATCAAAGCTGTTATTTTTGTTGAAATGGAGTTCCACTAAATCAGACATTTTTCTCCAACCCATTGCTTCACCATTTTTAAATATAAGCACTCTCTATACGTTATATGAATAAAGAAATCTTGCAACTCTGTGTACCTATTCCTAAATCGACATTTCTTTCTGTCACAGATGACTTCTAATATTCACGTAGTCTTTTATACTAAATCTGTCCATAACCAAATATTTCATTTCCAAGTTTCATAACATTTGCTTACCTCCCTCTTAATACCAAGCCTTTAGTCTGCATTATATTGCTATTTAAAGATGTGAAGCTGTCCTTTTACTTTTATAACATCTAAATGTCGTAATTTATTCTGAATATTATGCATGAACTATCTAAAGGTTTTGATCATAAAAGCCAAAGGAGTGAATATGAATAAAATGAAGGCATACAAGTAATTCTGCAGGCAAACCAGAAAACTCTTGGTATCTAGCTGTTCACTAAAACATTTTCATCATTTGTTATCAAAAGTTTTTTCAGTGTATTTCAGTATTTATGTTTGCATTAGTTAAAAACACAATATAGTCGCAGTTAAGTAAAGTTTAGAGGATCACAAATACATGAATTAAACCAACTTCAAGTGTACCAAAATGATTCAACTAACTTATAAGTCAGTGTTACTGAATTCAGAGTAGAGACTGCAGCAGATTTTTCTTGTGTGTTCTCTCTTCTTAGAACATACAGTGACAAATATGCTCAAGTTCAAAACCGGCAACCATTCACAAGCCCATTTCTGATCTTTATTTTAATAACATTGATAAACAGAAGCGAATCATTCTACTGGCACTGCACTTCCAGGCCCAGCTTAATCATACAAGTTTGCTTTGTAAATTTCTTCCAGTTTTTCAAACATACATTAAACACTTTTGTAAAACATTTCTATGCTATATGAACCACTTCCAGCTGAAAACTGTTTCACTGAAAAGTCAGATAGCATTATATAACTGGAAATGAAGAAGACTCTGGAGATTTGTATAGTGTGATAGCAATTAATATTACTTCCAGCAACCAGCAGAAACTAAGAGCATGCAAGAAAGAGCAACAGCCTGTTTACTGGCATCAACTCTTTTTCTAATTACCTGGAAGTAGGTAAGCTTTACAAAACACTAACATATTTAAAAATGTATCAACAACAGCAACTATGATCTTAATTTAAAAAATGCTACAGTATTACCATATTGAGCAAGCATAGCCACAATAGCTGCTATTTCAGAAAAAAGCCCAAAACCAACCAACCAAACAAAAAAAAAACCCCAACAGAAAAAGAAAGAAAAAAGCTTCTTTACTTGTCAGATATCTCATAAAACCAACTTACAGACTTCCCCATGAGTTGTTTACTGCTAGGAAATTGTTAGCCTGCAGAAACAGCCTGGTTGTGCTGTTTTACAGGTCTGGTTTCAAAAACTCTCATCTGTGGTCTAGATTTCATAAACATAGAATAGTCAGAACTGTATTCACTTTACAATTCCACTTAAATTGCATTACAGATCGAGAGGCAGTTCATCAAAGGACATATTGCAAGTAAACCAGCAGATATGAGAGGGCAAGATAGATGCGTGCAGCATTTATCTTTCTAAACCCTGAGATATCAAGCTCAAAAAAGATCTTACAAAAATGATTCTGCTACTGCAGCGCTCCACTAATATTTCTCTCACTCACCCAGGGGCTTCTTAAAACAGCAGGTCAGAAATCTATTCCTCTAAGTTGCTGAGATAAAGGTTTTAAGCAAAACATTAGCAAAGGGTACAATTCTCTCTTTTACTGTCTATTAATCTACTGAGAACAAAGCTCACATACACACCAGAAACTGATGTTTCAACAGAAACAGAAAATCCATCCCCCAAAACACCAAAGTCAAAGGTTTTCATGCTTAAACTTCTAAGACATACACTGAAATTTTAAAAAAACCCCTCTTTCCCAGTTCCATATCCTTATCATGGAGGAATTTTACCTAAAGAACTGTTAAAATTCATTTAGGGAACTTGAGGCATTCATTTTTTGTGCTGCATTCAAGAAGTAATGGTAGCATATGACATTAAGTGAATAAGGTTTTCTTAATTTTACTATATAAATTATGTAAACTTTGATCAACTATTCTAAAGCATTTTTTTCACATTCTATTCAAAAGAGCCTCATTTCTCTGTATGGTTATTTTATACTAGTATGTGAATCTGCCTAGATCAGTAAAATTCCAAGATCAAAAGCTAATTCGCTGGATCCAACATGGTCAAAGTTGATACATTTTTCAGAGCAAAAGAGAAACGTAGGGAAAAGATGAGGAAATATTAAAATTTGCAGTATTTCAGTAACAACCTTCAAAATACAACATTAAGAAGGGTTAATGAACAGTTCACAGTCTCTCTTCCCTTTGATACGAATTTCAGTATTCATGCCAAGCAAAACAAAAGCCTCTTATAAATGTTTATTCCTGCTAACAATCAAACAGTACATCAAGGCAAGCAGTCCAGGTCTCCTGCTTTTGCTTCCTGTATGGACCACACTGCATTATAAGTTTCAAGTTAAAACAAAACCAGCTGGGCCTTACCTCTGTCACTGAAGTCATCCACCAGAATTATCTCTGCGATGAGGCTGTCTGGAGTGCGGTTGATGATGCTGTGGATGGTGCGCAAGAGCGAAGTCCAGCCTTCATTATGAAACGGGATAATGATGCTGGTGTTTGGTAGTGTTTCCAAGTACACCTTGTGCTTACAGCTGGAGAGGCAAGAAAGTAATTGTATAAGCCTACTGAAAATCTCAGTTGGCATATGCTGTCATCCATTTGGGCAATTCAACCAACATGGTTTCTGGCATAAAATTGAACAGTGCAACAAGCAGTATCTTCATGTGAAAATAACTGGATTGTTTAAAACACACTGCTTACAATACTGAGTAAACTGGAACAATAACAAAATTTAAGCGGAATGAGTGAAAAAAATCTAACTGGCTGGAATTCTTTTCCTTCACTGAAAACTTTTTCCTGCAGTATGACAGATGACATATCTTCTACGACATCATTTCCAAAAACCAAATCCTCTTATCAAAAAGAACTCTGAAGCATAATATGAAGCTAATCTGAAATGATCGTTTGGTCTACAAGGAAAAACTCTAGAAAACAACTCAGTATTATCCTGGGTGATATGAGCTTACAATATGAAAAACAACAACAACCCCAAATACAACTCCACATCTACAGATCCAAAATGACTGCTCCTATTAAATATAGAGATAAAACAACGCACAATCCTGGAAATGCAGACTCATAAACAAGGAAATGTAAACAACCTTTCATCTTTGAAAGGGAAGCGCTGTATTTTCAACATCTTAATTACACAGCAGCTATGGAATATCAGTGCTTAACCCGGCTGTTTTCAATATTGAGTTATTTACACATTTCAGAACGAAAAAAACAAAACGTTCAAATAATGGTCATGCAAATCAGTGTCTCCTAATATCCAAAAATATTTTAAGACAAATGTTTAGATTACTGTAACTGATAGGACCTCATCTTTCATGTTTTGTTGAAAAAGAGAAAAAAGGGACACATTCCTCTGTTATTAACAAAGCCTGGCATTTTCACCTCTGGGGACACAGTAACTGAATGATTTCTCATTCCTCAAAAGAAAGTCACATCATGATAAAGGTATCCCTAGAGCAGAAACCTGTCATCTTTGCAATAAACAAACAAAATTAAAAGTTTAGACCTGCAAATTCTAGGTTAAAAAAAAAAGTATAGATATCTTTGCTCCTTGTCAGAAAGTATAACTACACATATCAAACACTGCTAGAGGATATAATTTTAATTTACATATATTTGCAGCTTAGTTTGGATTTTCTCTTTATAAATGTCACTTAGAAATCAATATTTACCAATACACTGTACGGCTACCACACTGATGAAATGTTCTAAAGAAATAAAAACTCTTAGGTACTACAGCTGTATTTGCAAAATATTAACTGTTACGTACCTGCAAATAAACTAACTAGCTTTTAGATGCTCTCTTAAAAAATTAAGATTTAAATTTGTAGTTCAGACTTTTCTTCCTAAAACATAGTGAGAATTAATTTAGTGACAAGCCATTTTCAGAAATAATAACTGTGGAAACTTTTTAATAAGCAGCTTGCTGGTAAAACATACATGCACACTGGAAAAAGGAGAGCTGCTTTGCAAGAATGTGAAGTTCTGGAAAAACAAGTGCTCATTATCTAGGGGCAGAAAAGTCTAAGTATGTATATTCAAATGTTTTGTGAGAAAAAGAAAATCTGCTGCAGAAAGAGAATTTAGTAGAAATTCTTTTTCTTATCTGTTGGAAGAAGTACAACAAATGAAGCCTATTAACACATAGCTGTTTCAGTTGACCAATTAAGAATAACGCCTACCAAACCAACACCTACTGTTGCCAGCCATTTGCCAACAGGGATGCTTCTTGGACTAGAACAACTGTAACTACCAGACATACATGTAATTCTCACATGATTTTTGAAAGCAAAAGTTGTTCCCTTTAGCATTTTCAACTCCCAGTAATTATGATTTTACAACTAGTAAGTTTCTACCTCCATAAAATCCCAAGCCAAAAAAACCAAAAGAACCAAAAAACACCGCACAATACCAAGCAAGAGAACCTCACATATGTCAGACTAACAACTTCTAAAGGGCAAGAGGAAAAAAAATACTCGAAACACCCAAACACATCAGAATGACATTTTTTAAAAAGTCACCTTTCCAGTATGACAATATACCTTTTGAAAGCAGCTGTACTGAAATGTGTGTATTTGCATGGTTAATATTGTAACCTTACGTGCGTAAGGATGAGGAAGGTCGTTGGATTTGGATAGTCTCATTGACAGTTTCAGAGTAATTACATATTCTTAAGTGATGAGAAAGAGAAGCAACATTGATGGATTTAGTTTAAAACTATTCAATTCTTCCTGCCGAACAGATTGCTCCAAAACAGAGCCACACTTAGAAGAGGAAAGCATCTTACACCATCTTAACATTCCTCCATCATTCAACTTTGACCTTTCATCCTCATTTACATTTACTCTTGATTGCCATTGCAAAGGTATCTGGCTATATGTGAATTGATTTCTAGTAAGAACCACAAAGCACCAAAATGTCCTTTTCTGCTTTTATAAAAAAAACCTGGTCAGATTTCAAATTTATAGAAATAAAACCTTAAATTGCATCATTTCTACTGTTAAAGACAGTCTGCTAGGTTTTATAGTAGTGCTTACTTGCCTTTCTTCAGCAAGTGGAATTCTGCTCATTTTTAGCCCCTTGTTCTCTGACATGAGACTCTAACTATAACAGAAGGTCACTATTTTAAAAAGCGTAACATGAAGTACGTTCTATATGAAGTTCTATTCAACAATGTCCACAGCAGAGTGCAGCTAGCCCTGTGCTGTGATGGGCTGCAGGGCAGACCTGATGAATAGCTGGAATGCTCGGGAAACGCCCATGAATTGCAACAAAGATGCAGTCAGACCTCTGCAGCTGAGACACTGGATGTACCGTGAGAATAAACCTATATATGTTTATGAGAATAAACATATATAATGCATGCAGCATTTGTTCAAAGCCCTTGAGTGTGCTTCTTTATATCCTGAGTTTTAGAAGTGATGCCAAATACCCTGACTGCAAAAAGACTACTTAGAAGCTAAAGACATTGCTTCTTGTTTTAAAAGGGAAATTCTTGAGTCTCCAACGTAATGAAAAATTGCAATTCAAGATTCTTTCATGCTTCCTGAAGAATGCAATCTTACCAGAATTTATTAAAATAAAATATAAAGCAAGGTTTGCTGTAAAAAGGAAAAATGCTATGTATAAGAGATTACCATAATCTCATATACATTAGGTAAAACCTTCTGAATTATGATATACATGTTAAATGAAACTGAACTGACTACCTATAGGAATATTTAAAAGGCTATTGAGCAAAATTGTACCTTTTCCCAGAGCCTCAAAATTTTAGTGGAAAATTCTGTCAAACTTGTATCAATTTAGCAAATTTTAGTACTTGCACACATGACCTCCAATTGTCATCCTCCACATAAAGACACTGCAAATTACTTGCACACTTTAGATGAATGTAGGCTCTATGTGGACAGTAAGTATCATTCAAGTAGTTTGAATGGCAGAAAAATGTGTCCAAGCCATTCAAGTGTCCACTGATATTCACTGAGGCTTGAAATACTAGGAAATCCATAGAGGCCCGGAAATAAATCCTAAAATCAATACTCAAAAAAGGTTAGTAGATTTAAGATGGACGGATAGGCAGTTCAGCCAGTTTCAGTGAAGTAATTAAGGGTTTGCTCCAAGACATAACTCAGCACAGAAAAGATTGATACATAGTTGATGTCAATCAAATTTACTTTAAGCTCTCCTTTTGATTATGAAATCACAGCTCGATTGATAAAGGCAAATGTATTACTGAAGAGCTTTAGTGTCACATTCTATTTTGACTGAGGAATTAAAAAAGAAAAAAAATCAGTGGTGAATTGAAAAATGGGTACACATACTAAGTCTTTCAAAATAATTTTAATGGTAATGTATTATTTGCTACTTTTAGCTTGTTTCCATCAGGACTAGTTTTTGCCCTAGTGGCACTTTAAACTGGATTAACTTTTAAAGTAACATATGAGAACCCTGCACTAACAAGACTGAATTAAATAGCAAATGAAGATGAAGACAGGTCATTTGACTCTGTTAACTCATTCTGGATATATTGTAAAATGGCTTGTATGAATGAAATATATATTAGTATAAACACAGTATAAAAACACACAAAGTTTCAGAAGAGAAACTTGCCATGATATTTTATAATTTTGGGATTGAGGGCAGAAAACCGAATCAGCCTACCTGAAATTAGTATACCAAACTGATTTTTCACTTTGGCTTTGATCATAATAATTTCCATGAAAGTGTTTTCTGTAATCAGCTCTGGCTGTGTATGTATGCTCATCATTCCCATACTGATAAGAGGATAAATACTTACGGATGCTAAGAGGACATCACATTATTTGACTAGTCTTCCACTGGTTTTGTTATATTTTTCATCACTTTTATCCTTACCTCCATACTTGTGTTTCTTTACATAACCAAGTAGCTCAGTCCAGCAGTACTTTTAATGTTTAATGTTTGAGACACCACTCATTCACTTTGCTCAGAAACCTCACACTACCTCTTCCTCAGCTTACCTTGTTCAGCTACAGGACTAATGCTGCTTCCTCTTAAGTGGTTGGTAAGTGATCACTTACAGAACTGGAAGTTTTAGTGCTCAAGGTTTGATGCCATCTTCCACAAAGTATTCCAAAACATGCTGATCAGTCAGCTTAGCTCACACCTATGTTCATAACTCTAGGTATGTGCCATGCTACACCATCAGCACCCAGTGCGGTATAACAGTAAACATCTGCACATCCTGCGGTACATCCTAACTGAATAGACCCAGACCCCCAGCCTACTCCACAGGGTGATTTTGGGATTATTCCTAGCTCTACAGGCTGCCAGACTAGGCTGGTGAGTTCAACCAGCTTGCCCATTTCACAGCCAGACTGGAATCCAGCAACATATGGGTATGTTATCTCTCTTGTTCTTTCACCACACAGTCTCATCATATGCAAGTAACATGCCAACTCTTCTCCTGACCTTTAAAAGACAGTGGCTTTCAGTGCTCAAGACTATACTGCCTATACTACTGATCATCTTCAGTTCATCTTATGGAATCCCTTACCAATACTTTCCTTATTGGAGACTGGGAATCCAGCTTATTGCAGAATTTCACAGTGACACATTTGATCACACATAACAATGGAAAAAAAATAGCTTATCATTATTCCATAGAGCAAGTTAACTATTAAACCAAAATAATTTGCTTCTATAGTATGATCCAACTGCATGCTGGTCCTGTTACAAAGGCAAACCGGGAAGAGGATGTCCATTGTGTTTGCTAGGTGAACTCTAATTTAAAGAAAGCGTATACTTGAAATTTTTGTATTTTTATACAATGCACTCATCCTAGACACTTAAAAATGCAGAACTTTTCAGAAAGAGTTCAGTCAAGTAACTACCGGTCTTTTGGTTGTACTTTTCAAAACAAATAAATGGCTGCCGCCAAAGAGATTATTTTAAGCCCTTTGGAAAGCAAGGTCATTTATATTCAGAGGGCAGTATCCAAATGCCTGAATCAACAAGTTGGGAGGGGACAAGGGGATGAAGAAGCAACAGTATATGAAGAAGCAACTAGGACTCATGGTAGGAGTATTATTCAAGGGGGTGAAGAAGCTGACAATTGAAACTAGAAAAGAGCTCCTACTCAGCAGAAACATTTTCTTTATAGCCTTAATAGAATACTACAGATTGGCCTTAGTAATGTACGTCAGAAGCTTTCCTAAAGATGCCTCTTTTATTGCATTTAAACATAACATTATTTTAGTGCAGCACACTAGCACTTATTCATGGAACAGTGCTGAATAATAGGTTCAGTAGCTAAGGTTAAAAAAATGGAAAATTTCTTGGCATAAATAATAGATTTCTTCAAGCTTATTTATTGAAGTCTTAAATGTCAGAATACATTCTGTGTTATGTCTGAAATGCCTCAGTAGACACACTCAGCAAGAAAATAACCATGATAAGCAACAGTCATCCTGCTAGTTAAGTAGCTCACACATGTATTTTCTTACTGAAGTTATTACATTACCATTCAGAACAAAGGGAGTTTAGAAGAGGGCATGCAAGCGGCATTATGCACTGCCCCTGCACAAATACTCAGAATTATTAAATAACACTAGCCATGTGGACTTTGCAAAAAAATATTTTACAAATGTTAACACTTGTGTTAAAAAAAAAACACCACAACCAAAAACTGGCATCAAATGATGAATTTGCTGATGAGTCAGATACAATGTCATTTTCAAGATTACAATGAATCAAAAGTTATGAACCTTGAATTTTGCTTTCAAATATCACTGTCCTCGACCAATTTAGTCTCTCTTTCTATGATATTTCAGAACTTAATATCTAGTATTTCCTATCAAAGATTATCACTACATCATTAAATTAGTCCCTCAGAGACTACTGGGTGAGATTTTTACAAACAGAGGCCCTATCTACCAGTCTACAAGCTGTTTCCACATTTTGAGGCTGTAACTGCTTTGAAAATCAATCTCTGTCCAAAGAATCTCCTTCCTCTCTCCCTCCTATTAGATACTAATTAAGCACTTATTAAGATACTTATTAAGCACTAATCACACTTATGATTCAATTTTGTAATTTATTACTGTTTTGAAAAACTGAATTCCGAAAGCTGCACAGTACTGTTTATTATGCACACCTGCCACAGTCACCAGAAAATGGTTACTTATGAAACCCAAGTTCTTTAAAAAAGGTAAAGTAGAAGTTATTCGTAAACAATTTCTATAGTAAAAAATTTTAAATGCACATAACTGATAAAGTGGAACTTTCTATCAGCTTGTACTTGGCATGCTGCTCCTACAGTTTATTTTTGGAGCTTGGCACTTGGTTCCAGCAGTTCAAGGCTTATTCATAAAAGTAATACACAGTCACACCCTTAGTTTAAAACACTCAATATTGACTTAATTATTCCTTTAGGATACAGAACTCTTCTGCTTGTTTGAAACAAGAATCAAAACCAAGTTTTTCAACAAAACAATTTTAAAGTTGGCTTCAAGGTTGCAGGGAGACTTTTAAAAGGTTAAGAGAATAGCAAGAGGTTCCTCTATTCCTGAAATATTAACCTGCCTGAGGAAGAAAAAGAGATGTCCCAGAAACACCATGAAGATATCTGCAGCCAGCACTTTTAAAATACAACTTGAAAAGAGGACTATTCATAGAAAGTGAAGATGTGAAAAGAAGTTATAATTACACTTCTTTCTTACTCACTATTATAAATGCTAAGACTATTATGATTTCATTTTCTAGGTTAGCTTACTCTACTGGGTACTAATAACAGCATCCTTTTACTTCAAGGAACAGGAGTAGTTCCTGTTTAATTCCCTGATAACTTTATATGTGGGGGGGAAAAGATGGCCTAAACATCATACGAGCTTAAGAAAAGATGCAGAACGTCCAAACCCTCCATCTTTACAGCTTCACAGTTAACAGAAACATGCAGAAATACACTGCCTCTGTAGAAGACAAAATGAAAGAATACAGGCTTCTAAAATGATGAGAAAGGAGAGCAGTGCTGGCAGCATTCCAGCCACTTGACAGCACAAGCTGATTCATAAAAGCAGCAATTTGATTGACCCTGTGGATATATCAACAATGTTTTATGCACACTAAGGGATACCAGTAGCAATGCTGTGGTCAGTTACCAGGCTCCGTGCCTTCCAAACACATCAACAACCTTGAAAATTGCTCTGATAGATAATAACAGAGGAGAAGTTAAGTGTCTCACAGACATCCCTTTGCTGCATTTAGGAAACAAGGTAGCAGCCAACTATGGCACTTTCTGGATCATAAAAGTAGCCCACCACTAATTTTCTCCTCTTACAGGAAGTGCCAGAGAAAGTTAAAGCAAAACAGAAAGATTTTCAACCTTTTTTTCCCTACTGGCTTCATCAGCTCTTGCTCTCTTAGCTAAGCTGCTTTTTCAGATCTGACCCTTTCCTTCCCGTTGTTAAAAGAAACTACAGCACCCAGTGGGCTCCCAGGTACTGACAAGACCTCCATAAGCTACCAGGACAAAACATTTCCCAGTGAAATTTACATAGTAATTGTCTTAGCATGTTCAAGTATTCAATTTACAGCAACAAGCTTCAGTCACACCATGTTTCTGTTCCAATCTAGTCTTGTCAACAGAGCCTGATTAAGTAGTGATAACCAGTAATTTCTCCTGCCATTTGACAAGGCTGTGAAATTAGCCTAGGTGTGAGTTGATGGCAGGGAAAGTAATCTTTATTTTCACAGTGACTCACAGCTGGGCAGAAAGCAGGCATTACTGGGTATAGGCCTCAATAAATGTCACAACACTTTACTAGAACAAGTAAACCTTCTCCAAAGCATTAATGCTATTTTCACGAAAAAGAAGAAAAAAGATTAAATTGTACAGTAGAAATTGTTTGTGAAATTGCTATTAAAGGCACTATCAGCATGTCTTGGGAACTAAGAAGGCAAAATCCTGTGCTCTATGTAGACTTCCGTCAGCATGGAATTCATCAGAACTGATGGAGCTGAATTAGGTGCTTGTTGCTTTATGTCAAATTGCCTCATTTTGGCTTGTCGTATACAGTCTCTTCAGCAGCACTGTGTGTCTCTGAAGAAATCAAAGTCTGTGAGTTTGCCTCACGTTGTCCTTCAAACCAAAAAGTTCCTCTAACCAAGGGAAGAGTCTAAGAATCAGATAAACCATATTGACACAAAGCATGTTTATGTTTGCAATGTTTTGTTTCACAATACAGTGAGTTCTAAAATCATCATCACTTATGGAAAGATGTTATAAATTTTTTAAAAAATATATTAATATGCTTTAATAAACTTATCTACTCACCTATATGTATTAAGTCTAGGAGGCTTGGGAAATAATACATGTAATCATTTTATACCATCTCAAAATTCCTCATTAGCAAGTGCACATCAGAAAGCATCCTAGTACGCTAATTATATTTTAGCTTAAACCTTGCACTTTGTTACCTATGAATTCAAAAATAATAGACAGCAGAATTTATTTAATACATACATTATTTAATACAAACACCCTCCAACCACTTTTTTTTTTTTTTTTTTTTTGCAAGAGCAGATCAGAGAAATAAAAATGTATTCAAAATTAATTCATCCAAACCTAGCATGCTTATCTGATGGTGTCTCAGAAGTAAGGCAGACCACAACATGATCAATAAAAAGCCTCTATTTTGAGTCTAAGGTCATTTTCCTGGCGGAAGAAGAAAGAGGATCAGCATTCAGGTTTTTGTCACTTCAAAGTGCATTTTAAAGCATACTTCTTCAGGAACAAACCAAACTGTGACATTCAACTACCCTTTAACTTCTATTTCAGAAATCCTAGTTATCTTTTTATCACTTGGCCTTATATTCCAAAGGTATCCCATCTATATTCCCTTTATATTCTAGGAACCCTCTAGAAGCTCAGCCAGTCCTCCCAGTTTTGAATCAGTCCTCAGGTACTTCTCTCAGTTGCTGTGATCATTCAAAGACCATTGAGAGGTGCCTCAAATAGACATCGGTTCCTTCAGCATTCATGGGTACATCCCATCAGGCCTATGGAGTTACTATGTCCAGTTTGCTTAAGCATAAAATAATTTTCAAAGATAGTCTTTCTGTGATCTACCTACATCTCTTCACCACTCCCTTTCACTGCAATACGTGGTCAGGTTTACACCTCTCTCAACACCATCAAGTGTACACAATAAAAGATATAACAGGCAATATAGGTCTGACCAGGGTCTATAATACCAAAATCACAGCTGGTAGACAAGGGAGCAAATGCTGTGAAAAAGCTGTTGGGCCTCATGAACCACATGTGCCAACAAGATCAGTAAGTTCTCTAGTACCACGTCCTGTGGCCAGCACCGCCTTCAGAAAATTGGAGCTCAAGAAGGTTACTCACAATCAAATCAGGCAAAATAGAAGTTGCTTTTCCAATCCAGCATTGCTGCACATCTGCTATCCTTATTACATGAGGTGCAACAGCTAATTGTGCTGCCACTGAGAATGTACTGCTGGCTTAGTACAGTGTACAGAGGCTCTTCATAAAATTACTATATTAACAACATATATCATCACTTTCACCTATGAACTTCAAAGATACAAAACCCCAGAACATCTCACATTTCTCACAAATCTTAGCAAAGCTGGATGTACTTTCCAATTTTGCTATTGTATTATATGACAGTTAAAAGCTTTAATCATTGCCAAATGCTAATAGACTTGGCTATCCCAGATGTACAGAACTGGCTGGAGGGTAATTATGCTTCAGAATTCCTGTTCCCATTAAGTTTAGATTTCACAGTTATGTTTACTGCAGCTTGCTATTTTCTCAGTGGCGTGGGAGGATTTACTGGATTCTAAGTAACATGCAAGGCAGCTAAATGCAGAAGAACTACTTTTCCCCATGTGTATAAACAGATTATTTCTTTTATCAAATAATTTTCAGTAGAGAGAAACAGACCCATCAGGCTTGGACTCTCCTCACTGGCCTATTTAACACTGCAGCCTATTTCTCAATAAAAGGATGGAAGAGGAATCATCAATCTTCAGCCACATTTTTGCTGTTGCTGCCCTAAAAAAAAAAAAAAAAAAAAAAAAAAAAAAGACACACAAGCACCCAGAAAGCACTTGGGAATTATTCCATGTGATTTGTTACTATCAATACACATCCTGCAGAGAAAGTGACAGCAGGCATGACAGAGACAGAAAGCTATAGGTTTTCTCGGGTATAATATATTCCTGATCCTATTTTGAGGACCTGCACTTCAAATGGGATGCTGTGAAGCAATTGCAGAGAACAATCAGGTCAGGCTTGGAAACAGGGTCATTGCCTATTGTGTTTTGGACTGCATGACTTTTCACTTTCACTATATTATTCAGTAACTACACAAAACAGTTTGAAAAGCACAGTAATTATCTCCAGCTTTTCCACTACCCACCCACTAAAAACACAACTTGAGTTTAAACAGTTGCTCTGTGTCCAGATAAAAAGTTAAGCTAATACTAGTAATCAGTAGCATGAAGCAATGCAACATGTGTGTGTCTGAAGACATTTTTGATTACCCAAAATGAATGAGAACTAGAAAAAACCTTCTACTGTCTTTGTTTCTTCCACCATATGATCAAAAATTCAACAGAAGAGCGACAGAAACAACTAATTACTTCCATAAGACTTATTAAATATTTATAAGTTCAGCATACTTAAATTATTTAGTCTAATTTTTTTTTTTTTTTTTTTTTTTTTAGCAAGGCAGGACAACCCAAGTCTGTCTTTCAGACTGCTGAGGGAATTAATTCAAATTTATCTTGGAGTATTGGATTAAAGACAAACTTTAAAATTTTAGTCTTATGGACAATATACATAGGCTAGATTGTGACAAATGCACTGTTTTTATAAAAAGAAAGTAACTAAATACAATGCAATAACTACTTTTTTTGGGGATTCAGATAGGTACTACTGCCTATGTATCTAACCATATCCCTTTCCCACGAGTCTAGTTTTTGCAAAGTGTACTAAAACATCATTATGGTTTAAGTACAACTACTTTAAGAAACACAAAAATGGAGTCAATCAAAAAACATACTGCCTGGAGAAATCCCATTACATATTCACTTTAGCCTCTTTTAAAAATACAATGGAGGCCAACCACACTGCATTCAAATGTTTTGAGAGAGGCACTCAGGCATTCTCTCAGCTTCTGCTACTGAAAAGGAGAGTTTCAGATATGCAGAACCCATGGAATGAAATTTGGGTTTGTTATTAGAAAGAAATAAAACCTCATTAGTGTTCAGGACACAGAAGATTTAACAGCCCTTAGCTAAACCCTCTTATTTCTTTGATTATGAAAATGCATTTCTTCTGAGGGTTGTGAAAAATTTAATGCCTAAGAAAAATGAACATAGTTCAGACTTCCAAAAAGAAACACTGCTGGGAGTGACAATGAAGGGCCAGTCCTTCACATAGGAAGAGCAAGACCAGCAAAAAAGGATTAGAAACACTGACTCCAGCCCACACAGGCTTTTAAAAACCAGAAATTACAGGAATCAGGTTGGACATTCTTGATGCACAACAAAATGGTAAGAACTTCATTACCAAATGAATCTATCTATCTACGCCCAGGGAAACCTTAAAAGGATGGGATATCTTGCAATAGATCACTCAGGCAAGCTGGGAATGATTTGCACACCTGATCTAAGACTAGCCAAGTCATAGAATAGCTTGAGCTGCAAGGGATTCACAAGGATCATCAAGGCCCTGCACAGGACAGCCCCAAGAATCACAAAATTTGCCTTAGAGCATTTTTTCAAACATTTCTTGAACTCTGTCAGGTTTGGTGCTGTGACCACTTCCCTGGGGAGCCTGTTCTAGTGCCCAACTACCCTCTGGGTAAAAACCACCTTTATCTAATATCCAACCTAAACTTTCCCTGACTCAGCTTCATGCCATTCCTTAGGGTCCTGTCACTGGTAACCACAGAAGAGAGATCAGTGCCTGCCCCTCGTCTTCCCCTCACGAGGAAGGCTGCAATGAGGTCTCCACTCTGTCTCCTCCAGGCTGAACAGACCAAGTGACCTCAGTCACCCCTCATATGCCTCTAGATCCTTCATCTTCATGATACTCCTCTGGATGCTCTCCAGTAGCTTTTTATCCCTCTTATATTGTGGTGCCCAAAACTGTACACAGGACTCGAGGAGAGGCTGCACCAGCACAGAGTGGGACAATCCCCCCCCCTTGTCTGGCTCTCAATGCTGTGCTTGATGCACTCCAGGACATGGTTAGCAGCAATTAATCTACAAATTTTAGATAAAAGGAGACCTGCTGTTGAAATTAAGATATACAAACATACCAAACAAAATATTTTAAACTATAAAGCTTGCAACTGTATTGGTATCAGGGACTAACTTGAATTCCTTGATTCAATAATGAAAGGCTTAAAAATGGATTGTCTAGTATACAAAAACTTAAGAGCTTGAAACAGGATAGATCACAAAATACATGTTCACTGTTCAGACTAGTGATTGCAATCCTTTCCCCAAGCCTCATTAAAATCACATTTAGAATGCTATTCAAAATGCAAGTCAGATTCATTTTTGTTTGTTTGAACAAAACAGGTATTAATAGCAGAATATTTGATAATGTGGAGAAGATAAGAATTAATTTTAACTGGTACATTCAATGTTAGAATAAGTAGCATTTCTCTTTCTACAATAGAAAATAGTACTGCCAACTTTTTCCCTAGCATTAGAAGGTTTGTTGTATTCTAAACCACAGAAAGTAGCATGAAGCAGGTGAAAAAAGAAATGAATGAAAACACCCTTCTTGTGGGTTTTGAAACATTTCTTACATTGGTACAAAATTTATAACCCCTAAATATTAATTCCATCGCTTTCTCTGAATAGTACCCAAAACTCAATGCTGCCTTTCACTTAGGGTGACCAGAACTCTTACTTTCACTAAATCAGTCCTGAAACCCAATAAAATGAGGTGGTAAGCCTCTTTCAGAATGTTATTTAGAATTTGGGGGGTAAAAAAAAAAGTTGTTTTGTTTGATTGTTTCTTTGTTTAAACTTAAAGACAGCGGTGACTGTGGGCAGAGAACAGAGAATTAGCTAATATAGCTTGGCACCCATTGTGCCAAGGCTTTCTCACAAGAGTGGGGCAGAAACAAAACATCAAAGACTACTCAAAAATGGAAAAAATATTCTTTGAGCACAGCTATGAGAGATGGAAAAAAGACATAGGAGACACTAGAGGGATGCAAAAAAAACATATTGAGGATGCAGGAAAGGTCAAGTCAGCCTTAAAACAGAAATTAACTGTTTCATTTCTCTATGGATTTTTTTTACAGCACACACATTTTTCTGTCTCAAAAAGGAAAGAAGAATCATTCATAACATCTTGCTGAAGTGTTTTAAACATCACAGGAAAAACATAAGAATATTATTTAAAAATTTTGAAAACCTGAATTTCTAAGAGCTCAATCATCTAAACATTTGTTTAGCTCTACCCATCCCCCTGCCAGAAGGTGTTATTTGCAAATCCTGAGCCCAATTTCCAAACAGACTCAGAAAAGTTTATTTGGATTAAAAAGGGAAAGTTTTTTATGCTGTCTTTGCATACTTCCCAGAAAACCAAACACTTGGAAGTGGTTCTTAAAATTTCTTTGGTTTGACTTTGGAATAAAATATTTTTGAAGTTATTTTAGAGGCATGTAGAAACTACTGCAGCTGCTCTTTTGATTTAAGTAAGTTTTTTTCAAATTACAGGATTTACCACTCAGTTTTGTTGCATTTGAAGGTTTATTTTGTGAATTTTCTCTACTGACAGCAATAAAACCATTCTATTTGGTTCTATAAAACACATGATAGATAGTGTTTTCAGGAAACCAGTCTTCAGCAGAGGAGGACCATTTTCCCTGCGCAAATGGCATACACTAAATAGAAACAGAGGATCAAAACTCAAACTTTATAATACTAGTATCTCTCACAAACATGCATAAGATGGTACTTAAAAGCCTCAAAGCAGTTAGAAGCTCCACAATGCCAAACCCTTTATAATGCTCAAACCAGACCTGCCTGCTACACCATACCTGATTTATCTACTATAATGCTACTGAAGAGCACCCTTTTCTTGGAGAGAAATTACCTAATTTTCCAGTAGTTTCTCTGAAAGCAACTTTATTACTGCCATGGTTTAGTCCCAGCCTCTAGCATGGATGACATGCAAATTCATGAAGAAAACTAACTCTACCCCAGCCAAAACCAGCACAATAACGTGTGAACTACTCCACATTTCACACCACTTCTGAAGAAAGACATTTCCAAAAGTGAAGTGCAGTTTGAGACTGGCCATATTTAACACACAGCAGCCAAGAGATGTGCTTGTTTCTAACAGTAGGTCAGAAAGCATTGTGAGACTTAATGTCTCTTGGAAGTTCAATAAATACATTTCAAGGTATAGCTATCAGAAGTATTGAGCCCAGTTTTGTCACCTTAACTGATGCACTACTTAGTAGGCAATTATAGCACAAGAACCTTTTTTTTCTCTTTACCTTTAGATGGTGATACAGTCAATTAACTAATGGGCTACTTGTGTTATGAGTGTTTAACATATGGAAGGTTAGCAGGACGTGACTCAAGTCAGTTCAGCCAGGACACTACTAAAACATCCCCCATACGAGATTTCACTGAACGCCACAGGAAGCCAGCTGTTCGGAACATGGAAGCAATGAAGGCATCTAAGGATACAAGCTTCCCAAACGAGACCTTTAGGTGCAAGCCACAAAAAGATTTGTCCTGGGGAAAAGAGGGCAGAGAAAGGCTGGTGTGGCACTGACTCGTTCCTAATACGCCGCTTCTGACAACACATCACTTCTGGGGACATGCATGGAAATGTCAGGGACTGTGAGGACAGCAGCAGGTAGGAAAGAGGTTGCCAAAAGACCAATGTACAAAACCACAAAGGGATGATAAACCTGACAGCTTCCTTTTGTGTTTAGTAACTGTCCTCTGCAGTTTCGCTAACAGAGGAGGTTGCCAGATGAACATATTTATTATACCAGCAATGTAATCTACCACAGCTTCAAAGCCATACAGCTGTACATTAAAACTCGAGCTTCTTGGAAGCACTCATCATATAATTTCTGGTAATTTGGCAAAGCAGAAAGCAAAGAACTTACATAAAACATACAGCTTGTTATAACAATATCTTTCTTTTTACTTAATTTTATGCAAACAATACTAATGTATACAAATTGAAACAGTTTTTTTCTCCAAACAATGCAACAATTTTATTTTACAATTAACAATTAAAATTAAATTAGAAACATTTCTAACAAAAGGTTAATTCCTCTGCTGTCAATTTTTTTAAACTCTTACTACGCAAACGTTTATATACTATTCATTCTTTGAAAAAGTTGCACATTTGACAGAAAAAGTAGTGTTAGTTGCCATGATATTTCTCTTCTCCCTGAACTGAGAACTTCTGCCAAGAAGTTCTGCTCTGTTCTCTAAAAACTTTTTATACCAAAATAAGTTAAGAAATGAGAAGATATCTTAATGTGAAACATTGTATAATAGAGAGAATTGTATCTAAAGAAAAATACAAACAGTCACAGAGATTTTTCACAAGTATATTTTCTTCACTCCTGTACCTTTCTCCCATACACTAGTTGCATATCATCCAATTAAAAGAGGGGGAAAATGCCAGGTAAGGAGACAAATCAAATCAGCTCTCTCTCCAGAGTTCAGAATGGCTCTAGAGGACAAGAGCCTGGAGCCTAGAAAGGCAAAAGTGTCCCTTTTCCTATCACAGATAGGAAGCTTGACTCTTTGTATAAGGGAGCCAAAAATTAAAGAACATGAAAAGCAAGTTAGGTTTGCTGTATGATGATTTTTAGCTCAGCGGTTATTTTCCAGAATAACCTTTATCCCATTTCTCTGTGTTATATTAGTGCTGTTAGGGAACAATACCATCATCCAGTGTCCTCAAATTCTGCCTGTGCCTCGTGCACATTCTGTTTTTACATAATTCTAAACTACATAAATCAGCTGATTATAAGCACCCTGCAACCTGCAGCTATTGGATTGTTTTAACTTTTTATGTAATAAAACAGAAGAAACATTTTGCAAACACAGACAAAAACTGTATACAACTCTGCTCGCCAGCCCAAAGACCTGCAGCTTTTAATCAAATGAGAACATGAGAAACATGTGAATGCTTTTTAGCACAATTCATTAGACAGAAATTTAATAAAAATCATTCTGTAATGAAAAGAGGCCTTCTATAGTCTTAATGTGTTACTAATCAGATAAGAAGTGACATTAAAAGACAGAGCAAATGATTTAACAATGGTTGTAAATTTTCCACTTCCTATTTAAAGAAATAATTGTTTTTGTTGACTGAGGGTTCATGTTTTACCTTCCTGAAAACAACTGCTTTAGAGATATACAAAGATAAAATCTTAAAAATTAAATAGTCCAGGAAACAGTTTACATACTTGGGATGGCGGATGTCCGGCAGGGATCGTTCCAGTGCTATATTGTTGCTAACAAATATGTTGAAGCCATTTTCCCTATAAGCAGAATCATCGTGGTCTTCCTCTGTAAGAGGGTACGGTTTTCCATGTTCACCTTTCCCTGTAACAAAACAAAACAATTATTTGCCTCAAACTGACAGCAAAAAATGTACTATGACAACAAAAAAAAAGTTACACTGAGCTTCAATTTGTACACTGTGCCTGGAACACCTCAAAGAAACTTCTCGCACTGTCTTTAGCAACAAACCTGTTATTTCCCATACAAAACCAGAAAGTAGGTACAAATAACAAGGCTCAGAAGTCACTCTGAATTCACCCAATTCATCTAACTTTCCTCTTTCCAGACACACAATCCGGTTAAAGCCATCTTATACAGAAAAAATTCAATTATAAATTAAGCTAAGACCTTTCTCTTTCATAATAAAATTATGAACAAATGGATCAGTTCCAGCAATATGCCTTTCAATCAGTATGAGGAACCCAGTTACTGAGTTACTTTACATTATAGCACCCCTACCACATGCTCATGTTTTCAGACTACAACTTTAGCACTGAAGTTTATGGCATCCAACTTTCCAGAAGAAACAGCAAGGAAACCAGACATTTTGCTCTAGGCTCCTGGAATACCCTTGCACTCCCAGGGATAAGACAGATGTACTCAGTGTTTCTAATGTCACAGCACTGTGGAGCTGGTTTCAGAAACTGGTCACTTTGTGCTTCCCCAAAGAAATCATCTGCTTATTCCCTGGCAAAGCACAGACTTTCTATTCCAGGTTTTTATTCCCAAGTTAATTCTCATCATCAGTCACTCAGCTTCCTTAGTACCCACCTCAGGCTACTATACCTCTACCTCTTCCAGTGAGAGAGCAGAGAACAAATAAAAACACTTCAAAGAAAATCAGAATATAAAAGCCTTCAATTCTTCTCAACTACTTTTATTCTTCCCATTTTTGCAGAGGATCTACTTTTCAGAGTTGCAAAACCCTTCAAGCCTACTCAGGTTCTCAAGAAGATATGCTTTCCTTTACATCTCATAGATCACGTTATAACCTCTCTGTCCTTCTACCTTCAGGCTCCCTCTTAAGAAAATACCTCCTTTTACCTGGGCCCTTACAGAGAAATTAATCAGCTGGATTCAATAAGTGACCAAGGGCATGTGATCCTCAGCTAATTAGGAGCAGCTACAGGAGTGGATGAAGAGCAAAGCAACCAGAAGCTGAGAGAAACATCCAGTGGTATTCTTAAAGCCCGTAAGCCTTTGTCAGTGCTCTATTTCACACTGCACAAGACATTAAAAACACAGAATACACAACTAAAGGTGCTGTAGTGACTCAATTTTAGACTTTTTTCAGCTAAAATAGTAATTTTTTTTATTCCAAAACTTGTGCATATTTAATTTCATTTAAATTCTTAATGAAAACAAATAATGTTACTTACAAGGAGGGAAAATTAATTTGTATCATGAAACACTTTCTGTTTATGCTATTCCATTCCTAACAGGTATTTTGCCATTTTTATCCCCAAATGTATACAACATACTAACATAATGCAATATCTGAGACTAAGCTTCTATGTGAATCGTTATGATTTCATGCTAATAATGGGGAGGAGCTATGATTCTAAAAAAGCAGCTAATGAGTCAAAGTACTACTCAAAGTTCAATGGTACAATTGTATCAAATATGATTCATAATAAAGTAACACTAAGCTAATGTCATTCAACCCTCAAGACATAGAAATTTTAGCTCTTCTCTTTCAGCATATATCCTAATTAGACCAAAAGTAAATATTTTAACTGGTAAGAGATTTATCCAGGTAGTTGCTAACATTGTGAAAATTCTGAAATAAATGGTTAAAAGATACTATTGCAAATAATTTTTTCTTTTTTCTATAAGATTTCCTGTGTATTCCAGCTATTCACCCTGTACAAAGAGAGGTGGATTCTTGCTTTGCTTTTCTTAAATGAGTCCATTTGGGTCTTCAGGAGATGAATATTTTTCATAAGAGTAGAGTTTTCTTCATAATGTCCCTTGCTAGTGAGACTGAAGACAAGCATTTTTAAACCCGTCTCCCATTCTTTCCCACCCAATATGGAGCACTATCACTGTGCATAAGCCAAAAGCATAGATATCATGGTTGTTATCTAGAGCAACTCAGGAATGGGCAGAACTTTCTTCTATCATGCTGTGTAAGGATCTGACCAAATTGCTTTTGCACTTATGCAGTACAGCTCAGCCATGAGGTGCACTAGAATGTGTGAAGCATGACTCTTTCCTAACACTTTATTAAAATACACATGTAGAGTATAAACAGCGGCTTGTGCCCTTTTATAAATGTTGTGACTATTTCTCCCAGCTTTTTGTGTGCTTGCTCTCTCACCCTGCAGTTCCTCCTGATTAGCTAAGGATCATTAGCTAGGCGAGCCATCTATCAGATCCAGCTGGAAGCAGTTTGCTAATTTCTCTAAAAGAGCTAAGGTAAAAAGAGACTATTCCTTATGAATGACCTTGGAAGGAGAGAAATACAGAGGTCAGAAGATAAATGTTAAAAAAAATTAAGTAAGACTTTTGGGTGATCATTAGACTTGAAGGATTCCCTTTGTAGAGAAAAGTGCCATGTATGAGTCTTGTCAGCATTAAAAAAACATCCTAAGCACAGAAAACTCTTTTTTTTTAGGAGGATTTACCTTCCTACGTGTCAGACAGTAATTTCTATTACTGCACAATGGTTTGGACGTGGACCTAAATGCCAGGATAAAAATGGGAAACTTCACAATGCAGCAAGAGTAAAATTCTGGTGCAAAGGACCATGATTAAGTATAATTTCCCATTACTGGTTACAGACGACTGCTTTAAATTTATTGATAGACAGATATAAGCCCTCTTATATTGTCTCTTCTGTCTGAAGGCAAAATAGCAATACAGAAAGTGTAACAAGGCTATAAAGTACTGTAGGAACTGAGAGTAAAAAAGTCCAATGGTGAATTTTTTGGCCTCTTTACATCTAAAAGGAGATTCAACCAAATGTGATGGATAAAATCAATCCAGCACTAAGACTTGATACTAACTCTCTGAGGCTGGTTTACAATTGCAGTAAAAATAACCTCATGAACTAAGGACAATCAGAAGTTTTAGTTCAGGATTTTGATTTTTCAGGAAGGGAGAAACCCAATAATAAGAATGACACATGTATTCAACCTGGGCCCAAAAATCCCATCAGAATGTTCCACTGCATGGGAAGCCTTACAGCAGTTTCATTCACACAGTGCTGTCTTACCTTTGTGATTACAGAATTACTAGTCTGATTGATTACAGTAATCAATGTAAGCAAGTATGAAAATATGCTAGGTTTTCCTCTTAAGGCACTATGATGGTTTTGGAGTTAACATCCCTGAATTGCTTAGTACTATGTTATTGTAAGAGTTTTCATACACCATCTTAAAATGCTTCTCCATAGATATGCAGATAAAGAAAAGGTTAAGTAAGATATTAGAGACATCAAGATAAAGTACTGGCTTGGCCAAGTATTAGATACTCTGTACAGACTTTTTTAGCCCTACTCAGGGATGTTCCTATCTCCTAGGAAACCATACACTGTATAACACATCCTAAAGATTTTCAGTTCTATGCTTGACAACTTGTGATATCTGATAGTTCAAGGACACCTCAGTTAAGCATCTTCTGCTTATATATTATGCAGGTACAGTAGAAGAAGAAGAAGCCCTCTTGTTCAACAGATGGTACAAAGGGAAGATGATTAAAGTGAAACAAGAAAATAAAAACCATTCTGTAAACTCAGTACAAAAGTCAAATTGCAGAACAGCCACATTGGTACAGTTGCTAGGTACTATAATTATCAAGAGAACAGGGGTATTGCCATCAAAATAGATCAACTGTAAATCAATTTGAATAAGCAACAGAAGAGGAGTTCTGCACTACTTCCATATGCAATGGATAGGGGAACTTGCTTAAAATTATAAACAAGAAAACACACGGCAACAGGTTCTCATTTCAGGGTGTTTTGGGTTCTCTTTTGGAGTTTTGCTTTTATAATTCAGATTAACATTCTTTATAATTCAATAGGCATGGTAAAAAAGATTGGCTTTGCCATGTAAGTTCAAGAAGTTAAGCAATTGCTTGACATCTTAACACAGGAAACCAAGTGGATAAAGAACATCAGCCATTCAGTGTCTGTGGGGAAGAACTGTGTACAACTCTGAATTATTTACTGTTTATACTCACTGCTATTAGTTTACTCAGGCATGACTACACAGCTACACCAAGCCAAGACTATAATTCACAGAAGTATTTAAGCATAGCCTTTAATTCAAGCATTCAAGCATCCTTTAACCCTAAACCATTTGCAGTAGGGAATAAGAATTCTCCATGTGCTAAATGCTTTAGTACATGCAAGCAGTCTGTTTTAATACATGAACCTACAAATAACTAAGTCTTCTTACTTATAGCGCATTTTATTATTTTGGATAAGTTAATTCTGCCATTCTTTAAATTATATACGAGGAATTATCTCTAAATATTCCACTGAGAATCTATCACAGCTCATCTGCGCTCATCACACATGAACTCCAACCCCATCCTCTCCCATGGAAGTTCTCACAGTGAGAACAGATCTTTCTAGAGCAATCTTTCTACACAGAACTGAAGCCCCATGAGGGGTGAGTGAGTATATTTCTTAGCAAAGGTAGACAGAGAAAACACAAATTCCAAATGAATGCAATCACACATCAGCCTCAAAGAAAGAGTGTGAGAAGTAAAATGGGAAATAAAGATCAGCAACAGATTAAAAATATTTGACTCGGAGATCTTATGTCATTTTGACACCTAAACTTTCACACAACTTTTTTCATCCCTGATATGGCAACTGGCCAAGACAGAGGGCAAAAACTCTAAAGCAATCTGTGGTATCTTTTACATAATTACTGAAGTTTTCCTAATGCACAGTTGTATACAAGTCTCCCATCTCTCACTGTGAAGATCAACTTCATATTCTTTAGATAAGTAAAACAGATTTGCAGCTCAAACTCCCAGCACATTCTGCTTTTTTGGAAGTGAATTTCCATTTGAGTACAAACAAAATAATTGCATTCCTTTTCCTCACAGGAGGGCAGGGTGTGGAAATCACCTTCTCCTTTCATACTAGAAAGGGAATTGCTTGTTTTGAGCAAGTGCCTTTTGTGGTTTTGCACATTTATGTTAATTTCCAATAAAATGGATTAAAACTTTAATAAATGCATGAAGGATCTTTGCCAATTTGTTACGGAGACAGAATTAAAACTGCATGTCTCACATTAAAGTAATTCCCTTCATATCAAATGGAACTACCCAAGTTGCAGATAATTTGTAGGTGTATATTTATATGTATATAAAATGGCTTTCAGGTTGAAAGTAACGAACATTTTTCTAACTGTATGAGTAGTAAAACAACGGCATAGGCAATCCAGAGAACTGTGGCATCCATGTATAGGCATGCAACAAATGATACCATGACTCTGAGAGATGATCGATACAACTCTGGTCATCTATTAAGGTGGATCCCAACATTATGAGCACTATGAGAAATAAAAGAACTGAATATAGCTTCCCTCAGAGTCCATAAAACTTGCATCAGAAACAGAAGTATATTTATCTCAAACTTATTCTACTTTTCCTAAACTTCTCAGAGTATCTCACTCAGTTGTACAATTTCATTACCTTAATTTATATTATAGGAAAGGAATTTATTTGATTTTACATCAATGGAAATAGGATCAAAAGTATCTTTTAAAAATTATTTTATCACTACTCTACCTTTTAGCAGCTTAAAAAGGCACTGCAGTAAGATTTACAACACTTTTAATTATTTATTACATAACTCTGTAAAGATCTGAGGCAATATAAAAGGCTTTTTCTTAGCATTACAGAAGTAATCAAATCTTACTTATGCAAAAACCTTGTCAAGGAAATCCTGAACAATAAATTTTTAAGCAAGAATAAATTATTTCTTTACAAATATATAACGAAATTTATTTATTACAGTTTCAATATTGAACTACTACAGAAAACAACAATCAAAAATTCACTCAGTTTTCTGTTAGAAAGTATTAAAGTCCCTACTATTTTATCTATCTTCAGATGACAGTAGTACATACAGGTTTTCTCTCCAAGGATCACGTAGTCCTTGGTAAATGGTATAGAGATGTTACTGGGAGCAAATATGAGGCTTTGTCCTCTCTGGATTGCTGCTACAGTAATACGATATTGGCAGGAGAAATATGAACTAAATTGCTTCTCTCTTCAGGAATGTCTTTATACAAATAGCATAGGTTGGGAGAAAAAGGGAGAAAAAACATGTAACTTTAAATTTCGTATTTTGACTGCCAGAACTAAACAAAAATACCTCAACAGAACAATGAAACCACAAGAACAAGCAACCAAAAAACCCTCCAATCAACCAAACAAAAGAACCAACAGAGAAGAACATGCTCCTTAAAAAAATTTAGAAGAGTACGTTCATATTGTACTGTAGTTGGATCTTTGGAGTATTGCTTGCTTATCATTCACATGAGATGAAAATGAAAGGAACCTGTTACTAACACAGAATGAAATCTCTACTTATAGCAGTGATGTGTTCTGCCATTCCTCAACCCAGAGTCGGTAGGAAGTAGGTAAAGGAAGAGTAGTTCCTGAAGAGAGAGGAAATGAGAGGGACAAATAGGAAGTTCTGACATGTACTTATTTTACAGATGTTTGAGTAGCATTTCTATAAAAATATCCAAGTGGAAAAAAAAAGTAAATTGCAGCCTTGTAACTGTATTAAATATAATTTCCAGATTTCCACAGACTCAATAGGCCTGGGCCAACTCTTCATGTTAATTTAAGATCATAACTTCTGTGTCAGACTGCAAGGAAAAAATGGCACTAGATTTTTTTTTTTTTAAGACTCCATGAAGCACGAGAAGCTGATTACCAATATTCTGTATATATCACAGACATGTTAGCACTTCATGTGCATTTTTTTAAATATGAAACAAGAGGAAATGATACAAAGTGACAGTGGTCAGGCTGAGCACCACAAAAATGCAGTAGTGGCAATGAGCAGAAGAGTGAATGAGTGTACCAAGTGGAGCAAGCAACAGCAACATCTGGCAGAGTGTCAAAAGCCCCAGGTTGCAGCACAAAGCTCTGGAAAATTCAGCTGGGGCTTGTTGCCTTGCAGGACTCCACAGCTCCCAAGAGTAAGGCAGGCTTTGGCTCAGGAGTGGGGAACAATCAGCTGGCCCAGCTGCTGCCTTGACGAAGTGGATTGCAAAATTATTATTGTTATACTTCAGGAATTTGCTCTTATATGTTACCTGTTTATCTGTCATAAAATAATGTTTGCTGAGTTAATTAATTTTCAAGAAGAAATAATTAGCTCAGTGCTCTGGAGATTAATTCTTGCAGGTATCTAGGCATTTTACTAGATGTCACTTTAAAATGCAACCTGGCCTTTGCTGTTGGCAGTGGTGTCCTAGCAGAAAAATGGCATTATACAAGTAACCATTGGAAAAATCCAACTCTGTATCTTACAACTTTCAAATAACCAATATGAAGTGAGTGATATAAAAACAAGAAACTGTGGTTTACCTTAAATATGTGGATTTTTTCAATTAATAATTTTCAATTAATTAATAATTAATTTCTAAATCTTATAGTCTGTGCTTTATGGAACATTAGAGTAAAGTACCCCTCAAATTTTTCATTCATTTGAAACATTAAAATGCAGCCTCTAAATTTCCAACATATATATTGCAGAGTTAAAATACGGGGGGGGGGGGGTTGGGGGGGGGTAAGTGAATGCTTTAAAATATATAATGAGGTAAACCAGTGGGATTGGTTTATTTTAGCAGAAGAATGACTGCATATGAACCCTGAAAAGTCAACTGTCCGAATAAGCATTTCACGAAAATAAGCAATAGAATTTTTCTTAAAAGATATGGCTTTTAAAACTTGCTGCAAGTACTACAATGGCTTGCTGGGTAGAAAGACTCATTCTACTCCCCCCATTTCCACTTTAATAAGTCTAGCAAAAATAAAAGAAAAAACCAGACCAATACAATTTGGTATTTTGTCCAGTGTATTTAGAATGCCACAGGGTACAATGCAAGATAAGCAGCAACACATGCTGTTTTGATATGAATTTCTCTATCACTGCAGCAGAGAAGCAATATCCTCAGTAGTATTCTGCAGGCTGAGCTGAATCTAATCATAACTCTGTAGCCAAGGGATGCACAGTACATCTTCTGTTTAGTCTAACTACTTATCACCAAACGCCACAGCCACCAGAATGTTTTTTTCATTTAACATTAGAACAGACTGGCTGTATACTATTAATCAGAGCCAAATACTGAATGAGCAAGCGTGTGAGAAATAGAATTCAACCATAAAAAAGGCTTCACAGTTTATTTAGTAACAGAAGGATCTCTCAGGATAAAAAGTATCTACTATGGAACACAACCTGAAAAAAAAAAATGTACTAATAATGGTAAGGTGTTTGTTTCAGTCACACAAAATGCCTCAAGAATGGCATTCCAATAGTCTCTAGTGCCAGATGGTGTTATTAATGTGTACGGTCAAGCTGATATCTTGAAAAAGCTCAAACTAAAGTGTCCCTAACAGGGTTAGGTACAGGAACCAAACAGACCCACAAAATAATGCAGAATTACAGTTGCACAGGTAGCGTTTCAGAAAACCTCAAAATACAAAATGATAGGGTCATAACAATTAATGTAAGAGTTATCCCTGCTTCTCTATTTTTCTTCATTCTAAGACATATTATAACCATGTGCTGTTTACTGTATATCATCACAGGAAAACAAATAGGATGTTCCATGGAACAAATTTCTTAATATGGAATCTTTTTTTTGCCTTTTTTTTTCATGAATTCAACCTAAACTAGCTCCAGAAGCTGGCTTTGTGGCTGTCACACGAAGAAGATGGAATAACCTGTAAAAAATGAATTTAGCTATGCGTGAGTCAACAGTGTACAAGTGTAGTCACTCTTGTACATGAAGCATTATTCTATGACGTATATCCTCCAGAGAACATAGGAGCTGTCACAGCTCCCAGTAAATTTGGATTTAGCCTGCATGACTCCTACAAAAAAACCCCAAAACAAAACAAACCACGAACACCCCTAGAAAACAACAACAAAAAATGTGTATATATATATATATATATATATATATAAATTATAACCATTCTTACATATGGAGATAGTAAATATTCACAGTTAAAGTTTGAGGCAGACCCAAGAAGCAGAACTAAGCCATCTGATTCCCCACATGGTGACTCAGTGACAAGGACAAACTTATTCCTTCCGTAAATCTGAGAAGAATGACAATGAGCAAGCAGCATTTGCAAACTCAGGGCAAGTTTCACAGGTAGTACGTAAGTGGTTTATTGCCTTTTCAGGTCCATTGAGATTTATACATTATAAGCTGAGTATGCAAATAATTACCTGTGTTAATATAAAAAGCCGGCACCCCTACAAATTAGGAGATGCAAGAATTAACATCAAGGTAAGCAATATAAACCCACATAAAAAACTGAAACAAGTGATGTCATATTCTTGGGACTGGCCTGCATCAGTCTTTCTGCTTTACTTAGAACAAAATGCATTTTGTTCTATCACACCCAAAGTAACACTTTGAATCTCAGTGCTCTTCTCTTTTTCATGTTTTCATTCAGAAAATCAGACACATTACTCTTCTGAAAACTTTTAATACTACATATACTGCTCCATATACTCACTAGTACCACACTACCCAGCTACTGCCTTTCCTTCTTCTTTTAAAAGATACTAACGCTGCAATCATTCGTATTGCCTTTTATCATTCAGTCTGTGGTTTAAAATGCATTCTTTATTTTAAAAAGTCTTACAACTGACTGACATTTCTGTAGTAAGGGGAGCTAAAGTTAATGTTTGACCTGCTACGAGCAGAGCTCTACACAGCCCTTTTCCTCCCTTGCCATTGATTCACATCTTTCTGAAAAATACAAGTCTAATTAACGCTAACTATTTTTCAATGCCTGACACAAATTTGAGCAAACTTCCTGTACCAAAGTCAACTGAAATTTCCAGTCAATATATGCTGTCAAATCAGGCAGAGGCAGAAGTGGAGACCTCATGAGCCACCTCAGCCAGGATCTGAACAAATTTTAAACTAATTAGTTTAAAATATTTTCCATTCAAAAGGACAACTCATCACTTACAGAACACAACTAAACGTTTATCCTAAGGCCACATTTATGCATAATTCAGTAGGAACCCAATATGTCCATTGGGAACTTCTTTGAATAAGTTAAGTTGTTGAAAACTGATGTCGGGATTCAGCCAAAAGTACTTGCTGGGTTTTTTTTTTAATTTTGTTGATATCTGGGTTAAAGGAAGCAAATAAAAATGTATTTTGAAGGCCAAAATTTTAAAATTACAGTCTTTTTTTTCCCCAAATCTTATATAAATGACAGAACTCAACTAGTATTATTAAAGGATAGACATTCAAATTATAAATTTTGTTTGTGAACCAAAACAATACTTTCTAATTTTATCACACACAGAAAAAAATGTCAAGTACCAACACAAAGTCTCACATGTGCACAGCTTGAAATTTCAGGTGTATATGAAGAAAGTCCATAAAAATTTCTTTCTCACTGAGAAAATTTAAAAAATGTTAAATTCCATTATGCATATTTATGATGTATTTATGCAGCACACAGTAACTCTGAATTCTACTTATGGCTGTATGATTAAAAGCCCCTCAATAAATCTGGTTTTTGAGGAGAAAGATCTTTAGCAACCACGTTAAGAGAACAAGCATACACAATTCCCTAGCCCTCCATAACCACAGGTAACAGAGGAGTAGGACGTAAAGTTTCAGATGCATTACAAGAAATTCCACCATTTAAGTTGTCAAGTACATTTAAAACTAGAAAAGCAGAAAGAAATCATCATACCTCATACCTCACATTTTCCAGAGAGGAAAAAACCCCACTTAGTTTGTCTATTTTGTTGCTATTAATTCATCCCTGCATGTCATTTAACTTAGAGAAAGTGTTTCTGCATATGCTTAATTTAACTTTTCCTGTACTTGCTTAAATAGTAAACCAACATCTTCACAATAGTGAGAGAAATTATGACAAAGGACTTGGACTGGATAAAGAATTGATGTTCTACTATGGTGAGTTGACCCTGGCTGGACGCCAGGTACTCAGCAAAGCAACTCCATCACTCCCCTCCTCAGCTGGACAGGGGAGACAAAATATAATAAAAGGCTTGTGGGTTGAGATAAGGGCAGGGAGAGATCACTCACCAACTGCTGTGATGGGCAAAACAGAGCTGAATTGGGGAAAAATTAACTTATTGCCAAGAAACGCTCAGGGTCTCAAAACTTCTGCGTATGACTTCAGAAGTCTCCAAAAAAGAAAAAAAACATGAAAACATGATCTGTATCACAGTTTCTTACAGAATTTAAAATGTTGATCATTGTCTAAACTGGGAGAAAAAAGTCATTTCAATACCATACTGAAGTGGCAGTATGTTAGTAATGTGCTTAACTTACTCATTAATAGCAGCTAATTAAAACGTCAGCCCTCCAGAACTTTAACTACTCACAGCTTTCACTCTTTTTGTGAAGCATATGAATTCTGGGCTTCTTTCCAGTATAACCACTTCAGTAAAAGCTGGGAACAAAATATATAGAAAGAAAATCCAAATAAACTAAAACGTTATTTATTTAGAGGCTTCTTTTCTTTTCCTGTGACAATATTAGAAATAGATTAGCAGCAGAATATTTGGTCTCTCAATTAAAAAATCCTTGAAGTATTCAATAACCAGGGTTGCTCAGAAAGGAGATCTGGGATGACAATAGAATCAGTATCCTTTTAGTGTCTGCAACTTGCCCTCTGGAGACTACTCCTTCCCCACTTTATACACCAGTACCCACTGTGTTTCTGATCAGTCTCACCTTTTGTAAACTGGCATGGAATAAAAATGCAAGGAGCAACTAAAAGTATCAGTAACCTCATATACATTAACAGTAGTTTCCAAAACACATACAAGCTATCCAATTAATTAGCGCATAAAATAGAAGTAATGGTCAGGGTAACCTGAAATTATTTCAGCTATCTTTTAAAAACATAAAAACGTAAACCATTTCATGAGAAATTTCAAGAGAAAGACTGTTTCCATATTTTAAGAATACTTATAATGACCCTTAGATATGCATCTTGATTTTTTAACTTTTTTTTTAATCTAAGCATTTTTCCACTGAATTTCCTGACAAGTTTTACTATTCCCATTTCAACATCACCTGCAGAACCTTTACTGAAGATTGCCTAAAAAAAAAGTTCATTTTTACCTTGTAGACAGCAGAACTTTCACAGAGGTTGGCAGAACAAAATGTCACTCTTAGAACTGCAGTTTCTTTTTTTACTTTCTTTATATTAGGAGGAGGATGGATTCCCCCAGACACCACTTCACTGCAAGCATGCAGGGCAGACAACTTTGTGTCACATAATTACATCCAAAAGGTAGCTCTGTTCCTTGAGAAGCAGTGATTACAGGGCATTGTTTGATGAGCTAGTGTCTATAAAGCAAATTATAGCAAAACAATCATACATCTCTGCCTTTTCACATATATTCACTGGATGTCAGACAAATGGTTTCACTAGTCCAATAATTTTCCTCTGTCAGCTTGTTTAATGAAAACAGGAAGGAAAAGAAAGAAAGTCACCTTACACATATTTCAGTCATAAACTGCATTGAGATAACTATACTAGACTTTTGTACTTGCAAACTTAATTCATATCCTCAAAAGAAAGAAGCTATGACAGGAAAGTAGGCACTATTTATTGGGTTTTATTTTTTTTAGGAATCCAAACATCATGTTGTCTTTTTGAAGACCAAAAGGCTAAAACAATACTCCAAAAATGTTTTTTGTGAATGTAACTAAGTCTTCTGCTAAACTGTATTTTCTATACATGATAATAATTAAGTTTACTGCATCAAGTCAAATGAAAGCACATATAGAGTATCATACAGAAACACATTATACATAATTTTTGAAGAACCTTAACAATTGCAATGTTAAGGAAAGCAAGTAGTGAATTTTAGAGTGAGAGCTTTCTACTGTCTTTGGAATGGTGTGCTTGTGATTATAATGGTGATCATTCTCAACGATGAAGTCTGTAACATGCAAGGTTACTGACCAGGGTGCAAGCAATATGTGGCACTAGCATACAACACTGACAGCAAATTCCCCAAAATTATAATGTAGATTAGGCCAAGAAAGAGTCTTGCTCATTTGCCAAACCTTTAAAATTGACGTTCATAAGGGTTTTGACCTAGATTGAAGCTACAGGAATGTCTTTCTTAAATCTTTAAAAGAGATGGACTTTAAAGCTGGTTGACAGCAGTTCATTGCACGTTTTAAAATTAAAAGATGACATAAAAGTAGTAGGAAAAATTCCATTTTCTCATTGCATCTGAATTGAAAAGTATGATCTTGATAGGCTATAATTGCTGCCAAGTACTTGTTCAAGCTCTTTTACTACAGTTTAATCAGAATTCATTTCCTTCTTCTCTGTATTTGAGTTTTCACAGCAAACTGACATTTCTTTGTTCCACTGAGTCAATCAATAATTGCCCTGAACTGACAAACTTGATCATTTTTACACCCATCACAAGAGACAATGAGCCTAATTTAGATGGTCTATAGAGATCTCATCCTCCTTACACACAGACAGGTCTAGCCTGAAGATCTCTAAGCTGTTTGTTCATTCCAAACTCTCTCTCCAAATGAGCCACGTTTTTGAAGACTGTCCAGATAAAATTCCCTTTCCAGAATTACTGCAAAACATATCTCTCTTTAAAAAATCAACCAAACATAAAACTAAACCAGCCAAGCACCTACAGATAAACTCCTACTAAATATTACTTAGATAGCCCTGAAAACATTTAAGCACAAAGAGGAAGATGACTAACAGAGCCAAAAACGAAACCATCATTCGAGACTGCAAGTGCAAAATTAAAAGATCCGTTTTAGCTGAGACGTCCTCTCATACCCCTCCCTCCCAAAAAATCTCCAAAACACAAAACTTCTAAAGTCAAGTTTCCTTTTTTTTCAGGAAGCAACTCTATTAAACTCCCAAGTATTACACATTAAATACATTCACCAATATCAGCTCTTGATCACTAATATTGATCTAAGTCCATGAAGACAGGTCTTCACCACTTTGCAGAATAGGTAATACTAGACTTGGGACTATCACAACCAGATGGCATCTGCTTCTTATTGTTTTATTTAAATTTTATTTTTGCTTTGGCTTGTTTCTTTTTTTCTTTTTAAAACGGTGTGAGCACTCATATCAACTTTCAAATACAACGGGAGAAGGTACTAGAGAGCAAACTTTGGTTTGTTAAGGATTTTTGAAACCACATATCCCTGAACAGATGAAAACATAGAGAAAGATGAAAACGTAGCAACTTTAATATTTTTTCTAGGAGAGCACTTCTTGAATTTTGGATACTAGTTTCATTCAAGAATATGTATCACTGATACAGTGAGAGTCATAAATATTTCTTGCCAAGTTTCTGGAAATACAGTTTTCTTTCTGCCTATCATGGTAAAAATCAACATGCCAATGCCCAGCACAAAAAAGTATACAGAAGATAATTTTCAGTGTTCTAAATAGTAGGAGTCATATTATGAACTGTGCTTCCTCTTCCTCAGTTGCTCTGGTAGCTCTTAGAAATTAGCTTACCAATTACATTTAGGTGGTTTAACTGATGAGTTTCCAAAGTGAGTGAGTGTGTGTGTGTGTGTGTGTGTGGTGGGGGAACAGGGAAGGACTGGGAAAGAATCACATTTACTTCAACCACAAAAAGGGCCTCATATCTGGCCACGGCAACAGAGGTATTGTGCTTTAAAATAGAAGCTTGGTTCTGACTTACAGCCACCTATAAACTCTTTCTAGAGTGGCAAGATTTAAGTGGCAAGAATTCTATCATGTACACAGTTTTCTGACCAATTCTGTACAGCTGCAGCTTTACACTTCCTAGCTCTTCTGCAGCGTAATATAAAGTTGTAACTTGAGATCCAGTGAGAGTGTGTACCCCAGCTATCACTTAAATAACACCATTTCACAATCAGAGGAAGCCACTCTGTAGTTACCCAGAGAAAACCTTGTGATGAAAAACCAAAACACCAAACCATATTTTCTACCTATCAGAGTTTAAACTTCTGGAAAAGGCACCACTGGAAAAAAAAATTCTCTTTCCAAGTAATTATCTAAGAGTATAATAGTTTTATTGTGCTTGGCACCCAGCTCCAGGCTGATCTCACTGTTTTCAATAGGACATCCAGACCCTTAAGAGTGGTAGAATCAGATCACAGTCTGCAGCACTTTATTTACAGAGCAAATACATTTTAATATGTGAAACACTTCATGTAACTGCAGTAGATTGCATCCATCTTTCATATTACACATCCTTTATGTGCTGTCTCCTTGACAAGCTGTGATTAACATTACAGTTTAGAATTTTTTAATCATGTCAGACTTACATTAAGATAAACTGACAAACATTTTTCTCTTTTACAAACAATGCATTGTAAACTGCATGAAGCATATTCATGATTAATGCTATGAACAATTAGGTTATGACTGTTTATTGAGACCTTGGCTACCACTACAGTTCCAATTATACTACAAATTCTCAAATTCTTTCTAAAGGAATTGCAAGTTCAGAGACCTAAATTAAATTTAGTAAACTTGTTTAATATATAAGGTGCTGACAAAATTCCCAGTGTATAATTCTGTATGAAATATGGCATAAGTAAATCAGTGTTTTAGTATACATTTTTTTCCTGCACAACTTTTATTACATTTATCTGTATAAGTATCACAGAGCTAATTTTTTTCATAAACAATAGGAAATTACAATTAATGTTGCTTTCTGTATCACACTGCCTCGTATCTTCTAGAAACAGTCTGGCACTAGGCTTTGCCTTGACGATTTCTTCTGAATTTAAGAACGGGCCCTATTCAAATTTATTATAAGGATTAACCAAGTACTTGAACAGAAGTGATGGAAAAGGATCACCAGTGCACAATTTCTTTAACTGACACTGAAGTCAAATTTCAGGTGTTCACTATTTGTTACTGCTGCACAAAAGTGCTCGTGTCTTTTGCCTTCTTTTGACATTCTACCCCAAGAATACAGAGCTCCAATCTATTTCCATTGTCATCACAAATATGTACAGGTCACTTACTTTTCAATATCTCTGCTTAGCTTGTTTATAAAAGTAATCTGAATGTTTGTTTGTAGAACTATAGAACATACTGTCTGTTTGTTTATAGAACTAACCTCTACGAAATGCCTGCACTGAGGCATGTAAAGGTCAAGATCTTTAAAATCCCCTTCTCCCAGTTAAGGTAACATTTTGAAGCAGCAGAAAGGTAAAGACAGTACCGAATACAGGAAAGAATTACAACCTTCATTCCTTCCCTCCCCATAAGGCTTCCACATGCTATTTAAATATACAAATAGGAGGAACAAAGACTGCAAATTGCTCAGTAACTGCTGGAATAGCCACTGGGTGTTACGGTACATTCTAAAAGGTTTTTCCTTTGAGATCTTGTTAGCAGACAAGACCAAAATGGCTCAACAGTCAAACATAAAAGTATTGACAGACATATCTCGGAAGTCACTTATTCTATTTCTTAGCCAATTTCTTTTGAAGACAAAGGTTTCTATAAATTTATATTTATACAGCTCCTTACATTTTACCATTCTCTCAGAAATTAGCTTATTACACTAAATTTTCAATCCACCTCATCGAAATAATCATTTCAGCATACACATGCAATCAGACAAAAATGCCTGCAAAGCATTATAAAGGAAAAATTAAAAGAATTGCTTTTAAAGAATAAATATTGAAAAAAAAAACCCAAAATCACTTGCAGTATGCAGTCTTTCTACATGTATCTTATAGGCTATTAACATCCCCGATAGAATTGATAAAATGCTTTCAGAAATAAAACCTCTTTTTTTTCTCTTTTTCTATTCCCTTGGTTACCCTTTTGTAGTACTTTACTTTGGAAAAGTTATCACTTGTGGTTAGAAATAGGTTATCATGATCAGAAATAGCACTATATTTAAATATAAACATTCAATCTGCATTTCTTTAAAAGCCCAAGAATTATACATATGAATCCTTCCTCTTATCTGAGAAGGGTTGTAATTCATCATTACTGCTACTGCTTGTAATTGATGATAGAGCTGAGAATTTCTTGAGTGAAATAGATAAAATAACTTTCAGAAATGGAAGAACAATGACATTGATTCTTGAGGACTTTTAGTCTCACTACTCAGGACATAAAGATAGAAGTGAAACCAATGTAATGTCTTCTCATGGATGATTCTGAATTACTGCCTTAGGCTTTCATAGCTCTCTGCTGTGAATTTCATCATGGGAGCATTCAGGGATCTCAGACTCCGGGTTCTGCACAGAAACCATTGAAAACCAGTGCTATCAGCGCCACAGAAGCTGCCATGCCCCTGAAATGAACGTCTTGGTAGAAATGACCTCAGAGTCCTCCCTAGACAACTGAAGTAGGGAAATCTCTGATAAAACAAAGAATCAGCTACAGTAGCTGATTCATGGAAATGCCAGGGGCTTCAGCATCCAGGATGTCTACTCTCTGTAGAGATGCATGCAGATTTACAGTGCCCTGACACAACAGGCATTGTGTAGCTGGGCTAATACACACACCAGGAGCTATCTGGGCCATTACTACGCAGGCTGCATTCATGTAGGGTGCACCCACCACTCTGAACTCCAACGCAAGAGTGCTCTTCTCATACACAGAGACATTGTTTATTACTTACCAAAACAAAAACTGACAGATGTAGGATTTGCATTTGTTTACAGTTCTCATATTTTTAATGCAAATGAAGCATATTCTTCATCAAGGCATGTCATCAGTTGTATTCCCAAAGGAAAAGAAACTAATAGAAAGAGGTCTTATTTTCAATTCTGATTTCTTGTCAAAAAGCTGGCATGACTTATCAACTCCAATAAAGTCAGTTTCTCTGATTAGCTTATTTTGTTCCCTCCCCCTCCATTGTAATATCTGACTGACTTAATGGCTCACTTTAGAAAATGGAAGGAATTCCTTCCAAAGTATCTATCACAATTGTTTAGTTAGGAATTACCTTTTTTAAGGTTAACTTTTGCTTTCATTTTCCTATATTTCAGTCACTGGTTTTGAGCTAATAACAGAGTAATATTCAGAGAAGAACGGAAGCAATTGGGTTGATTAAATAACTTAATATTCATTTCACTACATCTATTCTGTACGGGTAAGTAGTATATTTAAGTCATTATAGATTCCTTTCTGACACTGAGTAAATCAGGGCTTGGATAACCAGCAACTAAATGGATAGCTTCACTGTTCCATCAACAGTATAACAATTAGTACTTCTGCAACCCAACAGCATTTCCCTCTCTTGTCTTCTTGAATTCTTTTATCAAGATTAACCAACTAATATTATTAGAACTGGTTTGGAAGTCTTTACAAGTGCTTTTAAATTAAGTTATGGCTACGTGTAAAGCCTTGCCATTCCATCATTCACTTCAAGTACCTTCTCAAGTAGCATCACCATGCTAACAAAATGTGAAGTAACAATAGAAACACCATAAACGCAGATTTGAACCGCAGGTGTTCCAACACAGCCCTGCAAAACCAAAAGCAACACAAGCTCATTTCAGGATTTATATGCCAGATCATTTGTAATTTTAGAGACAAAAAAGATGAGCTAAAACACTTGAAATAAATAGAAATAATTCCTTTCTCCTCTGCATGTCTTGCAAAAGGCTTTATTCCTTGACTTCAAGAGGAGAGACCATTCAAATTCAAAAACATAGGTTTTAATTGGTGGAATGAAAAGGGATCAAAATATTTGACCATGAAACAGTAGTAGTCATGAAGAAACTCGTACCTCTCCATAATTAGAAATTATGAAATTCCCATTCCCAGTACTTAGGAAATCGTAAGCTTTACAGATAAACAGGCAGGCTGAATTAAAAAAATACTTCAGTCCTTTCTTCTTTTCTGTACAACAAGCATTGACTGCCTTTCCTGAAATGTCCCAACAAGCCCTTTCACATCATGCTTTCAGATAGATTTTCAACTAATAGTGTATTTCAGCTAATGTTATTAGGAAGAGAAATCACATAGTATGTCCTAAAAAAGTGCATTGAGATGCTCTAGCTTTGCATATGTATTACCATATTGTGATTTACAAAGAGCATTAAAAGTTATTTTAATCTGTTGAATAATGTTGACAAATATAAATTATTTAAAAGATATCTCTAAAACGTCAAACTCAGCAAACGGTAAAATAAAGAAAAAATAAAAGTCAGAATTTCTTAATATTCACATACTACTACAGTTATCATGTTAGGTTTAGGACTGGGAATTACAAAGCCACATAACATGTTTTTTCAGTTTCTCAGCTACTCCATGCAATGGCTTGCATTACATGGGCAATGCTTTAAGCTATCCATCAGACAATCATAAGTATTACTGTTATTGTCCAAAACATACAGGGTCCACATTACATATTTAGAAATTAAAAGTACATTGCCAAAGCATCAATGCACAGCCCTCAAAAAGGTCCACTCTAACATGATATTCCCCACATATGTACAAGTCTCCACTTATATGCTGCTTTTATTTTGTACATTCTCTCTTGCATATTTGTGATTTTACATTTAGCAATTTGGAACACAGCAATTATTGATCTGACAACTACTAAATTGCCTAGAATAATTTCCTTCCCCTCCCCATCTTTTTTACCTCCTAAGCACACGTAGGAGGAAAGGATAATTTCTTTAGTTAAGAAGATCAAGATTCAAAAGAGAAAGGGAAAAATAGCTTACAAAATTAACATACACTTGCAATATTTTAGTAGTTCAGGCTCCTGCAAAATTAAGTACTTACCAAGTCTTATGAATCTGTCAGATTCAGTTATAGAGATATTTTGGGGGAGGTTTTGGCTGTCTCAAGACAGTGGGATCAAGACAGCCTAATTTGTTTTACAATAGTAGATTGGCCTTTGTAGAATAATGACTTTCAATCACTGATTAAGGTGTAATTCAACTGCTGTTTCTCTTCCTTCCTTCTAATTTAATTCATATTACATTGAATAGCTGTACATTATGTTACAAAAGAAGAATTAAAATCTGAACATGCTTTGGTGACAGAAAGAGGAACACAAACCACACTCTCTGCATGTATGGGATGCAGCACGTAAAAGGTACATTAAAATAACATTACTTACCGTAACAAAGTGTCCTTCAGTGTATTTGCAAGCACAATTTTCTCCCATTTTCAAATAATTGTAGACTGCCAGAATGAGATGAAGTTGCTTTAGCAAGACTAAAGGATTGGAGTTTGACAACGGCAAAAGTGTCAAAGGTTCTTGGCAGCTATAGGTACTGAGCTCAGGTTTTGTTCATTAATTTAAGGACAGTTTGGCTTTAGTTGTATGCCCTTTTGCAGACCAACGCTCTGTTTCTATTTGGTCACAGTCTGACAACTGATTTCAACACAAAAAATAATTTGTTGATAATATTTTTGCCCATGTACAATCATTATATAGTTACTAGCATGAAACACATTGTCACATGGCTACTTTCAGAGATAAGGTATTTGTGCTTGGTCTGACCCCTCAATTCAGAACACGATGTCCTTGTGACATTGCTGCAATCAAAAAAAAACTTTTTAGGAATATCTTCTAAAGGACTTATAAGAAAAAATAGCCATAGAGAGAAAGAATGAATAAACAAACCGTTTTAATTTGCTCTGAACTCATGTATACCTGAACGCATAGCATCTTTTTGAATGCTTTCATAATCATGCCAGTCCTTCCTTTTCAGGCCATCAGTCCAGGTAAAGAGCTGTCCATCTCCCAGCCCCAAAGGAAGTGTCTGTGAAAACAGTAAATAAACAAACAAATGATATATACATACATATGTGGTTCATGTTATTACAGAGGAACCCTCATAATATGGCAGTAGCAAATAAAACATTCAGTTTATTCAATGCAAATATTGAAACTTTACTGTGGTAAATGAAACTATTTTTCTAAATACTGTGAGAAAACAGTGAATTTAGTTCTTGACAAACAATTAATTGAAGTACATCAAACAACTCGTGCTTAACATTTCTCTTTTCAGCAGTGTTCTGATATGACTGCTTGGCAAGAAGCTCATAGAGATTTAAACAGAACACTAGAACTGAACAGGTTTCAAAAATGTCTTATTCTTCAACACATGAAGGACTTTGATTTTTTCCTTAAACTATCACTTGTTCAAACTTGGATTTATAGTTACTCTGCACTTTGAAATGCTCCCCTTTAATTTTTTTCTAAGTTTGCTGCTACTAAGTTATTGCTATTGACACAAGGTCAAAGGACTGCATCAAAGGCACAGAGCAAAGAGACTCTCAAAGCACTTTCAAATCCTGTAGATCTTCACGGCAAGTGATAAGGAGAAAAATACCCCAAAAACACACTACCTCCACCCCCCTATCCCCACAGAATACCCAGAAAAGAAACCCCCATATAATGTCTAGTTGGTAAGCTGACCTCCCCTTTCCAAACTCCAAATTCCTGGGTAAAGCTAAGAACTGCTTTTTGCTTCTAAGCAAGATTATCTTCCTAGAGCTTTTTTTTTTTCCTCCCCCTTGATTTGTTCTGCCAAAAGCTAGTATTTTTACAAAAATTAAGAATCAGAATGTACCATTAGGAGTACATGAAATGTAGATCCACAGGAAGCAGTTCAAATAAAGTTAACCTTTTTCTAAATGCTTAACTTTCAAAAATATGTAGTAAAAGAAATGGACAAAATTTTGACAAGCAAAGAAGATGATCTGCTGTATCTGTGCTGAGAAATGGGAGGAAATGATTCATTGCTGCATGGGAATAACATGAAAACTCTAGCTCTGCTAATTACAGGTTTAAGTCAGTAAGTTGTCCAGAACAAAAGGCACATATATAATGCATGCTAGAAATGTTATCAAAGTTATGAGAAAAGACACTCGAAAAGAAGCTCCAGGGATGCAACATCTGATCAGCCTTCTACAAGGAAATACTGAAAGGCCTACAAAAATCTCATGCCTATGTAACAGCGATGTATGAACTTTGTAAACTCAATGAACACTGGAATCACCCATATTCTCTTACTGATTTTACACTACTTGCTGCACAAAACTGGATGACACTCACTGGCTCCAAGTGAAATTGTCCTAGCATACTCAGTTCGGATTTCTTTTTTCTAGGATAGACAAATATTTGCCAAGCTACAAGGTGCAGATCTGCTTGCTAAGCCATCCTTAAAACTGAGGATCAAAGGCTTTTGGATTTGTAAGCAAGAAGTGAGGAATGCCAGGCATGGCTGGTTACCTTCAAGCAAAGGATGCTAGAAATCCTGGCTGACAAAGATTCATGCTGAAAATACCTGCTTTGGAACAGCTGAGAAGCCTGGATATTTAGGGCAAAGTGTTGTGAGCTCAGTGCTCTCCAATACATCCCTGAGATACTGAGAAAAATCCTTCACACTCTGCTATAGCATGGCCTACGTTTCTAAGTTTCAGTATTAAAGGTAACTTATGTTACATAATGTCAAAATGCAATCTAGTTTGTTTATTCTTCTATTACCACTTTTGCAGACATATTCCAAGAAAACACTGTTGTCATATTTTAACATGATAAAAATCAGAGGTTCACGTGGAAGAACTGAAGAACTTAACACATCCTGATAAAAATATGTCAGGTTTTCAAAATATCTAACCTTTAATGTCAATAAAATGAACTCATTAATTTAAATGATTTTTGAGTTCAAACAAGGCTAATATTCTAATAATAATATTAAATTGCTTGGGTTTTAAGGTCAGAAACATAAGGTAGAACATAGGCTGCAACAGCATTAATCATGATTCTTAAGCACAAATTCCTAAAATAATCTACTCTGAAGCAGTAAATTGTTCTTTAAAAGTTAGGCCCAGACAGATTCCCTTCAATTAAATTTGTACCTTTCTCAGTATGGGTACAGCTGGTGTGAATCACTTGGCTCCAAAAATGCAAGACTATTGAAACTATCAAAAGCAGGATAAGCTTTACTTTTGTTACCCTTTATTCCTGTGCTGGCTTCTGTCCCTAAAAGTAGTTATTTAAATGGCAAGTTTGCAGGACACTGAAAGAAAGCTGAATAGTAGAGTTTACAGCTGGCTTCCTGTTGTCTATTTGCATTTTCATGCCACTACTCTTTAAAAATATTAATTACATGTAGTTACTTTACCTGATAGCATTTAGAAGTCAAATGTAGCAGGAGACTCTCTTGCAAGCATAATATAGCTAAATAAATATATCTACTAAAATTAATATAGCAAAAGGATAAATCCAAATATAGTATAATACACAAAAATCTAATTGTAGTCTTGCTATAGCTCATATTTTGGAAGGGTAACATTGCCCTAAGAGGAAACAGGAAACAAACCATAGTGTTGGTGCCGTTAGAAGTTCCTCTTTAACAACTGAGAGTATTGTTTGGATTGGATTGTTGGTATTTCTTTTTAGTGAATCCCTTAACTCCCTGATATCATACCATGGTGATTTTTCAGCTCTAACATCCTTTCAGTGTAAGGGGAATTCAATGGAACGCTCTAGCACGTCACTTTGCAAGACCAGTACTCAGTGGTGACCCCTACAGGGACTGGACTTCATTCAATTCCCTCTGTGTACACACTAGTTCCACCTCTGCAGTCAGCATGAAACAGGGCTTAGAAAGGGATGTCAAGTTGCACAGCCAAACTCTCTGGGAAGAGCAAGAGTTTTGCAGTGCAAGTTCTTTAGCTCTGAAGAAATCTAAACTGCCTTCAGACTCTCAACTAAATATCTCCCTTGTCGGCAACTGAAGGATTTTTTTTTTCTTTTTTTTCCAAGTTGCTCTATTGTTCAACAAGATACAAAAGCACTTGAGAAAATGGGTTTCTCCATTTCACTTCTGCCTAAAGGAAAACAAATTGCATTTTGAAAGACCTTAAAATACAGTTTCTGGAATGTTTTAAAACTGCTAAAAGGCTCCATTGTAAAACTCTGTATGCTCACATGCCTCTTTTATCCAGATGATAATGACTGGAAGAGCTCCCATTTCTAAAGCATTTCTAGCTGTTGAAGAAGGGAAAGAAAAAAAAAAGGAAAAATAATGCAGTATTCTTACTCTAGCATTTGTCTTCTGCCTACATACTTTTCTTCCTCAGTTCTCCACCTTTTTTGCTACATTGACAATTTAAACTACTTTGCATCAAGCTAGAGGCAGCTCTGATTTAGTCATACACAGGCTGACTCTCTGGTGTTATGGCTGGATATGTAACAACCAAGTGTTGCTACTTGTAAGTACATACAAGAAAGCCCATACAATTCTACATCCCATTTCAGGAAGACAAGTTTTGAGTAGCTGAATGTGACACTGAACTTTTGCTGAACACATATTTAACCGTAAACGGAGGGACTCAAGTGAAATAAAATCAACCACGACATGCAAGTTGTGCTAACGAATGCTAAAGAAGGCAACAAAAGAAATTCTTCATTTTAGGGGTAATGTATAAATAATCAGACCAAACAATTAATAAATTTATGCTACAAAATGCATAATGAATTCAGCACAAAAATGGTTTTAGGTGTTTAAACAAATAAACAAATAGGGTTGGGTTCCAACCCATAAAAGAAAAATTTATCAAGTATTATTAATCTCTGTCTAGGAAAATTATCGAACCATACATCATAGGAGATATCGTATTCTGGAAATATACATTTGCTATTTGCACATCCTAGGGTTTAATGTACTTAAATGGCAGCAACACTCCACAAACAGTGTGGAAGTGTTAGTTCTCCATGTGCCTGTAACTGTAAGAGCAACAATACTCTTTTGGTATATGTAAGGGCCTTAGAAATGGAAAGCATGTCTTCAGAACATTATGGTTCCTTCCAACATATGAAGTAAGGCTTCTTCCTGGTGGAAACCAAGATAAGAGAAAGGAGAAGACTCAGGCACACCTGCCCCTGCTTCCCCCAGTACCTCAACCTAACACAAAAGCAAAGCTTACACATACTCTTTACTGACATATCAATATGTATGGGTGAGAAACCAGCTCAGCTGAGTAGCTGAAACATACTCAGGGTTTTCCCCTACAAAAAAATTCTGTAAGTCACCCACAAATAGTGCAGTCTGCTTCTACAGCCCTAAGCCTCTTGAACTCATGAACTATTTTCATCACTGCACTACTATTATAATGGCAAATATACCATTGCATACAAAGTGTTGGCTTTTGACCGACTGTCAAAAAAATCCTACAATAATTTATCATCCAGCCATTTGTTACATGTAGTATGCACCTTTGAGTTACACATTTTTAAGTGTTTCAGTCCAAAAGGGATTATCCACCTACAGGAACATTACATACAGCATCTGCCTTACTATTTCATTTTCACATTAACCTCAAATCTTTTGGGATGCAAGACTGATACAGTACTAAATAAACTCAGAAGACTCTTCTCCTCCAGAGAAGACTCAACATCTGGTTCAATTACAGAGAATATGATAAGCACAAAAAATAGCACAATTACCAAAAACTCACTCACAGACTATTAGATCCCTCAGAGAGGAAAAAAAAGCTTCGCTACTTTGACATTTGAAAGCTTGAACTAAGAAACAAGTTCCTTCATTGAATAATTCATTTATTTCTAATTTCACTCTGTGGAGGCATACAATTAGAGGGGACTTAGGCAAGAGAAGAGGATATTTCAATGGAAATACACTTTTTTTTAAAAAAAAAGATATAATTACAGAAATTACAGATTCACTTTGAGCATGAAGATTTGCTCACTGGCTCTAGGGATATTTTACTAAACATCAGTGTATAACTGAATACTGCACTATCAAAATATCATATGATGATCAGCATAACCACTTCAAATTGTTTAATGAATTTTAGGAACTAATCTTATTTAGACATAAGCACTTGTTCAGACTCAGGAAAAGATAACGCACGGGAAATAAAGGCAGTGAAAAAGTACTGAGCTTAGACACCTTTGGGGATATTTCAAGAGAAGCATAAAAATAACCACTGTTTGATTCCTCTGTTATTGGAATAAAAGCTTCTGTATAGTGTTTGTAAACAGTGTTGTGTAAAACACATAATTCACTACTTTTCTTGTATCCTTCTAATACAGATCATTCTCAGGACTCTAAGCTCCGACCAACTACTCTGATCAAAAAAAACAATAACAAAAGAATCAGAACTCACTGAGCAATTAAATTAATTCATTTATCAAAATAAAATTAAGGATAACTTTCTAAAGAATGGTGTCACTGAATATATGTTCATCATAAATATATATAAATATGAACACTGAATATATGTTCATCATAAATCAGCTGCAAAATCACAATATGTTCGTTTACCAAGTTTCTGTCTTGTATTATCAGAAGTATATGAAGACAGACATGCCCATAAAGCTTCCTTCCCAGTGGCTGGAAGAGTCATGAAAAGTATTCATTTTGAAAGATTTCCCCTTTTTCTGATTATGGTACATTCTAGCACAAGACCATCAAAATGAAATCTTAGCACTATGGCAGCCAAACCTGAAGCGCTCAAGCAAAATCCATTCTGGTACAGTGACTGGGTGAGGATATTAGAGATGACAACCAAAATATTATGTCCCCTAAGGATGTGCCTGATGCAAGGCAGTCTGATCTACGGAAGAGGTATAAAACCCAAGCATCACACTATCTCATCTCTACACCTTTATGCTTAAGCTCTGAACACTGCCTGGGTTGCTCTCCTTTCCTGTATCTCTTCAGTATCAGAGTAAAAACCAAAAAAGGCCCCATATCGGAACTGAAATCTGTGTATAAGTACCACACATAGTGAAACAGGTACAATACAGCCCTTAAGTGCCTGTGAAGCTCCCATCACCGTAAAATGAAAGTACCACATGTAGCAATTTGGATCTATCATGAATCTTTCCTAAAGATAGCAGGAACAGGCATTCTACGGCCTAAAAATATCAGCCAATAGTTTTTAGGCTCCAGGATACATGTTTCCTGTCAGGATCCTTCTCTGGGATTCTGTTCCTCTAGGTGGGGAGCAGGGGCTGCAGTACATGCAGTGGCAGGCTTTGGGATGGGCAGCAGCTGCCCTGCACAAGGGGACACCCACCTCTCCATGCCATCTACATTGGTCCTGCACCCCTCCTGGGCAGCCACTGCCTGCCAAAATTGCTGCCCATTGGAAAGGCTCTGATGATGAAGACAAGGTTAGTCAGTAAAACGTAGAGAACTACTATTTCCTATCAAGAGAAGGTGGTAAAGGCTCTAAATCTAGAATATTTCAAAAAATCTTTCAAAAAGAATGAAAAAATAAAAATACACTGATGTATAATTACTGCCTTTTATTTTTATTTTTACTCCATTTTTATGTACTTTCAAAACATTTTAAGAACTGTAAATCTGAATTGTTTTCCAAATCCTTGGCTTGAAGACATATAATAGAAACTTTAGGACATGATGAGTTTCTTCATATGCTCAGATTTCCTGTGCCACTTATTTGTTATGCCACAGCAAATAAGCGTTCATTGCACTGACATTTACATTAGTAGAAATAATTAGACCAGCACACCAAAAAAAGGGCAGCACTTGATTTAGTCTGCGACATCTGAATGACTCAAGGTTATTTCATTTTCAAAACACTTATATCAGACTTTTTGTGCTTGTAGATTCTAGAATACCCTGGACAACCCAGTAGCATCATGCCATCAATTCCAAATCAAAGCTGTTAATAATGTTATTTAGAAAATGCCAAGCTCCCCAGGCATTTCATTACAGAGACTTTTATAGACAGGTATAAAAAGCTGTTACTGCTGCACTATGGTTATATATTTCAGGTCACAAAACTGCAGCAAAAAAATTAAGTTAAAACATGAGCACGGAACTGCAGAGGAGTTTGGACTCCGTATCTGTTGAATGTGAAACATAGTGAATTGCCAAAGGTGACCTACAAAGTCGGGCAGTGAACCTTGGCTTCCCAAATGACACAATTTGAACTGACTGTAGGATAGGAGGCAGAGTCTAGACTTAAGGGATAATAAAGAAAAAAAAAAAATAACAATAATTAAAAAAATATTCCTCAGACCAAGCAACTCCCATCTCCTTCTTCCTGCTGACCTAAGCTGCTGATAGATTTGCTCAATAACTAAAACACCTAAACCCACCTTTTCTTGTTTTATTTTCACTCGTCTCATTTCCAATTCCAAGAAAAGAAACCAAACTCAAGTAACATGAGTGTCTACGATGGACCTAAAGAAACCATGGTGACCATGCTGACCATGTGCTGCTTCTCCAGGTTTTCTTTTTCAACTGAGGACTACTTTGACAGCACAACAGGGTCAGCTTGCAGAAGAGCCTGCATCCATATTTGACTGTTCATTTTCAGGAAGTTTAAAAATCATACCTGAAATTGTGTTAATGCTGCATTTTTTTTAATAACTACCTTTTTCAGAAATTGTTTTTAACATCAAAAGACCTGAAAGGGATTTGAAGAGACTCAGCAGGATTTTTGCCAGTATTAGTTGGTTTTGAACCAAAAAAGATCTGTAAGACCATTCTGATAAACAATATAAACAATTGCTTCAAGTGACTCCTGGAAGAGTTTATTATATGCTAGGTTTCTGAGGTGTTTAACCATATGCAACATGGATACAGAAAGTTTTAAGTATGTTCTTTTATATAAACAGCCTTCTTCTCCCTAAAAAACCAAAACAAATCCGAAACAAAACAAAACAGCAAATCCTGAAAATCAAAACCCTATGTTCATGGAAAGAACCAGATCATTACTAATTTTGTAATTTCTAAAAGGCTGAATAATAAAGATATGATAGTGCTTTTTGTTAATAGACTCTTCACATACATGTTTTTCCTGAAGTTTAGAAAAATGTCTTTAGTTTTCACTATGCTAAGTGTCACGCTGTTTTGTGTTGGCTACAGCACTAACTTAACACAAAAAGTGCTTTTGCAGGATTGAAGTGTAAGGTGTTTTAAGCACGAATACATTTCCTGCTTTATCTATTCAGTGGTGATTAAAAATCTTATTTCCTTATGATAACTTCTGAAGTAATTTGCCTTTGCATTTCTCTTACTAGAAGCACATTCTCTCTTAGGTAACAGATTTTATAAACAGTAAGGAATGTTCACTACAGTTAGGTTATCCCTTATGAGTAAAATTCAACTTATGTGTTGCTTCATGAGGTAACAAGAATAATTTCAGGAGCATTTTCCGTTTTTTTTTTCTCTTCTGGTTGACCTCTTTCTTATAAAAATACAAGTTGCTTCATGAGTGTGACACTGTTCAAATCTCTGTGGTACAACTGATAACAGCTTTGCAGCAAATCTGAAACCACTGATCCAGCAGACACAGTAATATTAGAAAAAAGACTTCTACCAGTTATTACTGCTTTTCTTAAATAACTCAAGCTGATCAATATTTTCAATAGAAATGGCTATTTTTTTGTTTTTTCACATTCTATTAGAGTAGAAACATTGTAAGAGAAAGGTCAGGTGCAGAAACTAACTTGTATCAAATTTGCTACCTGGAACGTTTTAGCACTACTTAAAAATTTGCTACAAAAAATCAGTTTATGCAGCAATGAGATAGCATATTCTATATTTTTGACTACAGTATAATGTAGAACTTAATTTGGCCCCTCCAAATATTTGTAGAAGCTAGTAGTATTCTATGAGTACATTTTTTAATTGTTCAAAAAGAAAAATAATAGATTTTTTAACAAGTATTTTAATGAGCTTTAAATTATAATCTGTACAGTTACATCACCATACAATGAAACATCCCTGCATACAGGTAAAATACAGTGACTTTATATTTTATGTAGTTGTCTGAATATTTTTAGAAATAGCAGAGGGATTTGTTTGAATTGTATTTTTAAAATTTCTTGCTGATCTATGCCACAACAAAATTCATGTTCCATAGGCACCTATTTGCAGAATACTCAAGATTTTGGCTTTAACAACCCATTTTATAATTTGTAGTTTATGTTGCACTGGATTTAAGAAAAAAACCCCAATGTTTAGTTAACTAAAGCAATGAACCCATGTTGGAAAAGAATTATCATCCTGCACTTTAAGGAAGACCTTAAACTAATCAGCCCAAATGAGAGAAAAAAACTCTTAGCAGCAGGCTTCTGGTGCTGCAGCTTACGCGTTATTACTCAACCTCTCAGAATTCTTTTCTTATGTGGGTGCTGGATAGTAATTTCCATTGTCTAAGAGATTTTCAAACAAAGTCCTCAGGCTGCTGCAGAAAACAAGCCGATTAAACATGACTGACAGGTTTACATTCTTGTTCAGTCATCTTAAGACAACACAAAGCTGATAAGGGGACCTCTTGCAAGGTCTTTGGAAGCATGACAGTTTCTGTGCTTTGCGTGAACTCAATGCAGATTTACTGAGACCAAAGACAATCTTCCTAGTTCTTCCAGTGTGATGAAGCTTGCAGCTAAAGGAACTAAAAATTTTGGTGGTTGTACGTGTTCACAGACAATCATGAAGTCTGAGACTCAACTTCTTAAAACAGTTCCTAAGCTCTGAGCTAAAGACATTTTTTCACTTCCCTACGTAAAGTCAGACTGCGTATTTACTGCATTTTTTTTCCAGTCTGCACCATACCTCTTTTTACTACCATTAATAGTTTTTAGTTTTTTGGGATTTTCACTTTATTATTTGTTTAGGTCTCATCATGCTTTCTCAATCTGACTTAGCTCCATGCTTGTTTCATACTCAGTCCCCCAGTCATTTCCTTTCTTGTAGGAGTTTTTAAGTCAAGCTATTCCCATGCTTATACCTTTTTATGGGTAACTCTAAAAATTAAGTAAATTGAGGGAGATTTCATAAAATAGCACTGTTTAATATACTTCTTTCATGAGAGACAAAGTTTTTCACTCTTACTTTCTAGAAATGGAACAATAACAAAATTTTATAAGAAAAATCTTAACATATTAAACAAGATTAGATTTGGCTCACATGTAAATGAATCCAGTTAATTGCAAGAACAGGTAAATTGATACTGAAGCATCATAATACTTAGGTATTATGTCAGTTCCTGTTGCTACCTTGTCATGTCAGCTTTCATTGAAACACCAAAATAAACTGACGACTACAGAAAATTTAAAGGATTTTTTGTGAAGATCAACAATCAGTTGCAGAATCATAAAAATGTATCTGGAAGTTTCTTTGAGATATAATCTTAACCCACCTCAAATCTGGACTGGGTATGCCTAAACTACATCTGCCCTTGCAGATTTCCAATAGTAGAGATTGCACAAGCACTCAAGGCAATTTCCTTCATTACTTCATTAATCTTGCAATTAGGAAATTTCCTCTTTCATCTAACCTGTATTACTTGCCATAATTTAAGCCTTTCATTTCTTTGTTCTTTTCACCAGGGACAGGAATAATATATTTCCTTTCCAGAAGCAACATTTCATGGACATGAAAATTATTTTCCCTCCTAGATTAAATGTTCTTATTTTTTCAACTTCTTCTTAGCTCTTGTTGCTGACCCTGAAATATATGAAACTTTGAGAACAGCATTACTTTGTTAGTAACTGGATAAAGCTAAGAATAGCAAGTACAAAATGCTTATTAAAAACCTCCAAACAAACCAACAAGAAACATGATTACTAAATGGACAAAGAACTAAGACAAGTGCCAGGAGGCTACATTTCCTAAAAATAAGCAAGTTTAAGTTATTTACTGTAGCAGGCTTTTTTCCCCCTCTGAAAATAAAATAGCCTAGCATATCCATGTTGTGCCTCACAAATACTTCATACTTCCAATCCAGCCTGACACTATTTTATGAAGCAGCAGTGAATTCTCCTAATTAAAATGGACAAATGACTGAAATGTTTGGAAATAATTAAGGTAGTCAAGATTAAAGAATGTTAAAAACCTAGAAAGACACTGAAATTCAACAGGATTCATATACTTAAAATTACCAAACTACTAGCAATTATGATCAAACGTCTTGTATTTCTGGTTGTGCCTGAATGAATGCTGAGTTTTCCCCTGGCCGTGAGAGCATATTTAAAGGATTCACATATGCAAAGAAATTCATCCCCATGTGGGAAAATAAGAACAGGAGTGGAAGAAGACTTATGAGAGGTTCAAATTCAAGCAATGACCTCTTTTTTTTTCTCTGAACCAAAAATTTTGATATTGGACAAACTGATGATCTCCTCTGTATAATACCATTTAAGACGACCTTTCTTTTTTATGCCAATAGTTTTCAGTCACAAAACCAATCACAGTATATTTCACTAAAAGGAGTACTGTGATTAGTTAAATCTAATTTTATCAACAGCCAGAATGTGAATAGCATATTAAAGTAAGGTGAACAGCTTTGATTGATACACTGAGTTTTAATTTCCAATTCCTCGTCTCCCACTCTTTTGGTAGGAAATGAAGGTTACACATCATTAAGCAAGTTACTGTAACTCAAATGTAGCTTCAAAGATCTGACCTTCAATTTTTCTCACACTTTGTTTTCCCCCCTGTAGTATATAGACACCAAATTTATAGGTCTGGAGCTATGAGCAAACATTTTAGACATAAAATCTTTTTTTTTTAAAAAAAAACCACAAAAGCAAACAAAGATGAGCATTAAAATTAATTATCATAGTCCTTTGGGAAGAAGATTCTATATATACCTTTGCTCTGGACTATTTGTATAGATTTTGAAAAATTCTTCCTTAAAATGCAAAATAATAATACTTTTCCAATGTGAGCTCACTTCCTGAGTTAATTAAGACCTTCCGTTTTCTAAGAACTAGGACCTTATCCTATGTCCAAAGCTAATTATTTAAATTTGTGTTTAGATAAATTAATATAGTCATCCTAATTTTCATTGGTACCCACAACTCCTACAGATGTTACCTTTTAAGTTTGAAAATGCTAATGTTATTTACTATATCTAAGCATCTTGTACTTCAGACCATCCTGTGGCATTGCACTGAGGAATTAATGCAAAGTCTGTGCTCAAGAGCCACTAAATGCTGCAAAAAACATGGCAGAGGAGAAAAGTTACTACACTTCCCATAGCTCTCACCCCTGAGAACAGGTGCAGCAAGGTGTGACAGACCCTTTTGATGACCCCGTCTGAGTGTGGGTTGCCAGCAAACTCCAGGCAGCAGAGAATCCTACAGCCTCCTGCTGGGTCACAGCTGAGGCACCAGTTAACCCTGGCCCTGCAGAACCTTTCATCCCAGCAGGCTCACATCTGCCTGCAGGCTGGCTTCCACCAGGCCTGGCTGAGAGCTTAGGAGAGTCTCCCTTCTGTCTTTGCAAAGTCTCTATGCATAAGCATAAAACACTCTTATTCCCTTCACACTACCTTGACTGAACTCAGTGTCCTTATGCTCCCCAGCAGAACTGATATCCACCTATGCTTCAGTGGCTCTAAGGCAAACTCCAGGGCTCCCTAAAACACCAATTCTCTTTACAAGCAGGGCCATTATTACCACATAGACACAGATGAAAAATTATATTATCACAGCTACCACCATGAAGTAGCTGTTCTTTAAAAACTGACTTTTTACTGATGACTGTTACAATTACAGGGATTAATATTATTAGTCCCCCTTTTCTCTTAGCTAGATATTTCAATACTCAAAAAAATCTGAACTTTACAATTTCTCAGATCTGGGGAGGAGCCAAAAAGGAAACCCATTAAATTGTCAGTTTAATATATATTAGAATCCATGGAGACATTAAATTTCACTTTTCATCTATGAATATTAAACATTAATGAGGTTTCAGGTACAGAGATATTAAAGTGAAACATCAGAGAGCTATGACTGAGCTCGTATACAGAGAAAGAAAGTTCACAAGGGAAGCTAATAAAGGTCAAAACCACAGAACTACCATAAACCAGAACATACAACAGAAGAAAAATAGTAATTCAAGCAAACCTGATTTTAAAGGGGCTATTAAGAACTGTATACACATTTTCATCAGCAGACTTTTCATGCAAAACACAAAGAAATGGGAAGCAATTAAATACACAGTTCTATTAATGTATAATATTCAAACTGAGAGATGACAAATATTTCTTGAGAGTCTTGAGAACAACTTGTAGAGGAAGATGCCCAACCTTAAACTGAAGAATTCAAAAGCACAAACAAAATCATAGTAATAGCTGCATCCAGATCTCCCTTGTTCCTCCCATGCCTACTTTTCTGGAGACTTCAATGTCTACAGATATAAACATAGTAACGCAAAAACCCAGGCACACAGGGATTACATGGAAAGGTTAAGTAATATGCCCTGATTGCATGACAGCATACACAAAATACAAGGAAAGAAATATCTAAGAATAAACAGGAGAGCAAAAGATCATAGGTCAACCAAGTGCCAGCTTATTTTTTGTACATTTATAATTTATCTTTCTTCCTCTATCACTTATTCATACACACAACCCCTCCCTATTCCTTTCCCCCACCCTGCATACAAAAGCTTCTAGTTACAAAATAAAAAACAACCTGGGAATTATTTAGAGGCATAGTGCAGCACATTTGACAGAAATATAGTGAGGCAAAATTCAACGCTACATGTTCCATAGATAAAAAACAAAACTGAAAGCCACAGATCTCCCTAACTTTATCTAGCAACTAGAAGTGTTTTTCCAGGTTGTATTCAAGGACGTAAGTCTGTAAAATCAGTTACAAGCATATGATGCCTAGCACAGTCCATTCTGAAGGCTATCAATAGTATCAATTTAGCTGAGAATTTTCACTTCTAAATGTTCTATTATCACTCTGATAGATGTCTTTCCTATTATCTCTCCGATAGATACAGTGTCTTGGCACACATACCATACAATAAAATATGAACAGCTCAATAGTAATTTGAAAAATATCTTAGAATGATATTTAGAGATAGATATATAATAAGGTCTTTTTATTATATTACAGCATTTATCACTGTACTTACAGTCACCAATATATGTGTCTTCAAAAGATAGATATCAGTATCTGTACCATTAGATCTTAGATAAAGCCATTTGAAGAAGCTCATCACTTACGTAAAGCTGATCAGGTCACCATGAACCCTAGATGAAACAAAGCTCTGACAGAATTTTCCTCCAAGTAATTTTCTGAGCTGCAAAATCTGAGCCCCCAGAAACACCTGTGCACAGTCAAGTGCCTCCCTGAGTTTAGAATGGCGAAGCCTGTTAAACCTCTTATTGCAGGTGAATTATCAAACTCAGCCAGGGTGAAGGAGAAGGAATAAACTGAAATTGTGCTCTTAACTGTGCTCAGCATGAACCGTGTTAACAGAAAGAAAACAAAAGGAATTAGTTCTGTTACTAAATTAAACACCATCACCTCTGCATTCATATTACCTGCAAATCTACCAAACAGAAGATATCTTTTTAAACAGAATTTCACAATGCAAGCAAATCTTATTAAGCTTTTACCATGGACAAACTGTCAGCAGTATTATCAAGAATAGTGCAATTAAAGTTTTATTGTAGATACTTCACTAGGGCAGTGTCTTACATCCCTAGTTAAGAATCATAAGCCTACAGTGCTCAGCAGAAAAACCTAGTTTTTGCCCAAATGGGTTTACAATTAAAGCAAATGAGGAGAGAAATATAGGCAATGAGACAATATTATTCAGCATGGAAAACTACATGCACTATGAACCTAACTAGTGCTAAATTAAAGAATCAGTCATCACAAAGAAGATTTCATTTGTAATTAAGGAGTAGTTACATTATTTCTTAGAAGTTTACCTTGTGCTACTCTGAGGCAACATAAAAGGAAGATCAGTGTTTAGACTGAGATCCATGGACTAATGAGAATTGGTATTTGAAGACCTAATGAAAGAGCTTGGGTAATCTCCAAACCACTTGGGGATTAAAATCAAGAAGAGAATGTTTAATATTTTATATTAGGGACAACAATGAGACCAAGTCAAGGCAGTAGTCTTTTCCTTGCTCTTTGTCAGTTCTAAGCAGAAAGAGACAACAGGAATTTAGTTGCTAATGCTTGAACAAATACTCAGCTCTATGGATCAATAGAAGAGGTTCCATGTCCCTGAAAAATGGGGAAAAAACCTTAAGTTTTCGATTTGTCTCCAAACAAAATATCATACACTATCCTTAAATCAGAAGTAACTCTTTAGTTTGCTGATTTTTCTTATAATCGGTCTGGAAATTTTTTAAGACACAATTTTCCTCATACAAATCATTAATCATGCAGTTTATACAGTCAAGCAGACCCACAGGTTCCTGCCTCCCCAGTACCTCTTTATCTCATTCACATGGACATGGCCCTGATGACAAAGGTGATGACACCAAACTACACTGTCAGTAAAGGCCTCATGTCGCTCTGCTCTTCCTGGAGAATATGTGCATGATACAACCCTTTGTCAGGTCTGCATTTCACTGATTGCCTCTATCAAGACCATACTGCACATGCAAACCCAACAGAAAGTGCATCACTTGGGCACTGCAAAATCTTCTCCATGACATGTCCTGACTTGGAGAAGTCCTCTATCATAGACCTTTTGTAATATAAGCATGCACCAGTCCTGTGCCCACAGTTTCATCCGCATAAGTTGCTCTATATTCACTACCATTCAGTACTGATTAAGGCAGTACTTGTCATTCATCTATGCTCAGGTATTCATCTGTCAGATTGTCTGCATTTAGTACCACACATAAATAATTTAAGAACAGTTTCTTTTAATGTTTCTGTCACCCAATTCCAGTTCAACACACAATTCTCACTAAGAGTGGGAATAGTTCTCCTTAAATTGACTTGAAGAGGAATTAAGAGCTTTAGGAAAAGTTATAACCTTGTCCTTATCATACCACAGGGGGCAAAACCCCCTTCAGTTATTGTTAAGTTTCTTCTGAGATGAAAAATAATCTCTGTCTAATATCAGTCTCTGTAGCAAGTGAAACTTAAGCAATTCATTCAATAAAAATTCAAATAAAGCAATTCATTCAACCCAAGACTCATTCAGTTTCTGCAGCAACTGGGTATAACTTGTTTTTCATCCAATTATGGTTTCTACATCTCTTTAAAGGATGGGATCATCCTTTGATCGATCACCAGGTTCCTGCAGCTAATGCACATGTGGAAATGGAAAACTCACTGCAGAAAAATCTTTTGGAAGAATTTCATTTGAATTTTTATTTATATATAGCTTTTATCTTTTATTCATTTTTTCAATGAATTTATATTATCTGAAAAATTGTGGTTCTCAAAACAGTAATCAGACAACCATAATGTGATCATTACAAATGCTATATTGAAATATTTTTCACAAATACTGTATTTTAGTTACTAATGTGTGACTTGGTGGCAATAATCACATTACAGTCATCTTTAAATGTTTCACAGTTAGAATGAATTGATACATTAGGAAACTGCACTATGTAAGGCACTTTTAATACTGAAAAATGTTGTCAGACTGCCACATCTTCCCCTGTAGGGTCTTGTCAGGGAGACCTAGACCTTACCCAAGTGACCACCATGGACAAACCAGGCCCATCCATGGGCCTGGGGCCAGTCCCCAACCCACAGGCAGCCTGCACATCCCTGTGCTCCTGCCTGGCCATCTAGGCTGCATCTCACCCTGGCTCTCCCCACTAGGCCTGATCCTGGCCATCACACCTGTGTGCTGGTGGCCTGGCTTGGCCGTGCCACCAGGACCCTAAAGAGTAGCCCGGGCCTATGGCTGGGCTCTTGCTGCTTCTGGCCAGTCCTGCACCAACAATATTACTCGCTTTCCCAAGTTCAAAAGGCCTGAGGGTACCTTTAAAAATACGTAACTCACCAAAAAGCTGGAGGTACATTATCCAGAAATATAAATCACTAAGTGGGTTGTTATATAATGGTAATTAATACTTAGCATAATAATGACTAAATTAATTAATCGTTACATAATGTGAAGTAAAGTCAGTTAAAAGGTAACAGCTGGGGCCACCCAACCACCACCACAGGATCACCCTGGTGACTGGAAACTAAGGAAGGTCACAAGCTGTCTCCAGAAAGCTGTTCTGGAGGCCCGGGAGCCATCCATGCACATGGGGCTCTGCGGGATAAACCCGACGCCCAGCAGGGCCCAGAGCAGACCATCTGCTCAAGTGGCTTGTTCAGCGTTACCTCAGGAGTGCGCTAAGCCTGGCCTGAACTAAATCAGGGGAACAACAGATGGAGGTCAATTTTCTGTGGCTTGTGAGGCACCTGAGTTTATGGTGACCCAGAGGCTTCCTCAAAGCACCTCTGGTGAAACCACACAGGCAGCTGACTTCTGGACCCAAAATGAGTCATTTACAAGAGAAACACCACACTGCTCAGGCCATAATGCATCCAATTAAATTAATGTACCTGAAAAGAAATGCCATAAACAGCAGTCTTTCTTTGAGGAAAATACAAGGCCACAGTCAAGCAGTACTATGTACTAAAAAGCAAAAGAAAGACCAGACATGACAGAATATGCTTGCCACAACACATCTCAGTCATAGAAAGGGGGAAAAATGATAAAAATAAAATCAACAAGGGAAGAGAAAATCATGAAGAAAACTCATTTGCACCACATATAACTCTGAAAATCAGTACTGAAAAAAACCCTGTCATCTATCAGAAAGGTCCAGATAACAGACATATTAATAAATGAGGCACTATATGAAAGCACTGATAAATGATGTAATTTTTTGCTTTTAAAAGGGTAATAGTCTGACAGAGTGGATTGCAGATAATGAAAGCTGACAGGCTATATCTGCACTAACTTTTAAAAGTGCTTGGGAGTACTTTTAGGCAAAGAAACATGGCTTTTCATAACAGAGAGCCATTAGAAAAATCCCTGTTATGCTTTCGTCCTGTACCAACTAGCCCACATAAATTTCTGCAGTGATTATATCTTACTCATCAATTCACATCCAGTGCTTTCCTCTCAGATGTCTTGCTTTGGAAACCAGGAGCTGCACAGTGAGGATGCTGGCCACTCTGTGACAGTTCGTCACCGTTCATGGACGTGTCAATAATATGGGGTATTACATGCAATAAAAGCACAGCTCGGACAAAATGTTAATGCAAACCAGTCAAACATCAGCTGTTAAATTGCATCATCCAATTTCTCTGTTTCAATATTTACATGTTAGAAAAAACCTAAAAAAAATAGAAAAATAATAAAACTCTTCCATATCTACGAAATATAATGAACTGACTTAATGAAAAAAATTATAAATACATTATCTGTAAGTCTCCTAAATTTCATTTTTAATCTCAGTAATATCAAACCCTCAAAATGCCTGCTGAAGACACTAGAGGCATTATTGTAGTGTGTAGTAAAGCACCAAGCAGCACACAAACAAATTTTCATTACTGCAGTTAGTTCATAAGGTTTGCATCATCAGTTGGTACATTTCAATTCTGTACAGTAAATACACATAAGAGACACAGCAATATTATCTAAAATGGTAAAAAGAATGAAATCTATAAAACGGTCTTTGTAGACATAGGAATAAAGCCTACATTGTCTATCACTTAAATATAACTACATAGCTCAGGTACTTATTTACTGAAAGTAGAGAGAATTTAAAGTGCCAAAGGTGTTTCCTATACCTTCCTCTTACTTACCATACCCAATACCAGCACTACAAATGTCACATGACAACAATTTAATCACAAATACCTAAGTAGTACAGCTACTATACAGTCAAAAATGTATGCAGACAGAAGAAAATCTTCATGGTTTCTGATTCTAGATACCACCTTATTATTTTCTGCTTAATTCTCACAGCTTAGTGTAATAGACACATGTCTATACACATCTGTATTAAAGTTGTGACCATAATTTCGCATTACAGTTGCCTTTGGAAAAATGTGACCTCTGTTTCAAGAACATATAACCTGCAAGTAGCTGTCACAGGTAAAGTGTTGACAAGTTATTAAAATGCCTGTCACGTTCTTGGATGGCTTACACAAGTGTCAACAGTGGTGAATGTAACCTCAACGTAATGACTTCACCCTTAAAAGGTTTTGCTAAAGAGCATCTCTGAAGTGACACTGAGTAGTGCGTGCCATAAGAATCGAGAAAAAGTTTATTTAATAAAATGAGCCCCGATCTTTTTTTGCAAAGCCCATGTTCCTTATTTTATTTTATAGAAAAATTAAGCCATCTGCTCTAAAAAAAGTGGAAGTTTATTCCACTGAAAAAGTAAATGTATTTTTTTCTACAAAAGATTTTTTTTAAATGTTTTTAATTCAATATAATACGTAAGCCAAACTCAGAAGATGTAGAAGTTTATCTTAAAATAACTTCATAGTTGCAATAAGAAAGCCTAAGTCTTCTCTTGACAACAGTAGTACTGGAACACAGGTAACTGATGACTCATATACTCTTGAAAGTTTTTTCATGTGTCCTTTGTGGCTCCTCTAAATAGCAAATTTCAATCAAGTTTCATAGCAAACTCTCACAAAAACTTCAACTGCACCCAAGGGATGAATGTTACATCTGTGATACCATCCACACACTTTCCTTATGCATTTGTTCCTACGACTTTTGAAACTATCCTTGTTCAACAATCTGAAAAGGACTCTTTTGATCACCAATCCTTCTTGAAACTAATTTCTGCATGGTGAATACTGTGCTTTCTGAGACTGCAAGTATTTTTTAAGCCAAATTGCAATGGATGCATTTTTTATTTCTCGACCAGTTGTCGACTTCTTTTTCTAGAGCAGATATGTAATTAAAAAGCAAAACTAAGGAAAATTATGAGCACAAACATAGGTATACCATTTAGGCAGATATTATGAAATTTCAAATGCATCCAGAAAGAGAAATTGGTAGGCCAGAACGAAGCTTGATTAATAGCACTCAGAACTCTATTTTTTTTCTTATATGCTGAATATCTAATAAACTCACATAACATTGCATGCTATCTTACACTCCCCTACTCAGGGAATGTGACTAATCCCAAATGTGGAGCCCACAGCACAACAAAGTAGAGCCACTGACTCCATCTGTTCCCTAGAGCAGTACATCTTCTTTGCACAGATGGGAGGAGTAGGACTAAAGAAAGAGAGTTGAATTTCCAGCTGAACTTATGGAAACAGATTCCTTTTAAAAGAGGATGTTTTTTACTGACACCATATGTCATGTATTCATGTCACATACTGAAAAATAATAGGCAAAGTGTCTTCTCAGCCCAATCCAAATATTCGGCTTGAACTCTAAGGGTATTTCAAGTACTTTTCTCCAAGTGTTTTTAAAATTGGCTACATCTATAAGATTCCTCTGCTGTGCCAACACTGTTTGCTATCTATTGTATCCATGAATGGGTTAAACTTGATGCCTGAGTGCTATCAAATGCTGAGGGAATGTGTGGATTAGTGACAATGGGGTGGAGATACATGGGAGACCCAAACCACGTATTTCAGAATTGAAACATTCCAGTCAGTTTGTTTAAAGGAAAGATGTTGGACCAGAATCCCAAGATTACAACAGTGGCCAGAAACTCTGAGCAGAAACACCTAATGCTTCTCTCCTTAGGCTGAGGATTTTGGAATCGTTCAGACCAACAGCCCTGTGACCATGTGGTTTTAGGCCAGGCTGTCACATGGATGGACTTGTTTCGAATGATGAATTTCAAATTGCCATATATTATTGCTGCTTCCCTCACATGGCCTCTGGAGTTCTGGTCAAAGTTTGTTTTTCATCACTTTTGTCCTTCCTCAAGCCAGGTTAAATTTCAGCTATGAGAATATGTTTCTTTTACTTAAAATTGGGCAACACTACATCACATCATATTGTGGAATCCTCTCTTCCTCTTTGAATTAAATTAGAGTAAGAAGAATTTACTTACAGTTATTTTTCAGATGTGCCAAGAAAGTAAGTAACTGAGAGAGTAGGCTTGTAGTTTTTAAAGAGGAAACAAGTAAACAGCTTAGCTTGCTAATACCACTTTGGGCTGTGACAACCCTAATTATCATCCTCTCCACCTGCTCTTCCTCCAAATTGTCTTGAACACCTCTGAGTTTCTAAAGTTTATAGCAGCACAGGATTCCTGTGCAGGTATCAGGACACCTAAACTAGTGCTCTCACTTTCACAGGATCTGGTAATATTTAAAGACAAAGAGCAGAATTCAGAGGATGTGCACTGAAACATGACAGTTATGATCAAAAGCTTTATTTGACATGACCATTGTCTTTATTTCTTAAAACATCTTTATACTTTAAAAAAGTGTATTAATTATATAACAGACCTATATCACCCTAATGCAACAAATTATTTCAGATTGTTGCATAGATATATTATACACACGTATAATGTACCTATGTAAGATATATATAGCATATATATAATATTTTTCACGTTATGTCTGACCTTTTTTCACGGTGAATTACTTATTATAGAGTACCACATTGCATTTTGGTAAATTTTGTTAAAGGAGTGCATATTTAACTGTAAACTAACAAAAATCTACACATGATCAATGCTTATGGAATTATAAAATACATATTACAGTTCTGCAAGACTAGATGATGTACCCTGCATTTTAAAACTGAAGTACTAGAGCTTTCTTGTGTTACCAAAAATCTTATACATTGTGACAAGCACATGACCTTTCAAATATCACAGAATGGTTTGGGTTGGAAAGGATTTAAAGACCATCTCATTCCAACCCCCGTGCCATGGGCAGGGACACCTTCCACTAGACTAGGTTGCTCAAAGTCCTACCCAATCTGATCTTCAACACTTCCAGGGCTGAGGCAACTACAACTTCTCTGTTCCAGTGCCTCACCACCCTCACAAGAAGGAATTTCTTCCTAAAACCTTATGTAAACCTATCCCCTGTCACTGTAAAGTCATTACACCTTCCTGTCATTGCATGTCCTTGTAAAAAGACTTGGACTGGGAAGATAATAAAAGTGTGAATATTGCTAATGCAAAGAATGAGTATTTCTAGAAGAGCAAGCAATTGTCAATCTACTCTTTGAGTATAATATATATTAATTGCACTACCAGCTTCCATACATGTCCATATTGCATTTCTGTGTATGTGGTTTTGACTAAACAGACAGGCTAAGTAACATATTCCTTCATTGTGTCAGATTTTTAATTTGATATGGTGTCAACAGGGAACAGTGAACTATTATTGCCAATATGATAAAATCCTGCAGCAGAATGCAGTTCACTGGACATGCTCAGGTCTCAGGACAGACACCTGTCAGGTTCTCAGGCACACCAGGACCTAGCAGCTAATTGTGTGACAGAAAGTGAAGGGACACCTTCAGCAGCTCCCACGTGCTCATAAGCATTATTCACTCCTGTAATATAGTGGTAAGAGTGATGAGAAGATCAGGTTCCAGGGTGGAGTCCAAATGTAGTGGATGCTCCAGAAAGCAAAGTGGAAATAAAAGGGAGAAAAAGAAAACAAGGATATGCCCTACACATGTTGCAAATACAGAAGTGAGAACATTTGGAAATGTTATTTCCGACTGAAATTTTTCTGTCATTGACCTAGAAACTGTTATTCCTGCTCCTGCCATCATCTTTAGGAATATTCCAACTGATGTGTGAAAATACACGACAATGCATATAGACATGGTGATCATTTTTTCCTCCATTCATTGCCCAAAATAACACAAAAGAAATTCCAGATTCCTTGAAATGGAAAAAAAAAATTAAAAAAATTATAACACAAAATGCTTTGAGGTCAGGAGTGTCAAAATGAACCATTTTAACCTTTCAAAAACAATTTTTTTTCAGCTCTGTTCTGCTGCTGTACATCACACTGCTTACACTGCAATCTGAAACATAAAATTGAAATGTATCTAATCAAGGGGATTCTAGATTTGAAATAGTCATTCAAAATGTCTTAATTTAATTTAATTTATTCATATGATACCCAGATAAGACCTGGATGTCATGATCCTATCCGTGGTTGACTAAATTCCCATGGGCTTATACCTAAGAAGATAAACAAGAGAAATACATGATATCTGGCTGATGGAATTTGACCTGTCTGAAACAACCTCTAGCATATTTTAAACTGAAAACATACCACCTTCGTACATCATAATTCTGATATTATTATTTGCATGTCCATTAATGTAAATATTATGCACTAGCAATTGTAATAAGAACTGTGGACAGAGCAAATTCAAATGGTGAGTGAGTCATTAGTGTCAGGGCAGTAATTTTTTTTTTTTTTATAGTGTCTGAAGAATTATAGGAGGAGATAAACTGCACTTGAGATTTTTTTGTTTAGGTCTTTCGGTCATAATCACTGTACCAAAAACTCAGTGATGCTGAGACTGAAGCATATAATATAGAGTACATCCATAATCCTTTAAAAAAAATTCCTGAAAGATAGAGAACTGAATAGGCTGTACAGAACATAGGTCAACCTGTCTATAATGAGTTCAGCTGCTTTAGTGGCTGTTGAGATAGATTAGACAAGCTTTTTCCACAGACTTAAAATCATCAATATATACCATTTTCTTTATCAGAATTCTGCAGGTGCCTTATTTCCTTCTCTGATAGCATTACTGTACTCTCACGAGAAAATGCTTCTAGTCTTAGCTGTCAAATTTCTGAATGATCCACACCATTCTATCTAATGCAGATTTTATGTGATGAAAATAAATAATGCCTTTCCATAATTATTGTGGAAGGTCAACATTTAGCACTTTGGAGTCTCTTGATTTAAAAATTTCATTTGTTTATCTCAAAGTGATTTTATGATCATCAAGATGTTTTTCACTTTTCTGTATAAAAACTTTATATTAAAATTCAGGCTAGTCTGAAAAGTTACATTTGTTAGAATGAAAACAATGAGAACTACCGAATGCTTCGAGACCTCTATATTGAGAAAGAATTCCCTTATATTAATATTAGAAGTTTGTTATAGATTCTTTCACTAGGTATCTTCCCATTTCTTTTCAGCCCTGTCCAAGATAGTGGCTAAAACACTAGTTTAAACTCTAATACTTAATTCCTATTAACATTAGCAGCAAGAAGCATCAGTCTATCAAACTGAGGAAAAAAAAGACAGTAATTTTTAGGGATTATATACTAATAAAACTTAAGACAGTGACACCATAAAGCTACTGAAAATGGATATTGGACTAGGTTTTCTGTGAGGCACAGGTTTCAATTATTTTCTTAATTGTAAACCTTGTTGTTTACAGGGACTACTGGTGATATTCTTTAAATCTTTCAAAGTAAGCCACAACTCTAAAAATTTCTCGTGTTACAACATCAGCTTCTTACAACAAAATATACCTTTTGGATTATAATTAGAACTATAATTATTTACTGCAATAGTGATAATTAGAACTTCCAACACTACTTGCAGGGTCTTATGAACAATAAAGTATTTATATTACATTTTCTGCAGAAATAACAAGATTATGTAAAATCAGTTATTAATGCCACAATGAACAACTGAGAATTGGTATAAACAGTTCATCATGATAGACAACAAGAAGAAAATAGGAAACATCAGTATCACAAATGTTTTAGCATTTGTAGTGAAGTTGATACAACAGAATGCAAGAGCTGCCCTTGAAGCCTTCATTATTCTACCTACAACAGAAAAATATACTTCAAGAATAGGACTTTTGGCCACTATGGCAAGCCTAAAAAAAGAAAATAAATTAAAACCACAGAATAAATAAAAAAAATAAAATCACAAAATATGACAGAAATTACTTTGCCAAAGGCAACAATTTAACTCAGTTCTAAAAACTTAATTTCCTATATCCAAAGAAGCAAAATTTTTATGGGAGTTTTCAAGATACTCTGTCTCAAGTTATGAATTTGATTTTAATACATGAGAGCTATTTATGATCAAAACTCTTTCTGCAAATTATAGTACCCATGTTGTATCAGAAGCTTGACTGCCAGCAGACATTCTCTGTCTGGGAATCTGTGACAGAGGAATCAAGAGCTTTCTACACTTAACAGTTTCACTGTACAGGAGTAATATGTTTCCTACCAGCACGGCCATCAACTCTGAACAACCATTTACTCAGGAGCTGATAATAGGGAACTGGGTAAATGTCAGCAGCAGAGCAGCAACAGGGACATATCCCATTTTGCTTTTTAAATGGTGTGTTTCTTTGAAGAATGGAGTTGAAATTGACCACCAGGAGCAAAACAAAACCAATAAGACCGGAAGACACCATGACAAGTGACCGAATGCAAAGACTGGGGTGTAGAGAAATAAGGCAGCTGTTATGGTGAAGACTGACATTCAAAAGCTGGATTTCAAGGCTCTTGAAAGACAACATCTGTAGACAACAGTCCAAAGCACCTCTGAGAAACAGAGCTGCAGCCTCTATTCAGCATTCCTTTTTCAATTTAAAAAAAGCAAAATTTACAACAGCACAAAGTGCTTCTCAGTAGAATACTCAATTGCTAAGTCTGTGCTCTGCTTTGCTTTATTAACATGGAGACTTTAAAGAATGCAAGCAGTTCACAGCTGTTGAAACAGATAAGAATACAGATATTGGACAAATAGCACAGACTCCAGTGACAAAGTAATTTACTTGTGAAATGCCTACAATGTCCATTTGTACCATGTGACTCCACAAAAAGGCTATCTTGAAAGGCATATCAGAAATACTTGTGATGAAAGCAGAAAAAAAGAGACGTGAGGCACTTGGTAGGTGAACTGTGTGCAACTGAGCTCTGGTAAATGTTAAGAGCAGAAGTGTTCCTCATAATTTTGATAGCCATTATAATGTTTTATTCTAGTGTTCATTCTAAATTAGAGAATTTCATTATCTTATCAAAGAAAAGGTATACACTGCTAGATGAATACGTCTCTACAGGTGATTTTATCCTCCAGACTTACTTTTCACTTTACACTACTTTAATATTTACAGCTTGGAGGCTATACATAAAAAAATCTGTGACACAGTTGCACTGTGACTGTGTATACATCAAGTAAAAGGAGTTTTATCTCAGAGCTGCTTCTCTGTCTCCCACAGCCTGATCCCCTGTAGAATAATCTGCATCTCTCAATAGTAATCTTGCTATTACTCATCTTATTTCTGCTACCACAAAAACCTGTCTTGCTTTTCATCCTCCCCTGCTTCTGACATTGATTAGGAGAGGACTGTCTGTATGTGTGGGCTTATGTAAGTGTGGGGTTTATGTCTAGAAGTATAGTAACTGCTTTATCTTAATTAGGTACTCTTAGTGATCACTGATACAGAGAATTTATTTTAAATTATATAGCAAAGAAATGCCACCAAAATTACTTTCTCAGGTTTTTCCTTTTTTACTTAATAGACAACTGTGAGTAGACAGACACCCAGAATTACCTGAAGGTGGATGAAGTATTAAGGTCACTTTTAAGTTAGTCTTTTCTTCAAATTCAATAGTAGAGTAATAATAAAATAATTAAAGCTATCTGGACTTCAGTGATCCTTTTACAGGCATTATTTTGCTGTGTAGTGCAACATAAAGGAAGCTTACCTGGGGAAGGTATTTCCAACTAGCAATTCCCAGAGATTTCTGTAGCCTAGTTAGGCAAAGAAGACACTTAAAAAGTTTTTCTCAGGGACCTTTTAGCTCTTCATTCTGCATGGTATTGACTTTCTCTTTTCAAAGCTCAATTGCAACACTGTCACACATTGAGGACTTAAAAGAAAAGCCTTATCTTTCCAAAGAAATGAACAAACCCTTGAAGAAAATGAAGACCATCACCTTTTTTCTCAAATCTACAATGACTGAATCACAAATATCATACAATATGAGCTACAACTTGACTCACCAAAAAAAAAAATTCTGAGTAGTCTGCCTTGATGTCTTAAATAATCCGTATTTCACTCCTACACACTATATTGAAAATCTGGATAATCATATAGCTGGATAATAGCAGTCAGGAGACAGACTACTAGATGGAGAAGTGGATTAATGTTTCTTGCTATGTTGTTATAGACTCGAACTGTTGTAATTCACTTGAGCACTGTGAATAAAGACTTACATGTTTTGGCAGATATGTGTGATTCCTTCCTTCTATCCCCAAAACATTGAACACATCACAATTGCTATATTTATTACTTAAACATAAATCTTCTTCAGTGAAGACTCTGAAGCAACCTGCACAGATAGAAGTGCTCTGGAGCTGAGGATCCCACCAAGGGAGGGAGGAGAGCTTTCCTAGCCAGCAAGACCTCAACACTAGAACAGAAAGATGGGCCCAACCCCCTACTCTTGAGCTGGCAGTGAAGAAGCTGTGCCTCAGAGGCAGCTCTGACCCATCATGGAGATAAGTCACCCCCATGGAGTGTGAGCAACCAGGAGCAGGCAATTCGCATGTGCAGAATATGGATATCCTACCCACTCCAGTCTCAGTTGGTGCCATCACCCTCTGGGGAGGAGCTCTGGTATGGTATCCACTCAGAGGGGAGCCATGTCATCTCTGCTCACCAAAAGGAGCTAGTGGCCCAGACAGAGCTCCCAAAAACACATGTGGCCATCCTAGTATAAGGCTGCAGGGAGAGCCTATTTCTTCCACTGGGTTGTAGCCGAGAGAGCACTTGTGTCAGTGACCAAGTGGATGACCTGCTTAACCCAGCAGCAGAGTTACAGGACGAGTTAGAAAGGTTAAAGAGTACTACAGAATCAGAAGGGCTACTGGAATCAAGCTCTAGCTTCCCTGAGACAGGAGCAGGCACCAGAAATAATTAAAGATCAAGGGGATCCTCTATCCATCCCCCAGCAAGGAAAAGGCGGCAGGTGAAACAGAGCAAATAGAGGGTAGTCCATTATCAGAGTGGCAAGTGAAATCCTTCACCCACCTCACTCCCCACAGATGCCTATGCACAATAATTATGAGGCTTTGTATGTCATGAGTGAGTAGGGAACTGCTAGTCAAACTGAAAGGAAAGAAGTAAACACTCAGGCAGAGGTCACATGCACAGGTGACCTGGAAATAGTACAGAGATGAAGTTTGGTTGTTTAGGGGTGAGGAAGGCCAAGGAGAAGCTGGAACTGAACCTGGCAAGGGATGCAAAGTGCTTCTATAGGTTTGTCAGCCAGAAAAGGAAGGTAAAAGAAGGCTTAACCCCTCAATAAACAATGATGGTAAACTGGGAACAGTGGATAATGAGAAGACTGAGGTAATCAACAACTTTTTTGACTCTGTCTTCAACGGCAACCTCTCTTCCCACACCTCTTGAGAGGATGAACAGCAGGATGGGGTCTGGGGGAGCAAAGTGCTTCCCACTGTAAATAAAGATCAGTTACCACTTGAGGAACCTGAATGTACATAGTCTATGGGACCTGATGAGATTCATCCCATAGTCCTGAGGGAACTGGCTGATGTAGTTGCCAAGCCACAGTCCATGATGTAGGCATAAATGTTAACACTGAGGGTGAGGAGAAATATTTAATGGAGGAGCTTTCACTAGCCCTTGAAATTATCTTTCTACAAAGTCCAAAACAATACAAACAGTTATCTTGTTTGCACAGCACATATTAATGGAATCAGCAGCACAGAGCTTAAAAGTATTTCATACTTACCATACATAAGAGAAGAATTACCTTGCTTTTATTTTTTTTACTCTACTATAAAAAGGTCTCAAGATAAGTTGCAATTACCAATGAATTTGATGTATAATATATTGCAATAATGTCCCTTCCATCAAATCAAGTGTTTATTATGTCTGCATGGAAAAATCTTATGACTCTTAAAGATGTCTATGTGTTTCTTAAGGTACAAAGGTGAGTACTGAAATGAGCACAGCAGACTTGTCCAAACTAGGATGAAAGTGTTAGCTGAAGAATGAATGCCTCCATCACATGCTAAGAAATGAAGTGAGAGGCATATAAGTATGTTTGGTTACAGGAGGAGAAGATTATACTATCTGGAGAGGAGAAGAAATTACTTATTGTTTTTATGAGCCTTTAAACATCATTTTTCAAACTCAGAACCCTCTAGGTTTTTAATTTCTTACCCAAAATGAACAAACTAAATGCAAAATGAATTCAATTTTTCATGACCATTTAGTTTAAAAACAACCATTATTCATACGCTTATGTTCCAATCCAAAATAAAAACTACCTATGCATAACTTGTAAATTACAGTCTTTCACTGCTATAAATGTTAAAAAAATGTCACCACTTTATTTTCTAGAATGGCTGGCAGCAGGAAAGCAGTACAAGCTGGTACTTGAGACCCTGGCAAGTAAAAATTAAATTTGTACTTCTCTGTTGATGAATTATTAGATGGTGTGGGAGAAGTAATGGAGATTTGATCCAGTAAGTTGCCACAGTTGTGCCTCGCACCAGCCTTCATGGTATGTATTACTTCATCAGCCTCACAGTACATATGGAAGATTTATTTATTTTAAAAAATCTCAAAATTCTAAGGAAGATCATGCTCATTCACACCCTGCAATTAGAAATTTTTCCACGCAGAGTTTTGGTTTTTACTAATTCAAGGGTTTACAAACTCAAAATTTTTGACAGGATCTAATGATTAGAAAAACAAAAAAAAAATCTCCAAAAGCCTTTAAAAGAACAGAAGAAAAAGCAGAGAAGCTCAGAATATCAATCAGCTTTGTGTGCGCAACTAAGCACTGCTAACAATACAGTGGCTACTGAACTGTTTCAAAGTGAATTGATTTTTTATAATAGAAAAAAATGAAGATAAGGCATCATTAAAAATGGTACATATTTGCTTAAAATTAGTAACACACATTCCTAAAAAAAACCAACCCCAGAAACATCTAATTTAGTGAACCTGAAATAAACACCTTTATACAGATACAGCATCAGGCAGCATCAAAACATACCTATGTTACACCTGCAACTCTTCTCTCAAACAGACTGACTGCAAAAGTTCTTGATCTGTCTCTGGAAACTGTCAGCAAAAGCTGATGTTTCCTGAGGTGAAAAAACAAAATTGAAACTGTGAACTGGACTGAGACCAATCTCATTTCACAAAGTTATTCCAATGGAATGCCAAAAAACCTCTGATCACTAATCATGGTGACCTTATTTACACCGGTTATTTCATGGTGATAGATTATGTGTCCAATTACCATTCTCTCGAGCTGTACAAGTTCCCAAAATAAATAAATTGTAAAGTAACTAAATCTTTTTCCAAATAATGCCAAGGTCTGGCTGCAGCTGCATTTGTTTTACTTGCAGGACACTGAGAAAATCAAGACTAATCAGAGTAGAGAGATTAATTCCTTATGTGGAATTAGATTCACCTGTGCTCTGAACTCCTGCAAAAGGAAATAAAAGCCATGAATATTGGTTAAGCGAGATCATTAAAAATAAATAAAACTAGATGTGGTGGGTTTTTGCACCTGCTTTTTTCACTTCCAAGGACCATATCCAGTCAAAAATGTAGCCTCTAAGCAATACGGGCTTACCACAGGGTTATCACGGATTCACAGAATGGCTAATACTGGAAGGGAACACTGGAGATCATCTGGCCCAACCCCTGCTCAAGAAGGGTCACCAAGATTAGGGTGCCCAGGACCATGTCCACATTGCTTTTCAGTATCTCCAGAGGTGGGTATTTCACAGTCTCCCTAGGAAACATGTAATCCATGAAGTTTTCTTTCAAAAACTCAATTTTTCTCATCCTTAGTATAATTTTTCCTTAAATTGTCTTCTAGGATCTGAGTATACCGTCCCATCTTTAATGATTCGGACTGTACAAATATCTTTAATTTTATCTCTTAAAAAAACCCTATGACTTGTTCACAAATTAATTGTGCCAACTGTGAAATGCTTCCTCCACATTTAAAAAAAAAAATGTCATTTTCAAAAGTTCATTTATAAAAAAATTCTAGTTTTCAGGGCTCAGAAATAATGCAGAAAAAGAGAATTTGTCTAAACCTGTAAACTGCAAAATAAAGCATTATTACACTTCCTCATGATGAAGTAACTGAAAATTAGCAGTTTAGCATAATCTACACTTACAATAGATCTTATGTTACAATGCAAAAGGCACCAATTTTGCCCTCAATTTCTACACGTGCAACGTTAGTATCTTCCAAGGACTTACAGGGAATAGAGAGAAACAATGAAAAGAAGCTATTCTTACCTTTTTTATGGAAAAGAAACTTTTATGGAAAAAAAAAACAACTTTTCCCAACTAAGAAACAAGACTATGCACTAAACATTCAAAGGTGATTGTGATGTCTTGGCAGGAAGCATTATTTAGGGTATTGCAACAAGTCAATAGTGCTAATCATCAATCATGATTAAAACCTCCTCACTAACAACTAGACTTTATGAAAATATATTAAGTATCTTTCTTTTTGTACAATGCATACTATTTGAAATGTACAAACCTTATTGAGAACGGCTTCAGATACACAAGAAATAAAAACTTCACCACTTGAGCTTGCAGGAGCAGGTGACAAGAGGGGAACTGGCCCAATTCACACACACCTCTTCATAGCAAGGGAATGTGCAGTTTTGCTTCCAGGTGATGGCAGTATGGGTTTATCAAGGTATTGCTTACCTTCTATCAGATGAAAGTCATGGGAATGAGAATTCTCAAGTTAAGAAGAAAGATGAACTCACTCACTCTGAATCCTGTATTTCAATGATATCTTAAGGAACTACAGTTGCTAAGTTTGAAATAAGTAGATTAGATGTGAAATTATTTGTCAAAGCCCTCACTACATTTAAAGACAATGAATAATTATTATTGATGACACAGAATTTTGCTAGAACTTATCCCTGAAATTAGGCAAGGAAAAGAGATGCTTGCCTCCTCTGGGAAATCAGAAACACAGACAGATGTTTTTTTCCTATTTTAAACTACTTTGAGATTCCCATAGCATTAACATTCTAAATAATCAATTTCAAGTGTGTATCTCTACTCCAAAGTCAAATAAGAAAATAGACATTTTATCTCTATGAAATTAAAATTCATGATGAAAGAACTACACCTTGTAGCCATTATCTCTGTCATACCAATACATTTACAGCCTCATCTCCAATCAAATAAGACATCAATCAATAAGGTACCATCCACACATTTGACTACATACCTAATATTAATGGTCCCTAACTGCTCCAGGGACAACAGCAGGACTGGCAGGACTGATGATAAATTTCATCAGGTTAAAGTAATTTCCCTTCTATCTATTCCTTTCCATGTCTACTGTTGCCCTGCTTATGAGGCAACATTATTCTTGAACCCTAAAACACGTTTTTTCATATTGTCTGGAATGCAAATGATCTTCAGTGCCTAATGACTGTTTTTGGATCAGATCTTGCAAGGAATTAATTCACAATACCTTCCAAATGTAATCTCCAGCAATGCAGGTGAAATCAAGACTCCATGAAGTCATTTGCCTCATTTCTATACTGAATCCTGCTTCCACTGTTTCCAAAATACCTCACCTAGCCCAGTGATCACCACCAAATCAAATTAATCAGATCAAATTCTCTTCCCAGACTTTCCTTCTCTTTGTTCTGGTGCCCTTCCTTTGTAAAACCAATTCTTTCCCCTACATTCATCTCCTAATCTTACCAGATCTTGTACCCAATTTTCTCCCTTCCTTTTCCCATGTCACTCATGACACAGACTTCATGTGCTACACATTCAATTCTAAGCTTGCCTCAGCAGACAACATATGTTCCCAACATACTAGTCCACAGGATTCTGCTCTGATAGTCCATAAAATGGCAAAGGTTAATAATGCTAAGTGACAAGCAAATCTAGTTACCTAGGAAGAACTGAAACATTTTCATTGGGAATGCAAAAAGTGGTATTACTGAAAGTTTTAAAACTTGTCCAACTTTGGGCCTATGAAGCAGATAATAAGGATGGATTTGATAAAATCCCCTTCTCTGAGTAGTTTCACCTTCCTGCTTCAAAGTAGGACAGTAAGACTATTTAAAGTAAAATAATATGTATAAATAAGAAAAATAGTTTTCTCTACTTGAGGTTTCTGAAATATGCATTTAGCCTGAAAAATCTCCAAATATTCAGCCTGATGCAGATATTCTACATTAGGAATTCCATCCATTATGCCTTATGCTTAGTAGTGTCGTAAGCCACTTAAAATCAAAAATTCTATTGAGAAATACTCAACAAACCTAACAGACATTTCATCAGTTCTGCTTACAGTAATTAAGTGAAAAATTCTACAATGTATTAGAGTATAAACTGTTTGACTTGAATCAGGGAAGTCCCTAGATTGCTCTATTACAATATTAATTGTCAAAGCTGACAAAAGGAACCTTCTGTCAAAAATACTAAAAATCAAGTAGAGATTTAAAAGAATTGGCCCAAGAACTGCAATTATTTTAACAAAGCAGCGCACGCTTACGCCATCCAAATCATTTTCAATTATCATTATTTCAGTTAACTAATTTGCCGGTTTTAATGATAGGGAAAATTACATAAAGGGGTTTTTTTAATGTATTTCAAAACCTGAAGTTTATATAGAAATAATGTATAACTTTTTCTTTATAAAAAACTACTGCAGAATGCACTATTACACCTCTGTTTTTAGACAAGGCTACAAATTTATGCACGTGTATATATATGCATATATGTGTGCGTACATATATATAAAAATATTAATTAATTGATTAATATATCTGTATATAAGCATGTGACTAGGCAAGTAGTTTCGTACAGTCAGAATACTCAGCATAGAGCTATTCACTACAAAAGTTTTTTTCACTTCCACAGGCAGCTCACCTCTGGCAGAAGGCAGCAGATATTCCCTTTATTTGTAACTCTGAAATTTTCTGAAGAAGAGTCCTGAGCTTCCTTCTGAAAACTAAGCAGCATCAATTCTTTCAAAACACGTTTGGCATAGCTGCTGTTTTACCCGGTTGCTCCCTGGTTACAATGCACACATGAGATAACAGAAAGCACAGGTTCAAAGCCCCTGCAAATAAAGGATGCCCACTTGATCTCCAGTTTCAGAAGACTGACGCAGCCAGCTGTGATAACAGACTCTGCACTCATCCTTATGCTCCTGTGGAACACCTCCCTCACACCACAAGAAATCCCAAGATTCCCCCTGGATCACAGTAAGCACATAGGAATTGCCATAGCTCCATGATTAGGTTATTCATTTGGGAGGATGCAGGACTGAGTTCAAGACCCTGCTATTATGAATGCTTAATTTAGAATAGTGAAATGTTCATTGTTGTGGAATCTGAAAGGCTGCTTTCCCATCCCAAAGGGCTGCCTTAATCCCTAGATTACAGAGTTCTTCTCTCTGGCTTAAAAGGCATTTAAGTACTTAATTTTAAATAGAACAGCTCCATCATGAAAGTCTCTGAAAGGACTAGTCAATTGTTTAACATAAAAACCTGAATGTAAAACCCTTGGAAAAAGGGAAGAAGTGTGACTCCAGTCTCTCAAATATTTCAGCAAAGTATTTTAAGTAAAACCATTTTACACCATCTTTTCTGGAAGCTCATCAGCGCATTTTAGGACATCATCTGCATATCACCATGGAAAAAGTCGTGAGCATCCATGCTGCATATTCACTGTTTTCACAAATAAGGCTGCTGGTGCAAAGGTTCCTTGCAGCTCAACACATGGGTCACATTTTGTAAGCCATGAAAATGCTGTGGAGAAGCAAATTATCAGCTTATACAGCTATGGAATTTGGAACTAAAAATCCACAGGAGTTTTCTTCTCAGTACTTGACAGGTGAGGTATGAATACATTGACATTTAAATGCTTGATTTAGATGTCTGCAGGGACATTTAGGCACCAGCATCCCTCTTGCAAATTTGTCTCTTAAACACTTTAAGCTTTACAGACAAACAATACTTGTAATAATGAATTTGAAGAGTTTAATAATAATGTCATCAACTAATCTGCTTAAATTATCTCAGTTCCTTCAGCTAACCTAAATAAAAATGTTGCTTTTAATTCTCAAAGAATCACAGAATCATAGAATGTTGGAATGTATTTTAAAGATCATCTAGTCCCAACCTCCCTACTATGGGCAGGGACACCTCCCACTAGACCAGGTTGCTCAAAGCCTTATCCAACCTGCCCTTGAACACTGCCTGGGCTGGGGCATCCACAACCTCCCTGAGCAACCTGTTCCAGTGCCTTACCCACTCTCACAGTAAAGAATTTTTTCCTAATATTTAAGCTAAATTTCACCTCTTTCAATTTGTACCCATTACTCCTTGTCCTACCACTACTGTTCCTGATGAAGAGTCCTTCTCTGGCTTCCTTCAGATACTGGAAGGTTGCTGTGAGGTCACCACTCAACTTTCTCTTCTCCAGGCTGAGCAGCCCCAGCTCTCTCAGCCTGTCTTCACAGCAAAGCTGCTCCAATCCTCTGGATTGATAAAGTTGACAAACTTTGTGGCCCTCCTCTGCACTTGCTCCATGTTCTTCTTATAACTGGGGAGCCCAGAGCTGGACACAGCACTCCAGGTGGGGTCTCACAAGAGCAGAGCAGAGGGGCAGAATCCCCTCCTTCGACTTGTTAACCACACTGCTTTGGATGCAGCCCAGAATACAGTTGGCTATAAGGGCAACAAAAACCCAAAACGCTTAGCTTAAAATGCTGGTGAAGACCACTAAGAGCCATAACTATTCCTGCTGTATCACTCAGAAATTCACAGTACTTGAAATAAAGGGAGAAAATAATCCACTAAGTCTATCACATCTTATACTGCTTGTGTGCAATAAACAAAAATAATTTTCCAAATTATAAGCAACTGGGTTTCTTTGGCACAGGTAAGATTTACTTTCATTTCAGCATGGGGTTATATAATACATAATGTAATAGCACACTATAAGCACACATGCTTTTTATGTAGAAAACAAAAAAAAAAGAAACCCAACCCCCAAAAAAACAAACTTCAAAGAAAAAAGAACCCTACAGAAGTCCCCATGCAAGATGTTCTGACAGAGTTCAGAACAATGTCTGCTTGGGTGACTGGGTAAACTTCAAAGGTACAGATCCAGCAGCTTCTAGCTCCTACTGCTAATGTTCTGCATGCAAATTTGCAATAAAATTGCTTTATTAATAATCTCCGTTCTATTTTTCATAGATTTTTTGGAACAAATAGGCTCACACTGCATTAAAGTGAAGTACTACACTTTTCAGCCTGATATGGGTGGTTGGGTGGGTTTTAGGAGTAAAAATGTAACTATCAATGTCTTGTCCCTACAAGATCACTGCAGTAGTCACAAGCTAGCATTCAGAGTCACTCTGCTTCCCTGAAAAGAGACAACAAATAGCACTCATCTATAACATTTCCTAGTTTAAGAAATCTTAAGCTGATGGGAAATTAAAAGTGTGGTTTAACTAGTAAATTATTTTACTATTTCTCATATTACAAGTAAAGACGAACTTCAGGAAATCTTTAGTTTGGATGTCATGCTTGGAACTCCAACTCCTCAGCAAAAAGTAATCAAATAATTCTGGTGATGGTAAAATCCTTTATAAATTTCTGAGGCAGTTGACTGTTGAAAGCATTAAGAATAAGCTCTTTCTTTATGTCTTTCACTATTTCACTTCTGTAACATTTCATATGATTAAATAACCACTTCTCTGCATTTCTTCACTATGAGAATATATTTAACATTCTCACTGCTGTAAGCATTTTCACAGTAAACAGCTTAACTGTTCCTCTATTCATGTTCATGACTCATGTGACTTTTGGAGAACAGAGATATCACTAAAAGGCTTGAAAAATCCTATACATCCCTCTTATAATGGATTATATATGAATCTTTGATTTGCATTATATGGTACATATTTTAAGCACACAGGCTGGAACTTATGAACATAAAAGCAAGGTGTAGGGATTTCAGCATAAGAACCTTACTCCCAATATTGGGCACTCACATCAGGTCACTGTACAGGCACCAGTGTCTTTGGAGATCGTCACACTGACAAATAAATGGCAATTAGGATTGCTGTGTGAGGCAACTATTAATAAACTATTAAAACAAAAAAAATTGCCTTTACTTGGTATATAATTACATTTCTTATATAATTGTTTACTCATTATTCATATTTTTAAAGTAAATAACTATAAATGGAAAATAATCACATATGGTGAAGAAGATAAATCTTTTATGTAGATTTAAGCACTGTCATCTTACAGAAAGCAGAGGACTTCTATGAAATTATTATAAGAAATAATTAAAAGTATGACACAATTTAAAGAAATTGAACAGGACATTAAAAGGCATTTCATAACACTTAGGTTAATTAAATTGTAATATGATTTTCCAAAGGAAGTGATTATATTTTATTAAAACACCAAGGGAGGCAAGGAAGGAAAATGTGGCATTTGTGTACACCTACAAAGTAGTATTCCTCTGCTTGTGCTTCTAGGCTACATCTAGGCAGCTTTTGGGGAGAAATAGGAACTAACTGCTCAGAACTCATAGAACTGAGATTTTCCAGGTCTTCTGCTAGCTCACAGCTAGTCCATAGAATCAGTCTAGAGGTACTCCAGAGTGAACACACTGGAGTACAGTAAACTAGGCACTGGGTGCTCAGCAACACCTATTGTGCTATCAAAACTGTTTGTTGATATAAGCTTAGCCACCGATGGCCACCCATAAAGGCCAAAATGAAAACATGGCATTCATCAGCTTGCATTCAGCACTCTGCAAACACAGCCAAAGAGTTTTCAGTTATTCTCAGCAGCAAAGTCTTTGCATCAGCCTAAACGATTGACGGAGTCAGCTCACATCGATCTGCAGAAGGTCACTGTATTTTCTTTCAGCAGAGTTTGAGCTGTCGGCTTTAAAGGCTGCCATAGCTGCAGAAGTCAGCCAGCTGCCGTGGGCTTTCCCAGTTATGCTGCCTCATGCCCAGCCAGCCTTCCCTGGCTGTGATGCTGAGGCACGACATCAAAGAGACAGTGAGCCTAAAGCAGACACAGCCTCAAAGCGGTTCAGTCACTCCAGCACAGTGCTCAAGACTGACTGGTAAGCTCAGTCAGCCTCCACAGTTCTATGCTATCCAATTTATAGAAATCTTCAAGGTCAGCTGAGAACACATTCACACTGCAAAACAGTATTATAGCACCTGAAATAAGAAGCTCACTTAAGTTTTAAACTCAGCATTCGTAACAGTAAACTTTACCAGAATATAAAGAACTGAATACCCTATTCTTCACACTACTTTACTGTATTCACATCTATTTCAAAGCAGTTTGGATTGAATCCAAAGAGCTACCAGATGCTGTTTGCTGTTCCCTGAAGAGAACCACAGATTATATCATAATAACAGACTGCAAATTAGAATTAAAAGTGATACATCATAAATCTCTTTCTTTGGTTAGACTCTGTGCTTTGAGGCTTCTAAATATGATTTTTGTATTTTTTAGTAAGTGCTTTTATTTTCTTTTGTTTTCTACAGCTGGTTTCTTTGGCTAACATTCATGCTGCCCAAATTGCAAACAGATATTCTTCCACATATCAGCACTGCTTGCTGAGAGCATATTTTAATTTAGATTCCCAACACTGGCACAGAGAATTGTGCAAGGCTTCTTGCATTCATATTAGTGGAAGGTGCCAATAAGCACTCCTGGGATGTGACATTAGACACATGCAGGCCTAGCACAAGTCAAAATGAAGATAATTAATCTCAGTGCCACCCCAAAAGAGACAATGAACATTCCCATCTGATCTACAGATAATCATGTTTTGAGTAGGACAAACGTCCATATTATGACCATAACAGCAGAAAATCATAAACAGTGTGAGATCCATGCTTAGACCTACTAATGCCACAAGGTAACACTTGGTGATACTTTACTGGAAATATTTTTCCATTCATCATATATTTTCTCATCAGTGGGGATTCAAAAACTTACACATATTTTATATTTTCTCATCAATGGAGAAATATACTAAAACTTTCCAAATTTCTGTCTACTTGGAGTTTTTTCACAAATGACACAGAAGACCAGACTCTTTGAGTGCTGAGATGATCCTTTTTATATTATTCACTTGACCCAAACTACTCTTCTCTCTCAATATGTATTTTTCCTCACTATGCTTCCTAGGTAAATACACAGAAGCACTGAAATCATATCCAAAACCTATTGGCTATTCACCAAAATTATCAGACAGCACTTCTGAAGCAGATACATTTGAAAGGCATCCAGAACAATCTTTGAAGCTAGTGGGTCATTTGGCTCTCCTCTGAAATAACAGAAATAATGTCCCTTATCATTAAAGGACAATTTCTTATTTAAGAAGAGGAGATCTCTTTTGCTGTTTGAATTGTGACCCACTGCTCACCTCAAAGTGATACAGGTAGTCAATGCCATTTATCATTTCTGGTCTTATTCAGTACCTCTATTCCCAAAAGAAAAGGTACATAATTAGCAAACAGCACAACTTCTGCACCTCACACATCAGGAGGGCTGTGATGTTGTACTCCTACCAT